>NW_004444042.1:5040831-5063045 GCF_000243295.1 Trichechus manatus latirostris
TAGGGTCAGTATGAGTTGGAACTGACTCAATAGCACATAACAACAATATAAATTGTACCCCAAGACTTTCATCTTGTGTGGAACAACAACAGAAAGGGATATCATCGTTAGGTAATGAAAAATATCAATTTAAAGATCCCTACAGAGAGGAACACTAGAGAGGGAGACAAAGAATGTCTGGGAGGGATCCTCACTCATGCAGACACCCAGCCCCACTCCCCACCCCATCCCCAGCAGATTCTGCAAAAAATTACCAAACTGCAGAAAACTGGGGGATTCACTTTGCAGTGGAGAGGGTCTGGCTCCCAGGAAATTTCTGGGGATGGTGGGTTTGTTAGTAGTCAGACTGACAGGTGGGGGTAGGGGATCTTTGATTTTAAATGTGCAGTACTGGTAGCTCTGTCAGAGTAGAAACAGCCCTGGTTGCAAGCTTGAGTCCCTATTCTGCTACTTACCAACTGTGTTATCATGAATGAGTCATGTCTTAGTCATCCAGTGCTGCTATAACAGAAATACCACAAGTGGATGGTTTCAACAAACAGAAGTTCATTCTCTCACAGTCTAGCAGGCTTGTGGATGTTGCTAGGTGCCATCAAGTCAGTTCCAACTCATAGCAACCCTATGTACTCTTGGTAGGCTAGAAGTCCAAATTCAGGGTATCAGCTCCAGGGGAAGGATTTCTCTGTCAGCTCTGAAGGAAGGTCCTTGTCATCAATTTTCCCCTGGTTGAGGAGCTTCTCAGTGCAGGGACTCTGGGTTCAAAGGACACGCTACTCTCCTGGCTCTTGTTTCTTGGTGGTATGAAGTCCCCTTGTCTCTCTGCTGGCTCCTCTCTTTTATATCTCAAAAGAGACTGGCTTAAGACACAATCTAATCTTGTAGATTGAGTCCTGCCTTATTAACATAACTGTCACTAATCCCATCTCATTAACATCATAGAGATAGGATTTACAACTCATAGGAAAATCACATCAGATGACAAAGTGGTGGACAATCACACAATACTGGGAATTATGGCCTACCCAAATTGATACACATATTTTTGGGGGACACAATTCAATCCATAACAAATCACAACCTCTTGGAATCTCTGTTTCCTTTCCTGACAATAACTGCCTCCAAAACTGTTAAAAATAATATAATAACGTTTATTAAATGCCTACCATGTGCCAAAAGGACATTACATATGTTATCTTATCAATTCTCATGAAATAGCCCCATGAGTCACATATTACTATTATTTCCATCTTTCCTGTATGATAGGAAATGAGATGAGTTAATGTTAAAAAAAACACAGCTTACTATCCTTGGCACTTAGTAGGCACTTCACAAATAGTTGCTGAATCACACCAATATCCCTATGAAAACCAAAGAAACCAAACCCGTTGCTGTTGAGGCCCTCTCCCAGCCCTGTCTTAGTCACCTAGCACTGTGGTAAAGAAATATCAGAAGTGGGTGACTTTAAAGAACAGACATTTATTTTCTCATAGTGACCCTATAAGCAGAGTGGAACTGCCCCAGAGAGTTGAGTACCTAGTGGATTCAAACTGTTGACCTTTTGGTTAGCAGACATAGCTCTTAACCACTATACCACCAGGGTTTCCACCTCTATGAAAGGAATTTGTTATTCTAATGTCTCTGGGGCAAAAGATTTCAGTGCCCAAATTCCAAGTCTGCATTTGTGTCTACAATGGTATTGTTGCCATTACTTTGTCATAAACCAAAAAATAAAATAATAAACAAACAAACCCATTGCCATCGAGTTGGTTTCGACTAATAGCAACCCTACAGGACAGAGTAGAACTGCCCCCATAGGGTTTCCAAGGCTGTAAATCTTTATGGAAGCAGACTGCCATATCTTTCTCCCACAGAGCGGCTGGCAGGTTGGAACCTTTAGGTTAGCAGCCAAGCACTTTAACCACTGTGCCAGTTGGGCTTCTTACCTCATCATAAACTAATAGAGAAAGAAGAGAGAAGACTTAACGCTGAACATAAATGATGCATTCAAGCCAAGAGAAGGCCAAATGAAGTCAGACCCATGCTGAACAAAAAGCTTTTATGGAGAAAAGTGATGGGAGGACTGCGATGTCACCACACATGTTGTACTCTAGGCCTACACAACCAATGCAATGGCAGTCCGCCCATTCTCGCATTGAAAGCAATGACCTAGTTTCAGCAAAACAACATCATCCACCTTATTAAATGGTTAACTTTATTGGTGTTATGGTTTGCTTTGCACTTAAACCATTCCTTTATTTGGGTTTTATAGATCTCTAAATATGAAAAAGTTACATCTGGTTCTGTTTGTATATTTAACTAGCATTGTAATAAAAAACAATCATCAACACTGTGGACTCATGGAAGTTTTTTGTTTTTTCCTTTAAGAAGGATCTACCAAAGTTTGAGAAGTGCCATGCTACACACATTCAAGGAGCTACCACTTGTAATGGTTGTCATCAGAAATCACATGGGGCAGAATGCTAATAAATAACCTAATCCCAGAGCCAGGCACTCAGATCACTGGCCTAGGTGGTTTAAGAAATGGGGTACTAACACCCCAGGGGCATTTTCCTAACCTGCCTTCTCAGCTCCTCTCCAGCAAGCTCCATCTGCTTAAAACAGTCCCCAAGGGCCCAAAATGCCTCACCCTCACTTCAGAGATATCCTACCCCAAGCAGCCCAAGAGCAAAGAGCAGGGGTACGGGAAAAATCAATTTTGGAAAATGGAAGAGAAAAGGGAAAGGAGGCACAGGACGGCCCTCACTCCCACTATCAGGTTCTCCATGAGCATGGAAGGAGCTAAACAGAGAATGATGCGTCTGAGGGAAAGGGAAACTCCCCTGGGCAGATGCTCTAAGGGAGGGCAGAGGCCCTCTCCCAGCCCTGTCTTAGTCACCTAGCACTGTGGTAAAGAAATATCAGAAGTGGGTGACTTTAAAGAACAGACATTTATTTTCTCACAGTTCAGTCGGCTAGAAGTCCAAATTCAGGGTGGCTTTAGGGAGGAGCTCCTTGTCTATTTCTGCTTCCAGTAGTTGGCAATCCTTGGAGTTCCCGGGCTTATAGATTCAGCTGCCTCCATCATCATCAGATACTGTTTGTCTCCCCCATTTGTGCTTGCTTGATTCTGTCTATGCTGTTCTTTAGGTCACTCAGAAGTCATGAGGTTTAGGAAACACCGTGCACTGATGTGTCCTTATTCACATAATAAAGAAAGCTATTTACAAATAGGATTACATCCCCAGATATAGGGATCAGAATCCTAACACATATGTTGGGAAAACACCATTCAATCCATAATAAGCCCCTTCCTGTCAGCAGCCATTTTAACTTCCAGAAGCCCCTTTTTTCCTGCTGGATAAATAGGACCTATCATTTTTAACCTCTCCTGCAGGCTGGTGCCTCCCTGGCCTTATCACTTCTGAAACTCTGGATGTTCTCCAGCTCTCTCCTCACGGGTTTCGAGTGCAGAGACACTGCAACCAAGCGAGCTCTGTTACATACAGGGTGCAGAAAGACAATGGAAGGGCTAATTTCCAAAAACACCCTGCATGGCACCTGGCACATAGTAAACCAAAACCAAACCCCTTGCTGTCAAGTGGATTCTGACTCATATCAATCCTACAGGACAGAATTACAACTTCCCAGTAGGGTTTCCAAGGAGCAGCTGGTGAATTCGAACTGCTGACCTTTTTGGTTAACAGCTGAGTTCTTAACCACTGCACCACCAGGGCTCTGTTGGCACATAGTAGGCACACAGTAAGTACTTTCAAATGAAGACAAGACTCCTGGAATAACAAGCAGGCATTAACAAACAGGCATCCGCCAGCCTGAGAGGAAGCACGGTCTGCCCTCATCTCATCCGTAGGAGTGTAAAACCTCTAGAACGTTGAGAAAAGTGAAACATTCCCTTTAGCCCAAAGTTATCTCAAGATCTAATTGTGGCTGACACTATTTGCCTTAGGCAATTGTGGGGAGAGCTTCAAACACTCAGAACTATTTCTCCAGGGTGTGCAGGGAAAGGTGGGAAGCAGGAGGGCTGGCTTATCCAGGCAGCAGAGAAGAGGTTAAGAGACCCGAATTTCCCAGCTGGTGAAAGGCACCCGGTCGCAGAGTGGCTGAGTCTATCCCTCCAGCAATGACTAAAAACACCCGAGGCTTCACCACAGGGCTGAAGGCATGTGAGATCAGGGTGTCTATCACTCAGGACTGAAACTGTAGCTCTGCCAATCCACAGACACCCTGCTCAAGAAATCAGGTGCCGAAATAATGTGGAGAACTGAGGCTTCCCACCGCCTTGGGTAAGGGGCGTATGGTTACCACCCAAGTCAGCGGGGAGCTCCCAGACCTAAAGCCCGCAGGGCCATCAGGACTTTTACTTGTGTGGGCCCCTTCCTCCACTTAAAAAAGATTTTTTTTTAGTTATATTTTACGACTGCATTGTGATAAAGACGAATATATTAATATATTAAAATGTTTTCTTTGACATAAAGTTTTGTTTGTTGTTTTTTAATAAAAGAAACTGAAACATTTTAATGAGCCTCTAAAAGTATGTGGGTCGCCGGCACTGTGCCCACCGCGCAGGACGAAGGAGTTGCCCCTTAAGACCTGGTCACTGAGGGGCGTGGAGGGCGCGGGGCTTCCTCCCACACAGCCAGGGGGTGTGCCAGGCCCACAAGGGAACTGTCCTCGCCAAACTAGAGCAGGCATGGGCAGCTGACAGACGCACCACCTGCAAACGCAGCCCCCTGAGGCGGGGGCAGGAAACCCTGTTTAAACTCGGGACGCTCAGCAGTCTCTGCGGGTGCCCCTCGCCCCAGGGGTTCCCTCCCCCGACAGACTTGGCCCGGCGGGGGCGGGGCTCCCCCCGCCCCCCGTGGACTTACTTGTGTTCCATTGACCACAAGTCCCGCCATGGCTGACTGGGCGGGACCAAGCGGAACCGGGCGGGACCAGGCGGGTCCGCGGCGCGGGGCGGTGGCGGCGAGGAGCACTGGCCGGGAGCGCAGTTCCGCACTGGTCGGTCAGCTGACCCGACGGAAGCACGAGGCGCGGGCCGGCCCGGGTACTTCGCCTCAGCTGCGCGCACACCGCGGCCCTTCGTGCCCTCGGCCCGGCCCTCGAGCGGGTGAGCCTCGGAAACGCCCACCGCGCACCGCAACAGGTGGCCCGCAGCGCGCCGCACCCCCGCGGGTGGCAGGGCCACTAGAGTCTCCCGTGCGCCCGGCGTTCCAGGGCCTAATCACTCAAGAGGGATCAAGAGAAAAGAAACAACGTCCCCAAAAACTCTATGCCCAGAACTTTATATAGAGTTAGTTAGGGCCGGGCATGTGGGGGAGGGGGTTATCTTCCCATTAGGGGCGCCCCATCTGAGCCGTTAGCCGAGGCTTTAGACAACCGGGTCTTTCCTGTATTTCACAATTCAGGTTACATAATCCTTGTCAATGCAGGGGTTGGGGTGGCCTCTTGGCCGAACTCCCTTCCCCCAGCTTTAGTGGGGTGGGAGGAAGTCAGAAGGTTGAAAAGATTCGTGGTGGAGTGAGGTTTCTCTTTGTACAGGTATGGGGAGAGTTGTATTTCCCAACAAAGCGCTAGCTCAGCTAATGTCACCCCCACACTCTCCACATAGCCTCTGGAAGCTGACAATAATAAACCCTGGGGAAGGAGAATTGGGCGATGTCCTAAAATTTTAGACTTCTCTTATTTTCCCGTTCTCACAAGAAAAGGGTATTTGTGAGGCTCGAAGTCATCGGTGAGACTTCCTGCCTCTTCCTCCCCACTTCCTCCCTCTCTGGAAGTGTGGCATGTCCTTTGCTGCCTGGATGGAATTAGGCGCAGTGGGCAGGTAACTCAGGATGCCCAAGGTCATGCCTGGCCCCCTCTGGAAGAAACTTCTCGCTGTCCCTTCCTGCATTCCCCACTTCACCCCCAAGATACACAAAGCTACTACCAATTTATTGTCATATTATCACCCATTGCCTATTGCAGCTTAAAAGCCAGCCCAGTCTTAACTGGCCTCACCATCCTGCCCCCTTGCTATAGATGGATATAGGCACCCTTTGAACAGAGAAGGGGAAACTAAGTCCTGACGTGCCAGACTCCAGGTCTCGCACACATCGCAGTTACCTCAGCTCAGTAGGCCTATTGATAATTGTGGCTCCTCCACCTCTATCTAGGGGGGTGGTCACAAGGCTTCTATTTTCACTGTCCCCTATGTCTAAGCAGCACTTAGAAGCCCCTGGTTGTGCAGCTGATAGTGATAATTAAGTATGATCATGATTAAGTATTTTGTGGCTATCATCGCTGTCACTCAGATGGCCCTGCTCCTAACGCAGTTACGTGGCCCGTTATTGTCAGCATTCTGAGGAGCAGTAGTAACCTCTGAGTGTTGACCTGCCTGGCCCTTTCTCTGCCGGGAAGAGCAACACAGCAAAGTGGAGCTTAAGAATGCAGACTCGGCTGTGTTTACTTTGGGGGCTTCCAGGAAATGCTGCAACAAAAGGTCCTGCAGGCCAAAAAAGCAAGCTTGCCCTCCAGAGATAAGGGGGATCAAAGGGACCCTTCCAGGCCTGCTGCCCTGCTGACCAGCTCCTCCTGCTCCTCCCTCCTTTCTCAGTGGGACGCACCCTCTCTGGTGCATTGTTCACTTTTGTCTGCCTTTCCTGCCTGAAAAGGAGGAAGTGGGCCCAGGCCTCTGACAGTCATGATACTCTGTCCTCCCCAGCCACCTTTCACCTCAGCCTTCCTAGAAAGGGTTTGGCTAGCAGAAGAGGACCTGTGAAAGCAGGCCCAAATCTACTCAGAGATGATGTTGGAGAATCGTGCCCCACAGGAGGGAAGTGCTCGAGGTCATGTCTTTCATTCCCCTGCCTCCATGCACAGCTGTCTTCCAAGCTAGACTTCTGCAGACACTATCCACCAATGACACCGAAGTGGGTAGGGATCCTTCCCACCTTTCCAGACCCCCTCACTGCTGTTCCCTCTACCACATGGTCCCAGTATGATCTTTCTAAAAGCCCAGTTTGACCCTACCTAAAATCTTTGAATGTCTCGCCATCAACTAATAATGCAGTCCAAAATCTCAAGTGTGTCCGTCAAGACCCTTTATAATCCCACCCATTTGTACCCCAGTCCCCTCTCCCACTTCTCCCATCTGTGACCCTGTACTCCACACAGTACTGCTTAACTTTACACAAGCTGTTACTTTGTTTGGAATAACTCCCCACCTGCTCTTGTCTCCACTCAGTGAATGCATCAAGAAGGCCAGTTGACTGTAGGAGATGAGTCATGGGGGGGGGGGTAGTCACAAAAAATAAAAGGGCAACTCAGAGTTGAGGTGGGCTTTGAAATGTTTGAAATGTAAGCTGATGACAGTGGGGAGCTATTGAAGGTTCTTGAGCAGGATAGTGATGTGCTGAGTAGTGTGGGGAAGGCTCCATCAGAAACAGACTAGATTTACCTCTCCTTACTCTTAGCAATTTTTAGAAGTTAGTCTTCAGAACCAAAGAAAAAAGAGGAGGAGGAGGAAGTAGAAAATCATCTATATCTCTGGACCAGAAGACTGGGAACGCCTTTGTCCCGATCCTACCCACCAGCTTGGAGAGTCCTTTGACTTCCTTATCACCTTTGTGAACAAAAGGGAAAATTAAATAGGAATAGCAAAGGTAAAGTCCTTCAGGTAACCTGGCTCAGGCTTGGGGAGGGAAAAGAGCAAAGGATCACAGAGGAACTGTCACTCTCAAGACTGGCCTGAGCTAAGGCTGGCCTGAGGGTGAACAAACGAGTTTTTTGGGCTACAAGGAGTTTACTGAGTGAACAGAGGAGACAAGTCATGTTGGGGCTTCTCCTGAAACACAGCTCTTTCTGCACCTACCCCAGGAGCACCCAGGGAGAGGCAGGCTCACGCAGCCATCCAGGCTTTTCCTCAGTTCCCTCCCCCCAATCCATGGCCAGCTGGGAATGAGCTGCAGGGACCCCCCAGCCCTGCCTCATTTTATTCCAAGGACCAGGCACTGTGCTAGGCGCTAGGGATGTGGATGACTTATTAGACACGTAGGTGGTCAGACTTACGCTCAGACATTTGCAGTACTGGGTGGAAATTAAGTGCTATAATTGTGATCCTATTTTCTGAACCCAAAATCAAGGCATGTGGCCTAATTCATACGAGAGTACTCATGAGGCCCTCATAACAGAAAGTTCACATCAGACCTGGGCTGGAAATCCTGGGCCTACGAATTCTGGAATTCTAACAGGGGCAAAGGAGTCCCCGGGTGGTGAAAATGGTTAATGCACTTGGAGGGTCAAGTCCACCCAGAGGTGCCTCAGAAAAAAGGCCTGGCAATCTACTTAAAAAAAATCGGCCATTGAAAACCCTATGGAGCACAGTTCTGCTTTGACACACATGGGGTCACCATGAGCTGAAATTAACTCACCGGCAACTGGTAACGGGCAGAGAGAGAGTGAGAAGGTTCAACACATACAACTGGGCATTTCCTTATCACCCTTGATGAAGAGGACAATATTTTATTCCTACTGTCATCATTGTTATTATTATTCTTTGGCAGAAGAGGCCCTTTCCCTTAGAGTCCTTCCTCTGTCACATTCCTGGGGACAAAAAGGAAGATCCTGTTTATTTCCAATCAAGGGAGTTGATTCTGGGGTCGGCCAGAGCTGGAGAAACAGGAGCTGATTCCTTAAGCCTTCCAACCTGGCGCGCAGCAGTTGAAAGAAGGACAGGACCAGTTAACAAAGTTTTATTAGCATGCCTACCTGCCTGCAGCCTCATTTCTCTTCGGCCTGGCCTCATTTCTTTCAGGCCAAGCCCCTGGGCAGATGAAGATGGTTGCTGTAATTAATCATGCCCCCTTATTCAGACTTAACCACATTCAGATTTCAATTGAAAAAAAAGCTGGATGTTGGCATTTGAAATGCTCTTTGTTGCTAAAGCAGCCTCCTTTTAGCCTAAAGGGGGGAGTTTAGGAAGTGGAGGAAAGGGGAGAGGCTTCCAGGGCTCTCCAAAGTATTCTCACACATGTGAGGGGGTTGAGGAGGATGATCTATCCTCCAAAACATCTCCTTCATGTCCCAATCAGAACCGGTTAAGTTTTCTTTAAAAATGTATGTAGGATACCAGCATAATGTCTGGCATGAGCATTTATTCCATAAATAATAGTTTACTATTATTATTACTTACTATTATAATTATAATGAGCCCTGGTGGCACAATGGTTAAGTGCTCATCCGCTAACCAAAAGCTTGGTGGTTCGAACCCACCTTGACAAGGGAGAAAGACCTGGTGATCTGCTCCCATAAAGATTACAGCCTAGAAAACCCTATGAGGCAATTCACTCTGTCACAAGGGGCTGCTATGAGTCGAAATTGACTCAATGGCACCTAACAACAACAACATTATAATTATTGTTGAGTCGGTTCCTACTCATAGTGATCCTATGTACAACAGAACAAAACACTGCCCAGTCATGGGCCATACCTCACAGTCGTTGCTATGTTTGAGCCCATTGTTGCAGCCACTGTGTCAGTCCATCTTCTTGAGGGTCTTCCTTTTTTTTGCTGACCCTCTACTTTACCAAGCATGATGTCCTTCTCCAGGGACTGGTCCCTCCTGATAACATGTCCAAAGTACATGAGACAAAGTCTCCCCATCCTTGCTTCTAAGGAGCATTTGGCTGTACTTCCAAGACAGAATTATACTTACTACTATGATTAATTCTCAGTGCCTCTGATTTCCCTTCTCTTTGGTCCTTAGAAGGTTTTGTTGTTGTTTCTCTATTAAGACACAAGAATTAGCAGGGAGGGGAAAGGGAGTAAATTTGGGGAAGGTGTGAATGGGAAGGCTTCTACTTTTCACTCTATAGTCTTCTCTGATTTTTTCAACAGCAGAGATTGGCCTGGAAGGGGCAGGGCAAAGAGAATTTTAAAATGAAACTGCTATTAGCATTATTTTAACAAATCCTGAAAATAGCAGTGATAAATCTTGTTTCCCAATTTGCCTGTACCTTGCCAAATACTCGTAGTCCTTAGCTAGATTCAAGGAGCCCTGGTGGTGTAGTGGTTAAGCACTCAGGTGCTAACCAACAGGTGGGTAGTTTGAACCCAGCAGCTGCTCTGTGGGAGGAAGATGTGGCAGTCTGCTTCTGTAAACATTACAGCCTTGGAAACCCTGTGGGGAGTTCTGCTCTGTCCTATGGGGTTACTATGAGTCAGAATCATCTTGATGGCAGTGGGTTTGGTTAGCTAGATTCAGGAGGCAAATCATTGTTGATTGAGGAAGATTTTGGACTTCCTAGAAGGAAAGGAAACATTGACCAGAAAAACCTGCCCAACTTTATACTTTCCAGTGGGGGATAGAAGAGCAGTGTCTAAGCCCTGGCCACCTTTCCAGAATCTAGACTTTGCATGGAGAGGTTAGCCCATTTGGAGTTTGAGCAAGGGCTTCCCCCACCCTCAGTTAAAATATGAGGAACTTGGAAGACTCTGGTTATCATTGACCTGTGCTGGCCAGGCTGACAGCGTTCCCGTAGGGGGACGCTAGGACGTTATCCCTTGAGATTCTGATTCAGGAGGTGGTGCCCTGGCATCTATATTTTTGGTAAGTATACTCAGGTAGGAAACCCTGGTGGCATAGTGGTTAAGAGCTATGGCTGCTAACCAAAACGTCGGTAGTTTGAATCCACCAGGTGCTCCTTGGAAACTCTACAGGGCAGTTCTACTCTGTCCTATAGGGTTGCTGTGAGTTGGAAATCGACTTGACAGCAGTGGATTTGGTTTTGGTTTTTGACATCCTCAGGTAATTGAGATGTGTAGTCATCCAAAAATCACTGCCTCAGAGATCATC
This sequence comes from Trichechus manatus latirostris, assembly GCF_000243295.1. Classification (NCBI taxonomy): domain Eukaryota; kingdom Metazoa; phylum Chordata; class Mammalia; order Sirenia; family Trichechidae; genus Trichechus; species Trichechus manatus. The sequence continues at coordinate 5,051,687 of NW_004444042.1, forward strand.
TGCTCCAACTACTAACTGGAGAAACTGAGGCCTAGAGAGTAGAAGAGACTTGCCCAAGGTCACCCAGCAAATGAGCAGCTGAGCCCAGACCAGAATTCCAATCTTCTGAAGACAAGAAAATGGGACTTCTCTTATATCCCAGTAAGAACAGGACAAGCAGTTTGGGGAGGAGTGCCATTTCACATCTAATTGCTTCTTGTCACATTGTAACCATTTTCCTCATATGGAGCCCCACACTGGTGGATCAGAAATAACATTTTCAAAGTTATATCTGCAAGGAAATGGCTATTAATGTTCTTCCTCTCCTTTTAGAGTGCGGAGGAATATATATTAATTTTCCCTCTACTTATATTGCCTATTTGCAAATTGTATTCACTACCCAGTGCTCCAATTTGTCCTACCCCTGAAGAGATTATGATGAATAAATGTGTTCTTGGAAATAAAATAAAATAAAAAATTTGTCACTGAGATTTATTTTTATAATTATTTACAGAGATTATTTTAGAATATACAGGGAGCAATAATAATAATGCACACACGAGGGTTCTGGCATGATTTACCAATGTTAATTCAGAGTCTCTTCCCACTTCTCTGAAAGAGCCCCAGCTTTTTCTGTGGCTGTGAGCCGTGTCAACTGTATCTGGGCATCACCAGTGCAGAAAGGTCAGGGATCAGATAAACGAATGGTCAAGCCTTATAAGAGCCAGTGCCCTGGCCTAGGAGTCCTGGGTTCAAGACCTAGCTTTGCCACTAACTAGGCTCAGTGCCCATGAATGAATTCATTCCTTTCTAATGCTCTTAGTTTCTTCAAATACAAACTGGCTGATCTAAAGAGCCCTTTATTACTAAAATAAAAATGCAAGTAAGTATGCATCAGTATATATATACTAGTTGCTATCGAGTCAACTCTGACTTATGGTAACCCTATGTGTGTTGGAGTAAAACTGTGCTCCGTAGGGTTTTCAATGGCTGACTTTTCAGAAGTAGAGCCTTTCTTCCGAGGCTCCTCTGGGTGGACTCGAACCTACAAACTTTCGGTTAGCAGCTGAGCATGTTAACCATTTGCACCACCCAGGGACTCTTCAATATGCACATATCTCCAAAATAGAGAATGCGCTCATTCAGTAAATGTTTATTGAGCACCTACTGTGTGTCAGCCACTGGGGGGAAAGAGGAAATGAGACAAACAACAGTCTTCACTCATAAGGTTTACGTTCTAGTGGGAGGAGACAGGTAGCAAGTACGTAAGTTGTGTAATTTCAAGTGTGAAATACATGAATTCAGATAGCACCAATACATGCCATAAAGACAAAAGTGGACAGTGAGGGACAGTGCCTGGTGCAGGGGGATGCTAACATAGACACAGTGTCCAAGGTCTCTACCAGCCGTTGCAGAGCCTTTCTCCAGTGAAATCCTTGACAAGCAGAGCATGGGCTGAACTTCAGACTCCCTCACTCCCTCTGCACAATGCCTTTGAGATGCACAATCTGCACGGCCTGAGACAGCCATGGGGTGTTCTGGAAGGCCTCTCTGAAGGGGTTGGCATCTGAGCTGAAGTCTGAATAATGATGAGTCAGCCAAGAGAAGACCTGGGAGAAGGTTTCCAGGCAAAGGGAACAGATAACATACAAGCTGAGTGTTCTCTTAGTCTCATGTTGCCAGTCTGCTTATGCTTGAGTGGTGAACTTGAACTTGAGTGCCTCCAAGAGCAGAGAGACAAGCCCTAGTGTCATCTCAGCCAGAGAGAAGAGTATAACAGGTACAGCTGTACCAGGCTTTGAATTGTTCTTCAGCTCCAAAGCACAGGTAGGCTAAGGCTTAGAGATGCAGGAGCTGAAAGCAGTGGCCTTTATCGACACACAGAAGTTCTTTGTTGTTAATTGCCACCAAGCTGGTTCCAATTCATGGTGACCCTATGGACAGCATAATGAAAGGTTACCCGGTTCTGTACCATCTTCATGATCATTGGCATGTTTGAGTCCATTGTTGTAGTCATTGTGTAGTATCTTCCAACCTAGAGGGCTCATCTTCTAGCACTAAACTGGACAGTATTCTATTCAGATCCACAAGGTTTTCATTGGCTGATTTTCGAAAGTAGATTACCAAGCTTTTCTTCCTCATCTGTCTTAGTCTGGAAGCTCCAGTGAAACCTGTCCACCGTGGGTGGCCCTGGTGACACTTGAAATAGCAGTGGCATAGCTTCCAGGATCACAGCAACACAGAAGCCACAGTAAGACAAACTGACAGACAAGTGGTAGATCAAGATTCTACAGGCCTATAAATCATCTGTGGTTTTCCTGAAGAGAGAAGCACAGAAAAGTCACTAGGTCTTATATGATCACACTGGTACAAACTCTCATAGACACACAAAAGTACGTAAACATACATGTAAGTGCATAGACACATCAGACATGTGCCAGTGTTGGATCCACATGTACCATCTCATGGCTACAGTCTGAACCCTGAGCCCATTGCTAGGCTTGCCCTGGTCTCCTGTCTCACTACAATAGCTTCTAGTGGCCAGTAGAGACTGCACACATTTTAGACTGTCAGTACTTACTTAGAATCCAGACGGTTTATAGCTTATGCTGAGGTGCTAAAAATTCATTCATTCAATTCATTCATTCAACAAGCATTTATTAAGTGCCTACTATGTGCCTGGGGGCAGGGAAGTATTTATCAAATGCCTACTAATCTAAGCTCTGGGCGTGGGGAAGTAAAGAAAACAGTACCTTTATGGAGCTCACTTTCAGTAGGGGATAGACAGTAAACAAATAAGCAAGCAAATACAGAATATGTTAGACAGTAGTGATAAATTGATGTGAAGAACAATAAAACAGGAAAGAAGGATAAGAAGCCCTTCCAGGAGTAGATAGGGTGACCAGGGAAGTCCCCAAGGAGAAAGTGGTACTTGAGGAGAGGCCTGCAGGAAGCCAGGGAGTGCCAGGTGGACATCTGGGGGAACAGTGTTCCAGGCAGTAGGAACAGCAAATGCAAAGGACCTGAGGCAGGAAGGTGCCTGGCATGTTTGGGAAACAGAAAGAACATCAAAGTGGTTGGAGTGGAGTAAACGAGGGGCTAAGTGATGGTAAGTGAAGTCATAGGGTAGGGGTGGGAAGATCATGAAAGGCCTGATAGACTGAGGTTAGGACATGGGCTTGTACTCCAAGCGAGACAGGAAGCCTTAAGCACAGAACTCACATTTTGTAGAGATTTGCTTTGACCGCTGTGTTGAAAATAGATTATGGAGAGGGAAGGGTAGAAACTGGGACAGCAGACAGTAGGCCATCTCAGGAATCCTGAAGACAGTGAACAGTGCCTGGATATATTTTGAAGACAGCCTTGACAGAATTTTCTGATGGATTTGGCATGGAGAATATGAGAAACAGAGGAATCAAGTGGAACTCCAAGATTTTGGCCTGGGCAACTAAAAGGGTAGAATTGTCATACTGAGACAGATGAGCAAATTGAGGTTGGGGGGGTGAAATCAGGGGGAACATTTTTGGACCTGATAAGTATGAGACGTCTTTGAAACATACAAGTGGAGGTGTTGAGGAGCTATTTGGATATAGGAGTGTGGAGATCAAGAGACAGGTCCAGACTAGAGATAGAAATTTGGGAGTTATCAGCTTTTAGATGGTATTTAAAGACACAAAGAAGGATAAAAAGATCTGAAGATTGGGCACTGGAGCACTCCAACATTTAGAGGTCAAGGAGATGAGGAGGAACCACAAAGAGACTGAGAAGGAGAAGTCAGAGAGTAAAAAGAACCAAATGCAAGTCAAGCCCTGGAAGCCAAGAAACAAAAATGATCAATAAAGGTGGGGTGCCCCAATGTAATGACTGATTCAGCCAAGGATGCTCAGTGGATGTTGAAAGCATTGGGTGAACAGGACATCACATGGTATCACCCCACAAATTACCCATAAATTACAAAGGGGGAAGCGTACCTTTACAATGGAGAGCTCTGGTGGTCACATCCCAAACCAAGAAATCAAACTTAGCATCTCCAAGGGTGAGACAACCAGAAATTACAAGCCTTTGATGTGATGTAACGGGTAGTACACACCACCTATGTGGTATTCTTGCCAAAAATGTTTTACCAGAATCTATTCATGAGGAAATACAAATCCAGAAAGTAGAACATGCTACAAGACAACATGGCTAGACTGTTCAAAATGTCAATGCCATGAAAAAAAAGCGGGTGGTGGGGGGACAGGAAAGATTGTTCTAGAGAAAAATAGACTACAGAGACATGACAAAAAGTTGAAGAAATTGAAGATTTTCATCAACTTCAGCAGTCTGAAATTGATCAAACACGTGTCAGGATGCACTGATAATTACTAGTGATTGGAATACAAAAGTTGGAAACAAAGAAGAAGGATCAGTAGTTGGAAAATATGGTCTTGGTGAAAGAAACAATGTGGAAATCCCATGATAGAATTTTGCGAGATGAACAACGTATTCATTGTAAATACCTTTTTTAACAACATAAACAGCAACTATACATGTGGACCTTACCAGAGGAAAGAGATGATGGAGAAGCTCAATATCATCAGTCAGAACAAGACCAGGGGTCAGCTGTGGAACAGGCCATTAATTGCTCATATGCAAGTTCAGGCTGAAGCTAAAGAAAATTAGAACAAGTCCACGAGAGCCAAAATATGACCTTGACTATATCCCACCTGAATTTAGAGACCATCTCAGGAACAGATCTGATGCATTGAACACTAGTGATTGAAGACCAGATGACTTGTGGGATGACATCAAGGACATCATATATGAAGAAAGCAAGAGGTCATTAAAAAGACAGGAAGGAAGAAAAGACCAAAATAGATGTCAGAAGAGACTCTGAAACTTGTTCTTGAACGTAGAGTAGCTTAAGCAAATAGAAGAAATGATGAAAAGAGATGAACAGAAGATTTCAAAGAGCAGCTCAAGAAGACAAAGTAAAATATTATAATGAAATGTGCAAAGACCTGGAGTTAGAAAAATAAAAGGGAAAAATACACTCAGCATTTCTCAAGCTGAAAGAACTGAAGAAAAAATTCAAGCCTCGAGTTGCAATATTGAAGGATTCTATGGGCAAAATATTGAACAACTCAGGAAGTATCAAAAGAAGATGGAAGGAATACAAAGAGTCACTGTACCAAAAAGAATTGGTTGATGTTTAACCACTTCAGAAGGTAGGTAGCATATGATCAAGAACAAATGGTATTGGAAGAAGTCCAAGCTACACTGAAGGCATTGGCAAAAAACAAGGCTCCAGGAATTGACAGAATACCACTTGAGATGTTTCAATGAAAGGATGCAGTGCTGGAGGTGCTCACTCATCTATACCAACAAATTTGGAGGACAGAAACCTGGCCGACTCACTGGAAGAGATCCATATTTGTACCTATTCCAAAGAAAGGTGATCCAACCGAATGCGTAAATTATCAAACAATATCATTAATATCACTCACAAGTAAAATTTTGCTGAAGATTATTTAAAAACAGTTGCAACAGTGCATTGACAGCTAACTGCCAGAAATTCAAGCCAGATTCAGAAGAGGACATGGAATGAGGGATATTATTGCTGATGTCAGATGGATCTTGGCTGAAAGCAGAGAACATCAGAAAGATGTTTACCTGTGTTTTATTGACTATGCAAAGGCATTCAACTGTATGGATCATAACCAATTATGGGTAACATTCTGAAGAACAGGAATTCCAGAACACTTAATTGTGCTCATGTGGAACCTGTACATAGACCAACAGACAGTTGTTCGAACAGAACAAGAGGATACTTGGTAGTTTAAAATCAAGAAAGGTGTGTGTCAGGGTTGTATCCTTTCACCATACTTATTCAATCTGTATGCTGAGCAAATAATTCAAAAAGCTGGACTATATGAATAAGAATGGGGCATTAGGATTGAAGGAAGACTCATTAACATCCTGCAAAATGCAGATGACGCAACCTTGCTTGCTCAAAGTGAGGAGGACTTAAGCACTTATTGATGAAGATCAAAGATCACAGCCTTCAGTATGGATTACACCTCAACATGAAGAGAACAAAAATCCTCACAAGTGGACTGATAAGTAACATCGTGACAAATGGAGATAATATTGAAGTTGTTGAGAATTTCATTTTACTTGGATCTACAATCAATGCCCATGGAAGCAGCAGTCAAGAAATCAAACAACGTATTGCAATGGGCAAATCTGCCGCAAAAGACCTCTTTAAAGTGTTGAAAAGCAAAGATGTCACTTTGAGGACTAAGGCCTGACCCAAGCCATGGTATTTTCAATCGCCTCATATGCATGCAAAAGCTGAACAATGAATAAGGAAGACTGAAGAAGAATTGATGTATTTGAACTATGGTGCTGGCGAAGTATATTGAATATATCATGGACTGGCAGAAGAATGAACAAATCTGTCTTAAAATGAAGTAATACAACCACAGCGCTCCTTAGAAGTGATGATGGCGAGACTTTGTCTCATGTACTTCGGACATGTTAGGAGGAGGGACCAGTCCCTGGAGAAGGATATCATGCTTGGTAGAGGGTCAGTGAAAAAGAGGAAGACCCTCAACGAGATGGATTGACACAGTGGCTGCAACAATGGGCTCAAACATAGCAACGATTGTGAAGATGGAGCAGAATTGGGCAGTGTTTCATTCTGTTGTACATAGGGTTGCTAGGAATTGGAACCGACTTGATGGCACATAACAACAATCAGAGAGAAAGAGACAGTGTGCGAGTCAGTGTGGTTAAGTGTTGACAGTTGATGAGTCTCGGTGAAGAGTATACGGTGTTCATTGTCCTATTCTTTAAAAATGTCCATAAATTTGAAAATTTTATAAATAAAATGTTAAGGAATAAAAGGAAGAGGGAGTGATCAACTATGTCCAGGACTGCTTAAGGTCAAGTAAATCGAGGACTGAAAATTACCAATTGTGTTTAGCAACCTGGAGGTCATTGGTGATCTTGGACATGAAGGAAGAGCAGAAGAGGTAGGCAGGGGCCAGATCATAAAGAACTGTGTAGGCTTTACTTTACTCTGAGGACAGTGGGAGCAAAGTGATTACATTTCTATTTTAGAGCAGGAAGTATGACAATTGTAGGGAGGATGGATTTTAGGCTAAGAGTGGATCAGGAAATGTCCTCATAGGCTCTGAAGTGCACCCCATACCCCATGATAGGTGGTGAGCACCTGAAGGGAGAAAGCAGCAACAGGAATGTAAAGGAGGGGACAGCTGTAAAGAGAGTACAGGCCAATTGCCATGACTTGATGTCTGTTTGCAAGCAGAGGATGATGCGGGTTAGGGGTGGGGGGGAGTGATGAGTTCTGGACATATTGCATTTTCCAAGTTGGTATAGTCTGTATACATTTCTCCCTCTTCTGGAAGAAGCAGCAGGCAGGAGGGACACTGTAGGACCAACAGCAGCATGTGACGATGTAATGCAGCACATTTGAGGATGTGGTGAGTCATTCCCAAGCTGCACTGTGTGACTCTGAGGTGGGAGCCAAGCTCAGTGTGCTGGGGCCAGGACTTCCGTTGTGACAGTCCTGGGAATCACTCTCCCCAGAAACCCTCCCATCCTGCTCACCCTTATGACAAGCTTTCCCCAATGCTTCAACCCCCAGTGGCTGCTCCACGTTCTGAATATAATTTTAATGCCTGTGCCATGTGCCTGGCACTGCTGTTTGGTGGTGGTGTGTATATTTGTATCTGTTCCTGACTGCCCAATAAGGCGGTCAGCTCCTTGAATGTAGGCAATTTAGGTTATATCTAAAATATTCCCAGCCTTGCCCAGAATGTTGTTAGCTGCCATCAAGTTGGCCCCCAACTCATGGAGACCACATGCACAACAGAATGAAACACTGCCTAGTCCTGTGCCAACCTCATGATCAGTTATGGATGAGACCCTTGTAATGCATAGGGTTTCCATTTGTTGATTTTCTGAAGTAGATCACCAGGCCTTTCGTTATAGTCCATCTTAGTCTGGAAGCTCCCACTGATAACTGTTCAACATAGCAACACACAAGCCCCTGCTGACAGACCAGTGGTAGCTGTGCATGAGGTGCATTGGCCAGGTCTTCCCCATGGAAGGTGAGAATGCTTCATTTTGCCCAGAATAGGTGATAATAAACTGAGAAGGAGAGAGAGGGAGGAGAATGAAGGCTGTAACTTAATACTCCCCATACTAAGGACGCCCTAAAAGCCCACCACCCTGGCTGCCAACTCTTGGGGACCACCTCTTTGGGTGGGGGTGTAGTTATTAGAGACCATTGCTGTCCGCCCCCGTAATCCCTGAGTAGTTAAAACCCTTGATAGGAAGCCTCCCTGAAACAGCCCACAGTGCTCTCTCTCCTGCTCTCTCCCAAAGCTGTTTGCAGTAAGTGACTCACCCAATTAAGAGCATCTACATAACAAAGCCTCACCGGGCCGCAGAGGTCACGCAGACTGTGAAGAGTGTCTTTTAGTGTATGCGGCGGCGAAGGTTCGCTAATTACCAGTCATTTCCACCCCTCAAGAGCCTGACAGCCTTTGAGATGCAGGGGATAAAAGAATCCCCAAATTCCCACCCCACACCAATCACTTCTCCCTCCCACCCCTGCATTTCAAACCTGTGACTAATAAGTGCCAGGGGTGAGTCTCTGCCCACCTGGATCTGAAGGGGGGGAAAGAGGTTGCCTCGTTGTGGGTGAATCTCTTTTTTTAGTAAAAGGGAACTGGGAAGTGCAGGAGAGCTGAGTTCTAGAGGCTCTGCATCGGTGTCTTTGTTAAACTAGTAAACAAACAAAACTTGTATTGTTTTTTCTCTATGTATAAAGTAATATATGTTTGTGGTAGAAACAAAGTGAGCAAAAAGAAAGTTAAAATCACCACGGTCCTCCCTCCAACCCCAAGAGACCAGTGGTCACACAGACACCCCGCTTTCTAGGCTGTATGTCTCTACTGTGGGTGTGTGCATGTCTGTACTCTTGTAATGGGATGCTGAATTGGGCCACTAGAGAAGGTGAGTTTCGGCATTAGAGCATAAGAGAGAGGCATTGCCAAAGAGAATTTCTGAAAGCTGAAGGAAGCAGCAGTGAGGCAATAAAGACCCCTGACCTTTGGAACCTGGTGAGTCCTTTCCTCTCTCTGAACCTCAGTTTCCTCATCTGTAAAATGGGAATAAGAGTATATGCCTCACAGAGTTGTTCTGAGGATTAAGGGAGGTCATGGCTGTGAAAGGACTATCCAAGCATTGCACATTTCATTACCCATTTTAATAAGTGTTCATTAATGCCTACTTTTTACTTAGCCCTCTGCTAGTCTGTGTTGGAAATATAAAAGAAGTACCTAGTTCAGGCCTGTAGGTGCTTAAAATCTAATTGGGAAGTTACACACACACACACACACACACACACACACATACACTGTTACACAATAAGATTTAAATTGCTAATAAGTGATATCATCAATTAGTAGATAATTAAGTGACAGATGAGTGACACAGACAGCACTCAAGGAGTTCAGAGGTAAGAAAGAATAAAGGAGGATGATAATAACAGTATTATTTGATCGAGCACTTTCTATGTGCCAGATACATGAATCATCTCATTTAATTCATCCATTGACCATATGAGGTAGGCACCATTCTTATGTCCATTTTGCGGATGAGGAAGTTGAGACTTCAGAGAAGTTATGAAACTTGCCCCAAGTCACATACAAAAAAAAAACAAAAACAAAATAAAACCCGTTGCCATCGAGTCGATTCCAACTCATAGTGTCTCTAGAGGACAGAGCAGAACTGCCCCATAGCGTTTCCAAGGAGCAGCTGGTAGATTCGAACCACCGACGTTTTGGTTAGTAGCTGAGCTCTTAACCACTTCGTCACCAGGGCTCCAATGGTAGTGCTGTTCTTTGGACCAAGCAGTCGGACCCATGGGCTGAAGCACCATGTTCTACTCTGACAGAGGGTCAGGGTTGGGAAGCTGAGCCCTGAACTAGCTGGTACAAGAGGGAGCCTCATGACCAAAGCCAGGACTGAGGAGGGTGTGTTGGAGTGAGTGGGAAACTCCTAGTCTGGCTGGATGACTAGTCTTTGGAGGCAGCAGAAAGCAAGCTTTGATGGAAGAAGACTGAAGAAGAGCCGCTAAGGCACATGAAATGTTTTTTGGTTGAAAATGAGAGTTTAGGGTAATGCAGTGCCCAATCAAAGCAATGTTTAGGAAAAGTGGGCCGGGGAGGAGACTCTGGAAGGGAGAGCAATACTTAAGAGCCTGTATAGATGGGAGGTGAGGAGGACTGAGGCCTGGGGAAGGTGGGACGCTGGCCTTCCTAGAAAGCCCTTGTTCCCCTACGTTTAATCTTTGTGACATGTTTGACTAATCTACATTTGGTTCCCATGACCTCTGGTCTCATTTTGGCATGTTTACTAACTCCTTTCACACTTTGGTTTGACAGGAAGTAGCTCATTCTTTCACTCCGTAAGTGTTAATGGAGCTCTTATTTCAAAAGGAGAATGGACACAACCTGGGGAGGAGGTCAAAGATGCTGCTGCTGCTCTAAAAGAGCTGATGACCACTCTACCCCACCAGACCCCTCCCAGAGCCTGGCAGGCCCACACACACAGGGGCCAGCTCCTTGGGCCACTGCTGCCACCTCCTCATCCCCACGTTCCTTTACTCCTGCTGAAGGGGCTGGTCTTCCATCACCGGGCAGCCAAAGTTCCCCCATTTCTTATGGAGAAGCAGGGCAGGGACACTGAGGACATGGAAGGGAGTTTGGCTCCTCAGGTGAAAAATGGTGGATATGAGAATGTGGCAAAGGAACTAGATGTAAGGAGTCCCTGAGAGAGCAGAAGGTTTAGCAGCAAAGGTGGGGAATAAAAAGGGAAAATCTTTGAACATGTGTTCATATAACCAGTATTTATTGAATACATTTAATGGACATGTTAGATTTTTCAGAGAAGAAAAGTGGGTTGATATCATTCATGTCCTTAATTAATGCTTTGGAAAGGGTGGAGGAAAGGGGAAGGAAGAACAGGAAGATAGATGAAGAGATAGAAACAGAAAAAGAAGAACAAACACTAAAAGTGAAAGTAGAGACATGAAGCACCTTTGCCAAGGTCACTCTGCTCATGAGGGTGGGGAGTCCAGTGCAGGGTGGAAGGAAAGCCTTATACGTCTTCCTTGATGCTACCCGTCTACTCACGCAAGATCGCAAATGTTTCAGGCCACCACCTTCCCCAGGAGATATAACCCAGAGGCATTCCCCATGCCACTGATTGCATTCCACAAACATTTTTTTTATTGTACTTACAGAACAAATAGTTTCTCATGAAACAGAAGTACACATGTTGTTTTATGACATTGGTTAACAAC
>NW_004444042.1:5063145-5090467 GCF_000243295.1 Trichechus manatus latirostris
CTACATGCACAGTTCAGTGACACCACAAACATTTTTTGAGCACTCCAAGGTGCCAGGCACTTATACTCTTAAATTCTGCTGAGGACAATCAAAGTTGATTGTCACCTAAGGTGGTCACTCCTGACAGTGTCCTTTCATGCCCTAGACATATTACTCAGACATTTTGAGTGCTATTGGGGACTTGAGGGGGAAAAGGGATAAAAGGGGAGAAATTCTATATATTCTCAAACCAGATGATGATAATAATCCTTCTCACACTGGGCTTTTATAAAAGATAAATAGCGTAATGTTATAAAGCTACCTAGAAGAGTGTCCAGTACACAGTAGGCATTCAATAAAGTCATCTGAATAGATGTGTTCTTGCACTCAATTCTGACATGACTGATTTCTCCTCACCGAATTTACCAGTTTCCAGCTGAAATCATCACCTGACTGGATTGGAGTTATTCAGTCAGGCTGTTGTGGTGTTGTGTCTGTTATGGGTTGAACTGAACCCCCAAAAAATACTGTGTTGGAAACCTAATCCCTATACCTGCAGATGCAATCCGATTTGAGAACAGAATTTTCTTTGTTATGTTAATAACACCCTATCAGCATAAGGTGTGTCCTAAACCTAATCACTTCTAGGTTATGAGAAGCAGCATAGGCACCCGAGACAAAGGAGCATAAATGGGGGTAAATAGATGCCACATGAAGATCACCAAGGAACCAAGGAATGCTGGGGCTGCAGAGGTTGAAAAAGACAAGAATCTTCCCCCAGAGCCAACAGCGAGGGAGCCTTCCCCTAGAGCCAGTGCCCTTCATTCAGACTTCTAGCCTCTTAAACTGTGAGGAAATAAATTTATGTTCTTGAAAGCCACCCACTTGTGGTATTTCTGTTACAGCAGCACTAAGAAACTAAGACAGGGCCCCATACCAGTTCCCATTATGGGAACCCACAGCCACAACTAAGAAGTAATCACCACCAGAACCTGTTTAGAAGCCACCCAAAGAGCAAGGTGGTGGCAAATCCATTGATATTCTTGGTTGTGAGTGACAGAAACTGGCTCTGGCTAATGCAAGCAGAAAAGGAATCTATGAGAAGGATATCAGGAAGCTCAGACAATCAGAGGGAAGACTGGAGATCCAGACTTGGGAAATCAGCAAGTACCAAGAGCAGCTGGGAAATGGAGGATGCAGTTTGTCAGACCACTGCCTGAGTAGCCACCATTAGCACACTCGACATGGCAGCCACTGCCCTCTCCCGGTGGCAGCCCCTAGACAGTCAATGCTGTTGCATTGGACTCAAGGCTGCTGCTGGGCTCTCAGTCTCTGCTGTTGCTGATAAGGGTTTCTGAACTACCTCCAATCCTCTGCTCATGCTAGAGTCAAAGTCCCAGGCAAACGCATTCCATGGGTGAAGCCTCAGCTGCCAGGGTCAGAGAGAAGAGGATATGGTTCCTTCAGCTTATATAGTTGGAAGCAGGCCTTGCTTCCCAATAAAAAGGGGATTCAGATGCTAGGCAGCCAAAAGGGCAAAAAAATCACTGAAGGTCCACTATGCAATGCTTCACAGCAACACTGAGGGCTAACCAGGCTGGACTCCAAGTGACTTTTGGCTATTCTGAAAAACCAAAGCTATCCCTCGAGCATGTTGTCTGCTGCTGAGGATATTTCAAAAACTATACTTGAACACCAGCCTCTAATAGAGGTTTCTAACACTTTTTTGGACAGTAGTAACACCGTTAAAAGTAATACTTGCTAAAGAATACAGGTTAAAGATGTGTTTGACTCCAAGTATAAAAACACCCAACTTCAATGACTTAAACAAGTAGGGATTTTATTTTTCTAACATAGCAAAAGTTATGGAGGTGGGTGATTGCTGGTGATGGCTCTGTATTTCAATGATATTAGGACTAAGTCTCTCTCTGCAGTTCTCTTGGGCTTTTCTTCAGAGGCACAGAAGGGCTGCCACAACTTCATCCTGTGCATCCAAGGAAGAAGGGAGAAAGAAGGATAGGGAAGGGCCAAACCATCATCCCGTTTGATCAGGAAATAAGAGAGTTTTCTCAGCCTTCCTCTCCTGCTTTGCTACTCCCTTACATCTGCTTGTGCTTCATTTGCCAAAACCGGGTTCACACGGCCATCGCCTAGCTGCAAGGGTCATACGGTATTTGGGGAGAACAAAGAAATTCAATTTGGCAGGAGTAGAGGCAGCTGTACTTTCGGTAATGTATCATATAGAAATAAAATCCCTGTAAGAGTATAACCACCAGTTGCCATCAAGTTGATTCTGACTCCCATGTGTGTCAGAGTAGAACTGTGCTCCACAGGGTTTTCAATGGTTGATTTTTCAGAAGTAGATTGCCAGACCTTTCTTCCAAGGTACCTCTGGGTGGACTCAAACCTCCAACCTTTCAGTTAGCCGCCAACAGAATTAACAGTTTGCACCACCCAGGGAATCCTGTAAGGATATAGACACAAGAAATTTTATTAGTGAAAAAAAATAAAACAACCTGATAATAACCTGTCTTAGTGTCCTAGTTCTGCTGTAACAGAAATACCACAAGTGGGTGGCTTTGAAGAGCAGAAATTTATTTTCTCATACTTCGGGAGGCTAGAAGTCTGAATTCGGGGCACTGGCTCTAGGGGAAGGCTCTCTCTCTGTTGGCTCTGGGGGAATATTCTTGTCTTTTTCAACTTCTGTAGCCCCAGAATTCCTCAGTTCCTTGGTGATCTTCATGTGACATCTATTTTCCCCATTTGTGTTTCCTTGTGCATCTAATCTGCTCTTTTTATATCTCAGAAGTAATTAGATTTAGGACATACCCTACACTGATATGAGACCTTTAACAACAAAGAAAGCCCTATTCCCAAACAAGATTATATCCACAGGCATAGGGACTAGGATTCCAACTCATATTTCTGATGGACACAATTCAATTCACAACACAACCTATATGCCCATTAATTAGGGGATGGTTGAATAAGTGTGGTATATCCATTCTATGGAATACTATGCAGCTAAAAAATGAATAAATTAATTCCTTAAGTTTATAAATCCATTTGTTATCCAGCAAGAATAAGTTGCAGAAAACTCTGTACAATTATTTTTTTATATAAACAAGCAACCACATAATAGCCACATATATATGAGTGCAGTTTACATGAGCATGGTGAACATGGAAAAAGAAGTAGAAGTTACATCCCAGGTTGTTAACACTGGGTGTTTCAAGGGACTGTTCAGAGAATGGAGAGGAGATGGAAAGGAAATCATCCACGTTTTTCTTTACTTATTTTTGAGTGTTTTACTGGCTGAAGTGAATATGTATTTCCTTTATAATTTTGGGATGCAATTTAATCAAAGCTTTTTGAAAGTAATTTGGAACTTGATTTGGAAGAGTCAAGTGCTACATGTGGACCATGGGGAGCAACTGAAGGTTTTTGAGCAAGGGAATGATGTAGTCAGGAAAATTAACCTGGCAGTAGTATGTATAATGCATTAGAAGTGGGAGAGGCTGAAGATGGGCAGAACAATTAGAAAGTTCTTGTAGCAGCAGTTCGGTCAAAAGCTAATAAAGAACTGAACTGTGATAGAATAGTCTGTGGAGAGAGGAAAAGGGAAAGAGGGACCAGGCAAGAGCCTTGGGACATAAAAGCCTAAATGGTGGGAGTAACAGTCATGGGTAGGGGGATCATTTTTCCGTTAAATTGTGTGAACCAGCACATCTTGCACTTTGAAAACCTGAATAAATAAATGGCTGTAAAACCACAGATATTTCTCTTCTCCGACCTCCTCCAGTATTCACTTAACACTTTTGAATATAAATTCAAAATAAATATTATCTTTCCATGAGACTTGTGTTATGTCCCTCATTAAATGGAAAACATCTTAGGATGTGAGAACACAGGAAACACTTCTTGGTGGTCCCCAAAAGTGTAATGAACCCCATAAGTAGTCATTCATTCCTTCAGCACAGTTGATGATACACATAAATGCTATTTCCTTCATTCATTCCTTGAAGGAACAGCCTCAGTCCCTGCCCCCTTGGAGTTTAAAAGCATTAGCAAGGCCCTGAGGTGGGAAGCAGCATGGCACATTTGAGGAAGCAAAAGGAAGCCAGGATAGCTAGAGCCTAGGGTGAGGGGGGTGGGAGACAAGACAAAATCAGAAACACGGGCTAGGGCACATCATGCTGAGACCCGCCAGCGTTGGGAAGTAGGCTGGACTTGATCCTAAGAACAGGGGGGACCCAGAGGCTTTAAAGGAAAGGAAGAGAACCATGGTCTGGTTTGCTGTTTTTAAAAGATCCCTCTGGCTTCAGGTATGGACCATAGAGAAACAACTGTTGGGGGTCTGGTCTCCCCAGGGCGGAGATGAGCTCATCTCATTTATACCTTCGCCCGGCTCTGTGCGGCTCCCCACCGCCCCCACCCCGCTCAGCACTGACCTCAGCCGCAAGTGGGTGTGGTGAGCAGGTGGACACCCCGCCCCCAATCAGGTAAGTAAAAAGATAGGGAGCCCGGCAGACGCCCCAGAGTAATGGATTGGGAAGCTGAGGACTGAAGTGAAGAAGGGTTGAGGATATGGATAGGATAGGGGTAAGGCAAGGCCGATTTGTGTTGCCACTTTTTTACACGACGGGGCGTTGATGGTACCCACCGTAGAGAATTGCTGCGAGAACACAATTCATACAAAGTTCTTAGAACAGTACCCGGCACACAAATGAACGTCCAAAATGTTAGCTTTTGATTTGGTTCTTCCCAAAAGGCAGGCGGGGACCCTTTGGGCACGAATATGTATTCTCGAGTGTCAGAGGGGCAGTCTGGCCAGATCCGATAGAATATTTGGGAGCCCCTGGGCCAGGCAGCTCTCAGGACTATCAAAAGCCCAAAGTTTGAACAAGCCTTAGCAGCGAGTTTGGGTTGGTCAGCTAGCGTGTAGGTGTTTACGTTCCTGTGATTTAAAAAATCCTAGATTTCGCCGGGGAGAGAAAAAGAGAGCCGCTCCCTGCCCTACCGGAGCGAAACATGCCCCAGCCCAGCCGGGCGAAGGCCGAAGCTGGAGACTCCGAGGAGGGCCGCGCGGCGGGGGGCGGGGCCTTGAGTCCACCCGCAGCCCCGCCCCCAGCGGAAGTGCCGCCGGGCCCACCCCTCCCTCCCGAGGCTGGTTCTTCTCCTCCGTCTCCCGGCCGCCTCTTTCTCGCTCAATTCTGTTTCCCAGGCCGGTTCTGCCAGGGCCCGCGCTGGGTCCGGAGAGGAGGCCTGGGGTCTACGCGTCTGGCAGGCTCGGGCCGTGCTCTCTGTCCCTTCCACTTCCCCGCCCTCCCTTCTATTTCTGTTACTGGTGCGGGCCGCAGGCGCCGGGGGGTACTGCACAGGTAAAGTCTCCGCTAGTGAGAGCGTAGGTATGGGCGCCTCCCGGACCGGGCCGGCGAGGGAGAGGTCCCGGGCACGTGCCCGGCTTTTTTCCAAAGCGACTATAATGACACTGGGGACTTGGGGAGGATGGGCGAGGACCCCGGGAGCTCCTCAATGTACTGGGGGAGTCAAGGTATTTGTTCCCACGTCTTGCGCAGGCTCGGTTGCGCCTCGAAGGTGTTTAGCTAGTTGAATGGGGGCACACCGGGGTCTCCGCACCCGGAGTAGTCCCCCGCCCCTTCCCCACGGTGACTGGGGTCTGATAGCCGCCCCTCCTTGGCGTGCGCAATCCCAGGTTTGCAGAATAAAAGTCAATAAAATCGATGCAAAAAAACACGAAATATATTGGGTTGTTATTATTTGCGTTTGTTAGATTTTTATTATTATTACTCTTTTATTTCCTTCTTAGAAAAAGTGGCTACAGCTCTCCGATCCGGAGCAAAATGCTCGGAGAAAGACGCAAAATGCTCCCTGGTCTCCCGGCAGGGGCAGGGGTCTGTCTCGGCCCGAAGCTGCGCAAACATGCCAGCGTGGCCTTGAGGGGTCCGGCGACGGGATGGGAGTCCCAGGCGCGCTCAGCTGCCGGATATGGCTTTCCCCCGAGCCTCGTTGTCCGTACTTTGGGGAGACGGCCCCCCTCCACCCGCATTTCCAGCATTCACCACCCACACTCGCTCAGGGGCCGCGCCTCCTCCCCTCCTCCGCTCTCTCCCCGGCGCTTTAAATAATGATATTTGCATGCAGGGAGCGATTCATAAATATGTCAGGGCTCGTGAAATATAGGCAACATTTCAAACTTTCTATTTAAAAAACATGAATTATGGCCGCGGAAAATGTGTTCCCATTTAAAGGCGATACGAAGTATTTGGTGTCTCGTCCCCGGGCCCATCCATCACGCAGACAATAAAGAGAGTTTTTCGCCCTGACACCCGCGATTTATAGGCGCCCTTCTCTGCCCTCATCACTCACCCACCGTGGCCAGCCCGGCGACAGGCCCCGCGGAGAGATGGGCGGCCGCCCCCGCTCAGGCCTGCGCGCGCACTTCGCGCCGTTGCCGGCTTCCCAAGACCGCTTTTCCTAGGGGGAAGCGCCTGCTCTGAAGAGTTGGGGGGTCGGCGATGACGCTCTGGGCAGCCAAGGGGGAGCGGGAGCCACACGTTCCCCACCTCCGCGGGAACCTTTCTCAGGGCTGGGGCCGAGCGAGCCCAGGAGAGGCCTTGCGGGCCAGCGCTGCGACCAGGCCTCTCCCGCCAACTGCTGCTCCGTGCCGGCAAGGTTGCAGAGCAGGAGGCCTGAGAGTCTTTACGCGCGGGCTCGAGGTGTGAGGAGAGGACCAGGTGTGGGGTGGCGGTGAGGAGTGAGAGGGGCCACGGCAGTTCCTGACCGTTCCGCCCCGAGGAAGGCGGGCGGGTCTCAGGCTTTCTTCAGCCCCCTGGGCGGACGCTTATGGGCAAAACTCTTTCAGCAACTTTTAAAAAGCCCCCCCCTCCCGATGTAATCCCCACAAACACACCCTGGAAGTCCGCGGTAGCTTAGAAACTGTTTTTACTGACAGAGGCCGAGGAATTGGCGGAAAACAGATGGGGTGGCGCCTGCCCCAGCGCTTCGCCCTCCGCCACCCAGCGCCCTCTTCGCCCCCCGCCCCATCCGGCGCGCGCACTCACTAGCGCTCAGTCCTCTCAAAGCCGCTTCCGAACCTCTGCGGAAAGTTTGCGTCGGGGAAAGTTCCGGCTACGTTTGCAGCGGAATTGTTCTCAGCTTTCGCCGCGGGCTGACTCAATCCGGCCCTTTTCCAAAGCACAGGCAGAGGTGGATGCTGTCAGACGCGGCCGGGCTGCTGTTTGCCTGCGGGCGCGGCTAGTTCGGCATCCCTCGGAGGCCCGACCCGCCGCCGCCGCGGCAAGAGGAGCCGCCTCGCGTCCCGCGCTGGGCCGAGGCGTCCGCGTACACGAGAACCAGGTGCCGTTTCCCGTCAGATGCCTGCGAACTGAATTTATTCAGATAAAAGCAGCGCATACGGCAGCCAGAGAAATCCGTCGATTCTAAAAATGACAAGATTGAACTTATTAGATCGAGATTCCTGTGTAAGTGCAGAGAGATGAAAAATTATACAAACAGCCCAACGTCTAGCATGAACACCACAGATCGCTTCCGCCTTCAAGGGCATGTAACTTAACACATCTGAATATTTACATCTATAAAATATTCCTAAATTATCGGTGTGCGCACATATCTTTAAGCTGGAAAATATCTAGAGCAAGTGTCCTTTTACAGCCCCTGCTTGGATGTAGTCTGGGCTCAAGATAGTACTTATGTTCATGTAACCACCCAGCAAATATTTCTTACAGTCAGAGTGAGCTCCGCATGCTTGAGGGGTGCGGTATCTGTAATTCTTTAAATATCTGCGGCGTGGCAGAGGTGGAATAAATACATTTATAAAAACCAGGCGCACACATAATTGAGCCACTGCATCGACACTGTATTTCTCGGTATGGAAATAAGTATTCCTGCTAGATTGGCTGTGGAGAGTGCGCCCAATTGGGGGGTTTTCGGGAACCCGGTGTGTGGGCTATGGATCCTGCACCCCCCAGGCGCCGAGCACACTAAGGTGAGCTCTATTTGAGAGGCAAAATCCGCTGCCTCAGACCCAGGAGTAACCGCTAGGAGAGGCTGGCCTGGACGTCCAGGATAGCTGCGCCTTAGGGGTTCTCAGCGATGCGGACGCCGAGAGAGCGCTCCGCGAGGCGCTGAACCCAGCAGTTAGGGTAGCAGGACAGGAGATCCTGCGAGCAGCTCTTCCTCCTCAAGTGCCTTCAACTACTCCTGAATCCTGACTCTACCCGGGTGTCGACAGGGGCCGTTCGGGCCTATCGACTTACAGCAAGCGCGCAGCCCAAAGCGCGAAGTCGGAGGCCACCGAGACCAAGTCCACAATTTCGCGCTCGTCCTGAAGCCAGGCCCCACCTGGCCCGCGGACTCCAGTCTGAGGTCATGGAAGCAGTTATCTGGCTGTATTTTCTTATGAAATATTAAGGACCCCTCCACATACCCGGTGCTGAGACGCCAGTGCCCCGTAAGTCTCCTCCACATATTTGCAGAGCCGAGGCAACGCCATCAGCAAGGTCGGCGACGCTGCAGCTGTGAATACTCCAAAACCAAATACTAATTCCAGAATAGAGTGTTTGCAACCGTCCATCCATCTCTCTGCCCTGCTCGCTCCCTTTTCTCCTCACCCCTCCAAACACACCCCACACTTAAGTAGGCGAGGAGCTTCTGAGAGCCCCTGCTTGGGGAGAAATTAGGGAAAACTCTGTCATGAGATCGTGGGAATTGCACACACTCCGGGGACAGCCTTCACGCGGGAAAAATAACCCGGTCGCTAAGAATGCCCTGCTCCAGAGAGTGTGACTGCGCACGAATTGGTAACGTGGTATATGCGGTATACCGAGAGGGGGAGAGAGAATAGGAACTATTCCTTAGCAAGTAGCAAAATAAAGAAGAAAAAAAAAGTTAAGAATCCAAGAAAGAAGCGGCAGAGGAAGCAAAAAGAAAGGAGAGAAGAACAAAAAAGAAAAGGGGAGCCTGGGGAAGCGAGTGTAGAGAGGCAAAGGATGTGGCAAGGCCCCGGGACCAGGCCAGGCCACGGCTCCGGCACGCGGGGCGCCTCCCAGGCTCCGAGAAGCGGCAAGGACGGCGCGGGACCGTCCCCATGAGCCCTGCGACTCTGGGCCCCGCTCCCGATCGGGCGGGTCCGGCCTGGGTCCAGCAGCCTCGGCGCGCTCTTTCTCTCCCCACTTCCCTGGGACATCAAGGCGGGGCGGGGCGGGGGTGGAGAGGCTCCTGGGGGCGCGCGCCAGTCCCGAACTGTTTGGGCGCTCTGGGCCAGGCTTTCCAGCTCGCCAGGCCTGACCTGTCAGGCGGATTATCTTCGAGGGAGATTAATAGGGGAGGCGGGCTGCAATAATAATCGTTTTGTTTGATGTGACAACTCTGATAGGCGTTGATTTACTTACAAACTGATAGGCTTTTAATTGAGCGCCTCCGCCGAGCCCGAGATGAAAGGGAAGCGGCGGTGAAAGGCGGCCCGCCTGCCCTCCGGCCTCAATACTGATTAGCCATCTCGACAGTGAATAGTTCAAGGCATTTTCAAACTTTTTCCCGCAGCTCTCGCCCCTTCCTTCTCCTCCTCCCACCCCTCCTCAAATATCTGCCAACCCACATCTTTTTTAGAGAAAACAAATCATTTCCATTGTGTGCAAATAAAATCCGCAGGACAACGCTGCCAACCGCTGCTGGGGGTTGGAGGCAATAGGCCTAGCGCGGGGTAATTAATAACCCCCCACCCCATGGCCCGCGTGGTCTTGGGGGTTTGGCTTCCTCCGCAAGGTGCGCAGACTCGGACGCTGGCGCCTCTCGAAAGCCTGGGGCGCTCAGGCCCCCAGGCGCCCCCATGCGCTCGGACCTTTGGAGTTGGGTTTTGTGAAGTGCGAAACGCACGCGGACAACGACCCGCGCGCACGTAGCACCGCGCAAGCCCACAAGTGTGTGCGACCACACCGTACGAGCGTGGCACGCCCGTGCCGGGGGACGCGTGGGCCAGTCCCCGGCTCCCCGAGGCTTTGAGCGCTGCGGCTATCACCCCTGAGTCTTTGGACGTTAAGAAAGCTGTTGGGGTTAGAGAATAGGGAAAAAGTCTCCGGCTCCCTG
This sequence comes from Trichechus manatus latirostris, assembly GCF_000243295.1. NCBI lineage: Eukaryota > Metazoa > Chordata > Mammalia > Sirenia > Trichechidae > Trichechus > Trichechus manatus. The sequence goes on from NW_004444042.1 coordinate 5,073,253, forward strand.
GGGAAAGCTGGGATGCCACCCGGCGGTTGTCAGTCCCCCTCTGGCTGCAGCCACAACATTTAGTGCCTGGGCCTGGCGGGGAGGCCGCGGCGACAAGCGGCCCAAGGCTGGGCTCCTGCGCTGGGAGTTCTACCTGCGGTTGGTCCAGGCCCATACCTCGACAGCCGCGCACCCATCGACCCAGGCAGACACTAACTCACCCGCAGGATACAAGCGGCCTTACAGACTCGATGCCCGCAAAGACAGTTTAGGACTGTCCGGCCCTCTGAAACGGATACCTGAGATTCGCTCCCGGAAGATCATTCAGACAACGTTCACAACCTCGCCTGTGGCCTCGCCACAGTCTCGCGAACTCACCCTCCTCCGCAGTCGCATAGGCAGACAGTCCAAACTGTCCTGAACGCACGTGTGGTCTTAACACTTACACACACACTCACACCAACAAACACCGGCCCCAAACACACACCACTTCACTCTCATCTCTCCTCTCCAAATTATCTTTAGTCAAGTTGCCATCTAGTATAAAGTGTATCCATCCAGAGAATCCAGGGATAAGATTAAAACGCAGAAAAAGAATGCCTACGCGAAAATTCTAAACTCACCCCAGAAAGTTCTCAGTACCTGTGTAGAGTAGGAGACAGAGACAGAAGAAGGGGGGAGGGGAGTGGGGTGGTGAAAAAGGAGAGGGCTAGAACGCGGAGGACAGGTCCCAGGCCAGACTCCCGCGCGTACCCGGCCAAACGCCGGGTGCGCGCTGGTGGAAACCAGGTCTCCAGGCCCGGTCCCCGCCCCCTGCGCGGGCACAGACTGGCTTCCAGCTCCCAGCACTCCCAACCCCACATTTATCAAAAGGACTTGACAACAAAAGAAGAGCCGGGGCGGAAAAGCGGGGGAGGGGAGACTCAAAGTCTTCCCAGTCTTTCCGGGGGTGGGGGGAATCCTCTTCTCGCCCCTTGCAGTTTCTGCGAGTTTCTGGAGGTGACCCCTGAGCTCGCTCCAGCCGCTACCAAAGCCCAGAGAACTCACACAGCAGCACAGACACACATACACATTGTGCACCAGATCCAGGTACACGGCGGCACTCACAGCGCCTCCCCTCTTCCTTCCAAACAGCCCGAGTGACGGCACAAATCGAGGGGAACGCGGCGGTCCCGCTCCGCTTCCCTGTAAGAGCCCGTATTCCCACAGGCAGCCACCCCCTCCCTCCCTCTCTCCTTCCCTGTTCTCTCCCTGCGCCGGTCACTCCCAGCTCGGCTTTCCGATAAATTCGAGCGAGCAGCCCCGAGTAACCCCGGCCCCCAAGCCTGCGAGGATGGCGCGGGGCGGGGGCGGGGAAGGGCTACGGAGGGGGCCAGAGCGAGCCTGAGACGTATCTCCCCCCTGCACACACGGTGCTGGGGCCTCTTCTCCTTCCTAGCCTTTCGGCACTAGACACAGTCCGAGGGGATCAAAGAATTGGAGCCAGGGGGTTTACCCCACCACTGATCTCCAGGACTTGAGACTACGTCGGTAGTGTGGCTCCTGAAAAGAAGACCTTGAATTTGGGGTGAGGGCATGACGGAGGGTGGTGCCCGCGGCAGGGTGGCCTCCTGAAGTCTGCGCGCTATACGCCCCTGAGAGACTATCCCGGGGGAAAAATCCGTTTTAGACGTCGTCACTGCCAGTTTCCGGTACCCAGAGCCGCCCCGAACTTCCACGGCCCCAGTAGACCAAAGCCCCCAAAGGTGGGAAGGGTGTTTCCCTCTCCGACACGTTCAGGATCTTGGCCTGCACCCCAGGCCTGCGCACCCCTCTCCGCGCCCTAGGCGCACCTGCGCACTTTCACGAACCATTTTCCTGACACTGAGCGCCTCTTTCACTCTTTTCCTCAGCCCCCCCCCCCCCATACACACACACACTCTGTCTCCCATCCCAGGCGTCTACTCCTGTTTCCCCCTCCTCTGTTCCCCTTCGGTCTTTTCCTTCCTCTCCGTCTCTCTTTCCCTCTCTCTTTTTCCCTTCAAGTCGCACCCGCCTTGTAATCAGCAACAAAAGCTGACATAAATCACGGGCGGATTGACAAGAGCTGACAAATAACTGATTGATTGCGGTCGAGGAACACTGACAATTGATGGAGGGGTGGAGATGCCCAAAGAACGCGGGGTTGGGGGTGGGGGGTGGAAGAGAGGGTGGCAGGAGAGAGTCAGAATGGGGGGGGCGGTACTGAGTGTGAAACAGAGGAAACATGTGATCCCCGCTCCTGCCCCAATCTGAGAGTCCTCAGGAGTCACGTGGCTGGGGAGGGCGGGGAGCCGGGTGCGCTGCGCCGGGAAGAGCTGCCACCCGCGCCGCTGCCCACCTAGCTTCTGGTTTCTCCGCCGCTGAGTCTCGAGAAATCAAAGCGGGCGGGCGTACTTTCTCCAGCACCCTCTCCCCACCTTTCCTTATCCTGGCGGCCAGGCCGCGCGGGACTCCATTACTGAGGAGAGAACATTTGGTGCGAGGGCCCCTTGCGCACCTCTGGAGGCCGGCTGGGGTCCAAACTTCCGCCGATGCTCCTTCTGGATATCCCTGCAGTCCGTTCCTCACACGCACTTCCTTTCAGAAGATTTCAGTTAATTTGCGAGCTGGGGGAAGGAAGGACGACGAGGAGGAAAAAAGAGGGAGGCGGCGAATGGCAAACGTAGAATAAACGTCCATCTAGTCCACTGAGCGAAATCGAGGGAGGGGACATTCAGCGGGCGGTGAAGAGGGCGCTGCCCATTAAAATCAAGGCTGTGAGTCCTGGCGGCGGCGGCGGCGGCAGTACGGGGCGCGTCACATCCCCTTGACCCTCCAATCACCTCGGGCTCCCATTTGATTGGAAGGCGGCAAAGGCTTTAATCTCCCCCTTGGTGCAGCTGCTTTTGAAGTGAGTTTCCTCGCCAGAGCCCGGGCTGGACAGGCAGCGGCTCACATCGTAGAGCGCAGCGCCGGCGTAGGGCCGAGAGAGCGCAGCGCAGGGGCGCAGCCCGCGGCAGACAAGGCGAGCCGCCCGGCCCTCCTGCAGTCCAGCCGGCTCCTCCTGCCCGGCCACGGCTCCGCTGCGGGCCACCCAGGATTATTCGCTTTTGGCTCCAGGCGCCGAGAAGGCGTGCTGGGCGCCCGTGGCCGCCGCTCCAGTTCCTCCTCCTCCTTCTGCTCCTGGTCCCCGGGCGAGCGCGCAGCCGGTAGCCCGCCCCGCGCCTCCCGGAGCCCTCCCCCCGCTGCTCCCATGCGCGCGGGTGGGTCATGAGCACAGCGCCCTCGCTTTCTGCCCTAAGAAGCAGTAAGCACGGCGGCGGCGGCGGCAGCGGTAGTGGTGGCAGTAGTGCGGACCCTGCTTGGACCAGCGCGCTCTCTGGAAATAGCTCCGGCCCCGGCCCCGGCTCCTCGGCCGGCAGCACCAAGCCTTTTGTGCACGCCGTGCCCCCCTCCGACCCCCTGCGCCAGGCCAACCGCCTGCCCATTAAGGTGCTGAAGATGCTGACGGCGCGGACTGGCCACATTTTGCATCCTGAGTACCTTCAACCCCTGCCTTCCACGCCAGTCAGCCCCATAGAGGTAAGGACCTTTCCCAGCATCGCGCTGGGACCACCACCCTGGCTGCCGCTCCGCGGGGTTTTTTTCTTTCTGGAACTGGGGTGGGGGGGGAATCTGAGTGATTCAGCTGACGGGGGGGGGGGTAGGACAGTGCTTCTCCGCCTCAAAACTAGGGCAGAAAGGTGGGAGGAGGTGGAATGTGGTGTGAATGAGGACTAGGCGGCCAAAACTTGATTTCCCCTTGGTATTAAAGTCGTTACACTAGCCCAGGCTCCCTCACACTCTGCGGCGAAGATGGGCGGGAGTCTGATATACCGCTGGCAAAGTCTCCGTCCTCCGCACCCCCTTCAAACTAGTATTTGTACACAGCCTCTGAGGCGCCAACTGACCAAGCCCTTACTCTGAAAAATTAAGAGGTGTGTGTGTGAGAGAGTGGTACAGTTCTGGATCTAGGAGTTGAAAATCAAAACATTCTGTGAATTTTTTGCAAATCCAGTTAGAGCTCGTAGAGGCTGGAAAGATCCTGTATTTGGGGTGGGGGTGGGGGTCTGCTGCCTTTCCCAGGGGCGAGAATATTTGTGTGTAGGGGTGGGGAGAGTGCCTTCTAGAAATGCGTCTCTGAGCTGGGAGGATCTTCGCGGGCTCTGGTGGATGGGCATTTGATCCCTAGATGCCAGAATTCTAAAGGGTTTCCCCTTCTTTCTCTGTGTGCCCCCTCCTCCTCTGACCCCGCAGCTTGATGCCAAGAAGAGCCCGCTGGCGCTGTTGGCGCAAACATGCTCGCAGATCGGGAAGCCCGACCCCTCGCCTTCCTCCAAACTCTCCTCGGTCGCCTCCAATGGGGGCGGCGCAGGCGGTGCCGGCGGTGGCGCCGGAGGGGACAAGGACGCCAAGTCGGGCCCCCTCAAGCTGAGTGACATCGGCGTGGAGGACAAGTCGAGTTTCAAGCCGTACTCCAAACCCGGCTCGGATAAGAAGGAGCCGGGAGGCGGCGGAGGAGGAGGCGGGGGCGGCGGGGGCGGCGGCGGGGGGGTTTCGGCGGAGAAGTCGGGATTCCGAGTACCGAGCGCCACCTGCCAGCCATTCACGCCCAGGACAGGCAGCCCGAGCTCCAGCGCCTCGGCCTGCTCGCCGGGAGGCATGCTGCCCTCGGCTGGGGGCTGCCCAGAGGGCAAGGACGACAAGAAGGACCCCGATGCGGGCGGCGGCGGCAGCAAGGGCACCGGGGGCGCCTCAGCCGAAGGGGGTCCCACGGGGCTAGCGCACGGCCGGATTAGCTGCGGTGGCGGGATTAATGTGGACGTGAACCAGCATACGGACGGGGGCCCAGGGGGCAAAGCTCTAGGCTCGGACTGCGGCGGCTCATCGGGCTCCAGTTCCGGCTCGGGCCCCAGCGCACCCACCTCCTCCTCGGTGCTGGGCTCCGGGCTGGTGGCGCCCGTGTCGCCCTACAAGCCGGGCCAGACAGTGTTTCCTTTGCCTCCCGCGGGCATGACCTACCCAGGCAGCCTGGCCGGGGCCTACGCCGGCTACCCGCCCCAGTTCCTGCCACACGGCGTGGCGCTCGACCCCACCAAGCCGGGCAGCCTGGTGGGGGCCCAGCTGGCGGCGGCCGCGGCCGGCTCCCTGGGCTGCAGTAAGCCGGCTGGCTCCAGCCCCTTGGCCGGGGCGTCGCCGCCGTCTGTAATGACAGCCAGTTTGTGCCGGGACCCTTACTGCCTCAGCTACCACTGCGCCAGCCACCTGGCAGGGGCAGCGGCCGCCAGCGCATCGTGCGCGCACGATCCGGCCGCTGCGGCCGCGGCACTCAAGTCTGGATACCCGCTGGTGTACCCCACGCACCCGCTGCACGGCGTGCACTCGTCGCTAACGGCCGCCGCCGCAGCGGGCGCCACACCGCCCTCCCTGGCGGGCCACCCCCTCTACCCTTACGGCTTCATGCTTCCTAATGACCCGCTTCCCCACATCTGCAACTGGGTGTCGGCCAACGGGCCGTGCGACAAGCGCTTCGCCACGTCCGAAGAGCTGCTGAGCCACTTGCGGACGCATACGGCCTTCCCCGGGACGGACAAACTGCTGTCGGGCTACCCCAGCTCGTCATCTCTGGCCAGCGCCGCTGCGGCCGCCATGGCTTGCCACATGCACATCCCCACGTCGGGCGCGCCGGGCAGCCCCGGGACGCTGGCGCTGCGAAGCCCCCACCACGCGCTGGGACTCAGCAGCCGATATCACCCCTACTCCAAGAGTCCTCTCCCTACGCCCGGCGCCCCGGTGCCAGTGCCCGCCGCCACCGGACCCTACTACTCTCCCTACGCCCTCTACGGACAGAGACTGACCACCGCGTCGGCCCTGGGGTATCAGTGAGGGCGGCCGGGAGGGCTCGCTAGAGAGAAAGGAGCTTGGGCGAGAGGAGGAGCCGAGGGAGGGGGCGAAATTTTGGGGAGGGGCGGGAGCAGGGCCGAGGCTACAGACACCCGCGCGTGGGGAATTCCGGGCTATGAAAGGAAAAAATACATATACCGTATCTATCTATCCGACAACAGCAATCGAGACCCGGTGGGAGATTTCCCTCCCCTCCACCTCTCACGTCCTCACCCAAACTTTATAAAAGTTGAAAACAATATCATTTGACTTTTTATAGAAAAAAAGAAAAAAAATTGAGAAAGTGTTCATCTGAGGACTGCGTCGGTGAACACTGGTATTTATTTATGTTAGCTCCAAGCGGACCCGTGGTTCAAAAGTGCATTATTTAGTTTGAGCTCCGTAGGTAAAAAGGAGGAGGAAAAAAACAAAACAAAACCAAACCTTGAGGGTAAAAATGTGGAAAACAAACCCTCCTGTCCCTTGTAGATTATAAATAAAAACAAAACAACCACAGAACTAGAGGTCTTCTCTTTAATGTTACTTTAAAATTGCTATGATTGTATTGTACCGTTCTTATTTAATGTCTGATTGAAACACAAATTTACATGCATGTTTGTTACAAAAAAAGAAAAACAAAACAAGTCACAATTTTGTCAGCTCTGATTTCAAATTGCAATTATTTTTAAGGTGTATACCATTGAAAGAGAATGGGTATTTTTTTGTATGTATTCTGGAAAAAAACAACAAAAAAAAAAAAAAAAGGAAAAACAATTCTATTCCAAAACCTCATTTGCCTTATTTTGTTCTTTAAAAGGAACACTTAATATTTTTAATTTTTAAGTCCACCCGCTGAGAAGGGGACAAGTAAGGTTTACGTCATGTACTAAAGTAATAGACAATGTATCGCTTTAAAGATTAAAATTCCGTATATTTGATGTATTAAAGGGTTTTACTTCTTTTTTATTTTTTGCATAAAGAGGAGCCTGGCAGTTTCAGCGCTGGATTCCCGGGGCCTCACAGCTACTCCTTCTCAGCACCGTGGCTGCATTTCCGATTGTTTTGTTGTGATTTTCTGGAAGAGGCACCGGTTTCGGGAGGGTGGGCCACCTCGGGGTTGGCCTTGGGGAAAGTATTTTTTAAAAGGGAATTTCATAATTTGGATGATGTCCTTCGCTATTGCTCATTTCGTTTTTATTTAATTTTTCTCCCAGCAGTCGGGTTGTTAAAAGTGAAAGGGGGTGGGGGAGAAGTTTTTTGTTTTGTTTTAATTTCCCCCTTGAGATTTTTGGACGATTGGGTTTCGTTTTGTGCGAAGAGCGGCACAGGCCGAGACTCGCCAACCCAGCTTCCGCCGGGTGTACGCGCCACTGCCCGCTTTCCCTCTCTTCGCTTTCTAAGCATCCCCTGTTCGGGGCAAGCAGCCTGGCTAGACTGGGGGACGAAGGGGCGCTTATGGAACCTGTTTCCCGGGGTCTGGGAAGAGCGCGCCGGAACCCTCTCTGGCCCTAGGGGCAAAATGAGGTCGCTCTCCTTTTCTTCCTGGCAGCCAAGGGCCCAAGGAGGCTGCCCGCCGGTCTCGTCCTACGACCCTTCACCCCCACGCCTCCAGAGTACGGACCCGCGGTGGACCCGTGCCACGGCTGCTTTTCCCCCTCCTGATTTCTCGGCGGCTGGAGCGCTACCCTAGTCCGCGCCGCAGGAGAGCGCGCCGGGGCACGGGACCCGGAAGCCCCTCCAAATTCGACCCCGAGGAGGGTCCTGGCGCCCATTCTCTGCCCCGTTGGGGCGACCACGAGGACGCCGAGTGCCGTTCGGGTCTGCGAGCTCCGCTCGGCAAAGGCTCGGCGGGAGGCTTAGCCTGGGTGCGGATCCCCGCTGTGCGCACGGCTTCCTTCTTCCTAACTTGGGCCGCGGGACTGAGCTGCCAGAAGCGCCGATGGAACTATGCAGGACAAAGCGCTGATCTTTTTTTTTTTTCGGGAGGGGGGATATCCGAGGTCCAGTTATCACCCGCCCCCCATATACACACTTCAGGCCTATGGGCTGGCACTCCTGGGTCCTCGGGAGCTCTGGTCTCGGAGCGCGCCTTTCATGGGATTCCGGGACCACGTAGTCGCCGCGCTGAGCGAGCACCCCGAACTCCTTCCCCGGGTCAGGCCGATTGGGTCCGCCGAGTCACCGGCCTCCTTCCGCGGCCAGCTCACTCTGCTACCTCGGGGTGGAGAGGGTTGGCTCACGACCGCGCCGAGTCCGCACTCGGCCTCGGGCCTGAGTCTTGCAATCGCGCGGCCCTGGACGCCATTTGCACGGGGGTTGGTGACTTTGAGATTTTCCACTCTCCTCCCAGCGCTAGCCTCATGGCTGCGGGGCCTTTTCCCGGGTTGGACGCAAAGCAGCCCCGGCCACCTACAGGACGCTACGGGGAGCTCCCAGGCCGCCACCTGGAGCGGACTTGGTGGAGACTCAAGCTCTGCCACCGCCTCCCCGGAGAGGGCAGCCTCCAATGCCTTCGACCCTGACACCCGGATGTCCCGAGACACCATGCCCGAGGAGGACCCCAGCTGGCGGTGTCCCACGACGCCGCAACCCCGCTCCGGCTCTGGTCTGGCTGAGAGAGGCTGGGCTGGGCCTGGCTCCTCGAGAACGCTAGCCGAGTAGGCGACTTGTCACCCTCAGGCTCTCTGACAGACCCCCCCATCCCAGGTGGGAGGGGAGGACGTTCGCCGAGGGTCAGTAGAAGAGGTGCAGCCCGAGTCCCGAGCGACTCCAGTGCCCGAGACTTGGGACCAGAAAGCCAGGCCCTCTGCTCACCAGCACCCGCTACGCACCCTTGGCCGTTCCGACCCACAGTCTTCGTTCTCCTTTGCCTCGCGTCTTCGGACAGGGGTCCCTGGGACACCACATCTGCCCCACCGAATCCCACTCGGGGTGGCAAAGGACCCAGAAATCCTCCCGCCCTGGGATTCAGGCCTGTGACCCGCAGGGAGGTGAACTCGGGATGTTTGTGCCTTCACACATCCTCCCATTCACCAAAATTAAAACAAAACCCCTTGAATTTTTAATGCGATCCTCCTTCCTGGAGGAACTACGCAGAGGCAGGAAAACTCCAGAGCTGGGGAGACCAGGAGATGGGAAGAGAAAGAGCTCCCCGACGTGTTGAACGTAGCCGAGTCACCCCGGGCGGGGGGTTATTGAAGGGAGGGTGTCAGTGTATGCTGAGGGTCCAGGCCGAGGTGCGAGCCTCTGGCGGGGAACAAACACCCCTCCCGATGGCGTGCTACCGGCTCTCTCATGCTTTCTTCTTCACAGCCGCGGGATTTCTTGAGCGCCAGCCCGGGTCCGCGGGAGCCCGGGCGGAGCGCGGCGTGCCCGCCAGGCGGCGCTGTGGAACCCCGCGGAGCGGGAAGGAGACCGCGGGGCTGGATGGTCATCCCAAGACCCCGTGTCGCCAACTTTGTGCGGCTTTCGGAGGCGGTGTCGGAGAGTCCCCTCCTTGTCGCTCCTCACTTCTTCTCTCCCGCTGCGAACCGTCTCCCCTGCTCTTGTCCACCGGCTCAAGCTTCTGCAGTTGTTCGCCCTCGCTCTTGTTCCGTATTCCAGACGAGTCTGGTCTAAGCGTCTTGGGCCCCTCCCTCAGCAGCTTGGGGAGCTCTCGCTGCCACCCTCGAGGCTCCGAGAGGTCACCTTGTCTGCCCTACTGAAGTGGTCCCCACACATTCATGCATTCACTCATTGATTATTCCCTAGCGCCTACCCCTTGCCAAGGAGTTCCTGGGTGGCACAGTCATAAGCTCGGCTACTAACGGAAAGGTTGGCAGCTTCGGAAGAAAAACCTGGCGATCTACTTCCGAAAAGTCACAGCCATTGACAACCCTATGCTCCGTTAAAACCCAATGTTTCTACTCTGAAACACGTGAGGTTGCCATCACTGGGAATTGCCCACACGGCAACTTTTTTTTTTAACCTCTTGCCAAGGGCTGTCCATTCTTTTCCTCGCAGCTAACGCAGACGGAGAAACTGAAGCTCAGACCTGGAAGCCAGAGGCAAGGCCAGCAGAGACAACGCAGGCCTTTCCCTCCACCCCCCTCACCTGTCCCTCTGGTGGTGACACTGAGTGACTCTGGTGTCCTTGTACTGAGTGACTCGGAATAAACGCAGACCAGGAACATGTGTCTCAGGGACAGCCACGGAAGGGGGGATCAGCTGCCCACATCTCTGCCACAAGCCTGTGTGCAAACCCAGGTGTGCAAACCCAGTACAATACAGGTGCTTGTCAACAGTACGGACTTACATGTTCCTGCAAGTTTGCATACATTCACCCTCACTTTCACAGAAATAAGGGGCCCTGGTGGTGCAGTGATTAAAGCATCAGCTACTAACTGAAAGGTCAGCGGTTGGAACCCACCTGCCACTCCTTGGGAGAAAGGTGTGGCAGTCTGCTTCCTTAAAGATTACAGCCTTGGAAACCCTATGGGGCAGTTCGACTCTGTCCTGTAGGGTCTTTACAAGCCTGAATTGACTGGACGGCAACAGGTTCACAGAAATTGTCCACCTGCTCAGACCCAGGCACGCCTGTGTATGTATGGCACACACATGTGCTCACACAAGGGCCAAAGAAGGGAAGGTGGTGCACTTCTCTTTCGCAGTGAGAAAGGCAGATGAAAAAGCCGCTCTATTTATTAAGTCCCTGTGCTTTGGGAAAATGTTTAAGAGTTGTCCAGAGGGTGTGGCCTGTCCTTGGAAGGCTGTCTGCAGCTCTCTGGTGCACATACTGGTTTAGGGCTCCTCACCCACCTGGGAGAGAGGCTTGGCCATGTTCAGAATGTCTGCAAAACCCAGGCTGACCTGTTCACACCTGTTATTGACTATGTCAAGCCCTTGTTGTGCTATATTATCCCATTTAAACTTTGTAACAATTCCATGAGGGCATTAGAATCCTTACCTCGTTTTACAGACGGAGGCTCAGTGGGTGATGGACACTGGCTCAGGCTGGCATAGCTAAGGAGTGATGGAGCATGGGCAGGAGTGCTCACCCTGGCTGTGGGGTCACATAGCTAGGGAGTGATGGAGCATGGGTAGGAGTGCTCACCCTGGCTGCTCTCACCAGGAGAACCAGAGATTCTGATTTAGCTGGGTGGTAGGGGCATGGACATAGTTTTTTTTATTTGCTTGTTTGTTTTTAAGTCCTCGGTGTTGTTGTTGTTATTGTTTTATTTTTTATTATGGAGGTTTTCCAACATACACAGAAGTAGAGAGAATAGTCTAATGAACCCCCGTGAACCCATCACCCATCCTCAAGAACCATCAACTCAATGGCCAATCTTGTTTCCTCTGTGCCCCTCTCACCCCCTGCCCCCATTATTTTGAAATGAGTACAGACATCTTATTATTTCACCTCCTCAGGTGTTTGTCACTTCCAGCCAGGGTTGAGACCCTCTGAGCTGGCGTTTGAACCTACGCCTGGCTGGCTCCCAAGTGAGGGCTCATCCCACTGCCCTGTCTCAGGTAAGGCTTGTTGAGGTTAAGGTCATTGCTCAAGTTGTCCAGTTAGTGCATGCTAGAGCTGGGATTTGAGCCCATTTGAACCCATTTCTATCAGACTTCACTCTACTCTCTGCTAGGGGTTCCCTAAAGTCTCAGGGTGTGCTGAGCCCTCTCTGCCCAGTGTGACCCTCGGGCAGGCCCTGAGGGTGTCTGGGCGATGAAAAGGCTCTTGAGCCCTTGCTTAGCAGCAGCACCTGGTTCCCAGTGCCTGGACACCCACAGTGCAACAGGCATTCGGAGAGTGAGAACAGCTAAAAGTCACATGGGGCAGTGGGGTCACATGGTAACAGATTTGGGGCCAGACTGAACTAAATTGAACTCTTAGCTCTACCACTGGTTCAACTCCATGACTTAGTTTTCCTGGACCTCAGTTTTCTCATCTATAAAATGGGAACATTGATATCAACCTAATGGGGGTTGTTGTGAGGCTCAAATAAAAATCATAAATGTGAGAATGTCCAACCTACTGCCTGGTCCATACTGACTCTTAGTAATGACAGGTTTCTTTCCTTCTTTTCTCCCCTAAAGTCTCATCTCATTATGACCAACCATCTTGCTCAAGAATTTCTTTTGGTGCCCTGTGGCCCACTTGGCTACATCCTTGCTCCACCACCTGGCCATAGGGTGCATGTATAAAGGCCGCTGACCAGAGATGAGGAGATGTGGAGTTTGGGTACCCAAGCAAGATACGGAGCTCTGGTAGCGCAGTGGTTAAAAGCTAGACTGCCAACCAAAAGGTCAGCAGTTTGAATCTACCAGCCACTCCCTGGAAACCCTATCGGGCAGTTCTGCTCTGTCCTATAGGGTCACTATGAGTCAGAATTGACTCAATGGCAACGAGTTTGGTTTTTTTTTTTTTAAAGCAAGAAACATTGTGATGTTTTCTGTCATTGTTGTGAGCAACTGTCACTTATCAAGGGCTTACTATGTGCCAGACCTTGGGTTAAACGCTTTACATAATTCTCTGACTTAATCTTATTCAGTCCTCAAAACCATCTTTAAGGTATTTTTATCCATAACTTGACAAATGAAAAAACTGAGGCTCCAGTGGGTTAGGACACTTGCACAAGGTCACATCAATAGGAAGTGTCCAGATAGTTCATAGATGGTAAACGTTTGTTAAATGGATGAATAAATGGATGGGTGAATGACAGATCAGGGAATCAAAACCAGGTCTGTCTGGCTCCCATTTCAAACTCCCAATGTGTTTTTGCATAAACCCCATTATCTCATGTGGGCGTCACAGGAACACGGGTGAAGATCATTCAGATCAAGAAACTGGAAACCAGGCTCTAGCGAGGCACAGGGGCACCCAGGGCCACTCCATGTCTAATAAGGGGCAGCACTGGGGCTCCAACCCAGGTCTGCCCCACTCAGAATCAAGCACACTTTCCTCCATCTGGGGACATTCAAGCAGCAGCCGCAGTTGTTTTGTTCAGTCCTACACCGTTTCAAAAAGATTTGAATTCAAATACTTTTATGAAAAGACTGGATCACTCAAACACTGGCCCTGCCTGGCCCTCTTGTCTCACCCTGGCTTGATCTACACCTTTTACATCCCCTGTCTGACCCCAGAAGGCTTGTGAGCTCAGTGCCTCCTGTAACCCACACACATTTACCTGGGGCTAAAGGACTTCATTCGGCCTTTACTCTCCAAATTGGTTGGAACCATATCAGCTCTTTAACTTAGATCTTCCCTGAAGCACCAGATCCATAAGGCTGGTTCCCAGGTATTTAGGATCACAGGTGACAGCCCTATGTCTGGCTGAGCCTCTTACAGTTCATACCATCAGCCACAAGGGAGTTTGGGGATGGCAGGCCACCCATCCCCCAGTTTATACCCAGAAGCAGAATCAGGAGAGAGCCCTATTGTTGGTGGTCTTGGATGGGGTCACTGGATGGTGGCTGTCTTAGGCTGGGTTCTCTAGAGAAGGAAACCAGTAAAGTGTATATATATATCTATATATATATATAGAGAGAGAGAGAGAATTATATCAAGGAATTGACTCACACAGTTGTAGAGGCTGTAATGTCTCAAGTCCCTGGGTCAGGAAAGAGGCTTTTCCTGATTCACGTAGCCACAGGGGCTGGTGAACCCAAGATCGGCAGGCTGGAGAGTAGGGCTGTTGCTCACAGGCTGTGAAGATCAACAATTCCCAAGATTGGCAGGCAAGACCTCAGGTAAGCTTCTAGCTCAAGTCCCAAGAATGTAGGTCAGATGAACAGGAGCCAGCTGCAGGATCCAGAATAAGCAAAAGCCCCAGCAAGGAGAAAAGGAAGAGCTAGGCAGGAGGGTGGAGAGATGAAGGCTGAGGGGGGGCAGTGAGCAGCCACAGGCCCCGCCCCCACTGGTACTTACTCATAGCATATCCCATCATGGGGGTGATCACGTATCAAATCTTAACACGGAAGTGATCACAACATTATACAACTACCAAAACACTGAGAATCATAGCCCAGCCAAGCTGACACACAATCTTAACCATCACAGTGGCTTCAACCTCTAAAACACAGATTCTTGTTGCTATAGTGGGCAAGGGTGGTACTTGGTAAGTGCCCAAAAGCTGTAGGTCAGGGTTGGTGGGTTTTTGTTCCTTTTAGGTGCCTGTAGTTGTATACTGCAATGATTTAGAGTGGGATTTGTCAAAAATCATTTTTACCCCCATAAAGAACTTTGGTTAGAGGTCTGTTTATTTTGGCCCTGTATCCCACATACAACACCAGATCAGGAGAAAGGGATCTTCTTTAAATATATATGTATATGGAAAAGGATTAGCGTTGTAAACCTCCCCATCCCCCTTCCATGTTATTTATAAAAAACTGAATACAGTCTCCAACTCAAAATGGAGGCAGACATACGCCTACAAAGCAGACCTATGCCAAATCAACTTTGGCCTAACACTGCCTTAAAGAATTATACTGTAATTGCCCATTGCTGACAAGTGGCGACCCCATGTGTGTCAGAATAGAGCTGTGCTCCATAGGATTTTCAATCGCTGATTTTTCGGAAGTAGATCACCAGGCCTTTCTTCTCAGGTGTCTGTGGGTGGACTAGAACCTCCAACCTTTTGGTTAGCAGCTGAGCATGTTAACCATTTACACCACCCAAGGACTCCATATAGTATAAGTACAGGAACCTAAAAGAAACAAAACATGACCAAAAAGAACACAAAGTATTGTTGAATCATAGCAACATGCGAGGGAGTTTTAATCATACATCTATATACACATACACACCGGTGCTGAGTGGCACACCCATGCTGCGTTCAGGAAGGTGCAGGGGTAGGGAGGGGGAGATTTGGGGAAAGGCAGGGTCGACTCCCAGGGAGCTGGAGGGGTTAAGGAGAAAACAGGAATGGGCCCATAACAGGTGCCCCAAAAGGGGTACTGAGCATGAATGTGTACTTTTTGGATTGCCATATTGCTGGGAGCTTCCTCTAGCGTGAAGTCTCATCAAGGGAGAGACATTTCAGGGTTCTCACTAACCTCTTCGTATGTCTCTACATCTCTGCCATTTTTCTTTCGCAGGCTTTATAAACACCTCCTCTCTCCAAAATCTTCCAGGGGCAATTCCTGTGGTGTGGGAATTCTACATCCTCCACATTAGTAGGTCTTAACCCTTTTGTGGGTCGAGGGAAGTATACAGAAACCACAGCCTCCTTTTTTTTTTTCCTTTTTTTCTTTTTCAATTCTCTCTCTCTCTCTCTTTTTTATTGTGCTTTAAGTAAAAGTTTACAATTCAAGTTAGTCTCTCATACAAAAACTTATACACATGTTGTTATGTGACCCTAGTTGCTCTCCTTATACTATGACAGCACACTCCTCTTTTCCTCCTCAGATTTCCCAGTGTCCATTCAACCAGCTCCTGGCTGTCTCTGCCTTCTCATCTCACCTCCAGACAGGAGCTGCCCATTGAGTTTCATGTATCTACTTGAGCTAAGAAGCACACTCTTCACGAGTATCATTTTATGTCCCATAGTCCAGTCTAATCTTTATCTGAAGAGTTGGCCTTGGGAATGGTTTTAGTTTTGGGCTAACAAAGAGTCCAGGGGCCATTTCTCCTGGGGTTCCTCCAGTCCCAGTCAAACCATTAAGTCTGGTATTTTTACTAGAATTTGAGTTCTGCACCCCACTTTTCTCCTGCTCCATTAGGGACTCTTTGTTGTGTTCCGTATCAGGGCAGTCATTGGTGGTAGCCAGGCACCATCTAGTTCTTCTGGTCCACAACCTTTTTTTTTTGAGAATCTACTCAAAGCTAGGGAACCTCTCCCTAGAAATAAGTATGCATCCTCAACGTTGGAAAAATAATTTCAGGAAGTTCACAGACTGGCAGATTTTAAATCCTTGATCTTGAGGGAGATGCAAAATTTAAATATAAAAAGAGCATGTCCTGAGTTTTCCTTTCCAAATTATTCTGACCAAATAAATTTCCGAATTCTTCCAACTAGTCTGTGATTAATTGTAATAAATAACATTTATGACAACCCATCATGGGCCATTATTAACTTGTACAATCCTCACAAGAACCCCATAAGGCAGGTATTATCATGAGCCCCACCTTATGGATGAGGAAACTGAGGCACAGAGAGGTGAAGGGACCTGCCCAACGTCACACAGCCAGGAAGTGGCAGAGCTGGGATTCTATTGCAGGTGGTTGGGCTCCAAGGCTTATTATGATTTTTGTGCTTTTCACCACTTTGCTACACTACCTAGCGGCCTTTACCTCTCTGTATACTGAAGCCACACAGTTGTCTTTCTCCCCTAACACAGGTGTCTGACCCCACCCAGGGGTATACTAGAGCCAGCTTGTACTGGATTGCAAGAGCCAACTGTACACATCTCTTTCCAATTCCTCATTCAGTGGTGTTACATTGGTAGCTTGAAATCAGCCATGGTGGGAGTATTTACACTACAGCAATCGGCAAATACTACAAATCAAGGCTTTTTCTTTTTCCTCAGAAAGCTGTTTGTTAAACAGTTACCAGCACACCACTGGGTCTATCTATCTGTTCCAATCTCACTCAGATGGCTGCAACTTGAAGATCCAGCCGTGTAGGTCCTGAGTCAGTGAGAAGCAGAGACCCCACTCCCTGACAGTCAGGGGGATTTGGACATGATCAGCTGCCTCCAAGCACAGTGTGTGTGGTATTGGGGAAAGTGTAGCCTCCCTCTCTGACCCCACTGTATATGAGCCATCT
This sequence comes from Trichechus manatus latirostris, assembly GCF_000243295.1. Classification (NCBI taxonomy): domain Eukaryota; kingdom Metazoa; phylum Chordata; class Mammalia; order Sirenia; family Trichechidae; genus Trichechus; species Trichechus manatus. The sequence goes on from NW_004444042.1 coordinate 5,089,899, forward strand.
TCCAACTGTCCTCAGCATCTTCGCTCTCCTGGAGCCCAAGCCTTATCACCTGGAGTCTGGACCCCTTGCCTCACACAGGTCCAGATCCTTTGTAGTGAGCAGACTGACTGCCTGATGTGGGGAGCCCTTGGCTCTCTGAAAGCCCTGCTATCTTGCTAGCTCTTCCTCCCTCACATTGGACCCTTGGCTATTGATCCAGGCTGGCCAGATCTAATTTGGAGTTAACTGTGATGGTTAATGTTATGTGTCAGCCTGGCTAGGCCATGATTCTCAGTATTACGTAATTATCCTCCATTTTGTGATCTGATATAAGGGGTATTTCCTTGGGGGTGTGGCTTGCATCCAATATATATGGATGTTCTGGCAAAGCTCTTTCTTTTTTGATCCTACATCCAACTTGCCATCATCTGACCTCTGGTTCTTGGGACATGAGCCAGTCGCCTGCTGCTGACCTGCAGCTTTTGGGATTCACCAGCTCCTGCAGCCCTGTAATTCATCAGCCCCAGCAACCACATGAGTCAGGAGAAGCCTCCAGCCTGACTCCTGACTCACGGATTTGGGACTTGCCA
>NW_004444042.1:5091600-5112730 GCF_000243295.1 Trichechus manatus latirostris
CTATCATCACAAAAGAGAAAACTGAGGCTCAGAGAGGTTAAGTAAAATGCCTAAAGTCACACAGCTGAAATTCGAAGCCAGGTCTGTTTCACTCCAAAGCCCATGCCTATAAAACTTATGTACTTCCACTCACAGAATGTCCTAGGCTGTTCCTCCCCCAAGCCCCAGGTAAGTGTGGGAAGTGTAGCCCTTCTTGCCTTCCTGGGGTTCTCTGGGGGACAACTCCCAAGTTAAGAAGGGAGACACCCTCAGTCATCTGTGAAAAGACCAGTGTCCTGTCAGAGTTGTGAGCCTCCAGCCATGGAAAGTGTGCGTTCACTGACAAGCATGTATTGAGTACATGCTGCATACAAGCATTATGTTAGGCATGGAGGCAGCGGAAAGATGACCAAGACATGATATCTGCCCTTGAATAATTTACTGTTCACTCTAATGGGTCATGGAAGCAACTATTGCCTTAAGACAGGTGTAATAAGGGCTATAATCAGTGGAGGTACAGGATTAATTCTGATAGGAGGATGCAGAAATCTTCAGGGAGGAGCAGCACTTGATCTAGGTTTGAAAGATGAGTAGGCATCTGATGGGTAGAAAATGGGAGATGAGGGAATCTTGTTGGTGGGACCAGCAGGGGCAAAGGCATGGAGGCCGGACACCCCATAGGATGTTTGGTAGGGATGTGGTTATAGCAGAGGGAGTGGGTGGGAATGTGGTGGGAGACAATGCTGGAAAGGTAAGCTGGGAACAAATGGTGTCCTGTTGTGTGATAGGCATCAGAGGTCTTTGAGTAGAGGAGTAACATTATGGGATGGAACACTGAGAGACCAGAGACAAAGAGACCAATTCAAAGGTAAAGCGGTACAGAGAGGAGAGGGTGGGAGCCGAGACTAGGGAGGGGCTGCAGGACAAACAAAGCAAGGACAATTCCAGGAGGCAGTGAGGAGGTACTTGATGAAGAGCAGGGACTGGAGAGGAGAAAGGGAAGTCAAATAAGATCTGAGGTTTCTAGCCTAGGGTATTAGGCTACACTGCTGTAACAAAGAGACTCCAAATACAGTGATTTGAATCAGATAGAAGTTTCTTATGTAACAAACTCTGTGGTCTATGCTGGTGAGGCTGCTCTGCTTCATGACATCGTTCAAGGACCCGTATTCCTTCCATCTTGGTGCTCCTTCATCCACTAGGATGTTGTGTCATTTGTGTGGTCAAAGCTGGGTGCTATTCCAGCCCATGAGAAGGTTAGAGGGAGGAAGACCAGGGCAAATAGTATCCTTTTAAATAAGGAGGAGGAAGAAGTTGCTTATGGGATCTGGCCACACCCAACTGAAAGAAAGACTTTGAAATGCTGGGTGGCCATATGCAAGGAAGAAGGGAAGAATGGATTTGGGGATGGAGGGCTAACCAGGAGTCTGCCACTTGTGGGTACTTTGGAAGAAATTCCAGAGACAGAGAGCAGGCTTTGGCAGGGAGATAGAGTTTCATTTTTGTATGGGTTGAACTTGTGATGCCTATAGCAGGTTAGAACAGGAGATGTAAATTTATGCATTGTTAGCAGAGAAACCTGGGGTGTGAGTGATGTGTACCCAGGTAGAAGACAAAGAAGAAGAAAATCGGACAAAGGGTGGAGCATGAAGCTCTTGAAGAATGCTTATGAGGAATGGCCATTTTCCTAAAGATGGTGGCACCAATATACCCCATCCCAAGTGCTCTTCTTGCACTGTGAAGTGGATGTTCCTCCCTCAACAGGTGGGGTCTGGGTTCCCTTACCTTGACTCTGGGAAGGCCCGTGATTGGAATGGAAGTGATGCTATGAGTCACAAAAGGTGATACAGCCTCCTTTTGGGATGCCCACCCTTGGAGCCCAGCTGCCATGCTGTGAGGAAGTGAGGAGCTAAGTGGGTGTTCTGACGTCGGCCCCGGCTGAGGTCCCGGCCAATAGCTGGCAACAACTGCCAGCCAAGGGAGTGAATGAGCCTTGGATGATTCCAGCCCTCGGCTTTCAGGCTGCCCATGCTGACCCTCGCAAATTGCAGATTCATGAGCGAAATAAATGTTGGTGTTGTTTTAAGCCACTAAATTTTGTAGTCTTTTTTTTTTTCTTTTTTGTAGAAATAGATAACAGATACAGACCAGAATCCCATTCCCCATCCCAGGAGAATGCCCCCAACCATACAGAAGGGGGTGACCCTCGCTGACCTTGCTCCACCCCCAGACCTCTCCTTCTGTTTATCTACTGCTTGTTCCAGCTCCTCCCCCAGCCCTGGCTCATTACTTAATCAGTGTTCCTAGCCCCAGCTCCCTGCTTTGATCATCCTCCAAAAACCCAGAATGGCCATCTCTCTGGCCTCCCCTCAGGCTCTGTCCTTGGCTTGGCCCCACAGCCCACCCCTACCAAAAGGACGTTCACAGGCGCACTCCCTTATCTCTCTCCACCCCCAGGGGGCCGAGAGGAGGTCTGGTGGCAGATACGTGGGAGGAGAGCACAGGGTCTCAGAACACAACGAATGGAAAGGTCTCTGTGTTTTCTTTAATACATTCGCTTCTCCACTGAGGAACTTCAAACATGGTGAGACAGAGGGAGAGAAGAGTGTCAGTGAGGAAGCCCCTGTGACCAAGAGGCAGGCCCTGGGGACTGGCAACAGGGAGGTGGTGGGAAGTGCCACATCCTGTAGGGATAAAAGCCCTCAGAGGAAAATTGGCTCCAGTGGGGGATCCAGGGTTCCTCAGACTCCAAGCATGTCCTCCAACCAGGCTGGGAGAGGTTTGGAAGGGGGTGGGACACAGCTGCACTGCCAGAGCATTACTTGGGGTGTGTAGCTGTAAGGGCTGTGCCCCTTCTCAGGGCCATGTGGTGTGAAGATGTCACAGGGAAGGTATGTCCATGTGACAGTATCTTGTGTAAGAGTGTCCCCGTGTGGCATGGAGGCATCTGTAGGACCTGGCTATGATGGGATGGGCACATCTAACTATGGACAAGCCCAGGTGATGTTCTGTGTGTCAGTTTGTGTGTGCGTCTTTGTGTGTGTGAGAGTCTGTGCGTGTGTATAGGTGTGTGAGTTTATGAGTGTGTGTCTGTGTGTGAATCTGTGATTGCATGTGTCAGAGTATGTATGTGAGTATATATCTGTCTGTCCTATCACCAGGAGGGAGGGAGGAAAAGGGGGCTGGAATACAAGGCCTTTGGTGTTCTTAGAATGGAGCCCTGGTGGCACTGTGGTTAAAGCACTTGGCTGCTAGCCGAAAGATTGGCAGTTCGAACCCATCAGCTGCTCCACAGGAGAAAGATGTGGCAGTCCGTTTCTGTAAAGATTGACAGCCTTGGAAACCCTATGAGGTAGTTCTACTCTGCCTATAGGGTTGCTATGAATTAGAATTGACTCGACAACAACAGGTTTGGTTTTGGTTGGTATTCTTAGACAGGAGCTCCCATGACACCAGAGAAGACCACCTTTCTCACCTGCATATATCTCCCAGGGCCTGAGCTGACGCTTCTCTTTGGCACGAGTCCCAAAAGCTTTGCAGCCCCACAGGCAACCAGAGCAGCCGTAAGCTGTCCCGCTTCCACCATGGCTTAAGAACACCTCCTCCTGGAAGCCTTCAGGGCCTCCTTAACCTCTTGGAAGAGTGGGATTTAGCCCTATACCTGGCATCAAACCCTAGGAGTAGGACCCAATTACCCCTATCAGAGCACCCTGAGAGTCCAGTACAAGGACCAGTGCCTGCCAGGGCAAGGGTCTGACCATTGATCAAATCGCAGCAATGCTGATTGACTGATAGATCAACTAGGCACATAACAGATTGCCAGACCAATGATTTTGGGACAGACTAGCAGCCCACCTGGCTGAGGACAAAGTTTGCACCTCGTGTATCTTGGTCCCCATCAACACTTAGCATAGGGCCTGTGTCAGAGTAGGTGCTCAATGAATAGCTATGAATGAACAGAAGAAATGGCAGAAGGATGAAGTGGCTGAGTTCCTGGCTGGGGGCAGAGCATATGAACAGCTGGTTCATTTAATGACCAAGGAGCTGATTGAGTGACTTCATGACTAAGAGACTCCGCAACTCAGCAATTGCCTGGGTGAGCGCGTGACTGGGTGGCTGACAGAGTTCAGGAAATGCTGGGGTCTGAGCAACAGCAGCAGTGGCCCCCAACACAGGCTTGGGGGGAGGGGCTGACCTCTGTGCTGGGAGACCTTGGAGGTTTGAGGATTCCAGAAAGAGCAGAAGTGGGGGTAGCTGGATCAGGGAGGGGCTGGGACCTTGGTGGAAGGGTGGGGCCTGTGCCACCCTGCGAGGGATGGGGTTGAGGAGCAGCTCTAGAGCACAGCTTGTTACAGAGCCTGCTTATCAGGTTCTGGTCCTACTCCAGCCCTAGACCGGTGTGCTCTGTCAAGGGATTGTGAAGTACATACTGGGATGGGAGGCATCTTTTAGAGAAGACCGCGGGGATTCACTTGTGGGAACTCAGCTTTTCTCCCAATTACAGGATGAGGATAATTGGTCTCCCAACCCTGTATCCTGACATCAAGCGCAAGTCAAAGGCTGCAGCCACAGCTGAACCTTCAACCTGGAGAATCTAGAACAGTCTATTAGGAAGACTAAGTGTAGAAAGTCAGATAGCAGTAAGAGGTTAGACTGTGCTTGTCCTGAATTGCCCTGAGAGACATCATGAAACCCAAGAACATGCTGTAAAGGGAGTGAGTAATCTGGATGGTGCAAGACACCCTCATACTTTAAGGGGGTCTCTACATGCCATCATTTTGGCCAACAGCTGAATTAAGGGGTTTGTCAATTAGGATTAGCTTCTGTTGCAAGAGACGGAAAAATAAGAAGATTCTCTCTCACACACACACACACACACACACACACAATTGAAGTCTGGAGGCAGCCAGTCCAGGACTGGCATGGTGAATCCATAAAGTCATCAGAGAGCTAGGCTCCTTCTATTTTGTTGCTCCACTATCATCTTCACGTGGTTGAAAATGGCTGCTTGAGTGCCAGCTATCACATCTACATTCCAGCCATCAGGAAGGGGAAGAGAAAAGCATACTCCTTTCCTTTAAGGACACTTACCAGAAGTTGCCCGTGACACTTCCTCTTACATCTTACTGGTCAGAATTTAGTCACATGGCCCATCTAGCTACTAGAGAGGCTGGGAAATGTAGTCTTTACTAAAATCAATTTCAAGTCAGGGTCCTATTACAGGAAAAAGGAGAGAATGGAGATTGGAGGACCACTGTGGTCTCTTCCATAAAGGGACAGTGATGAGTTTTGGTGAAGGGATGTAGACACTTGAGGGCCAAGTCTCAAGTTTAGAGGTGAAATTGCGTGGAGCTTTGGAACGATGTTACCTCCTCTGCCAAACTTTCAGGGGTATCCTAGAAAGATGCTGAGCTGAGAAGCAGAGAAAGGCCACTTCTGCCCTTTGAGGAAACCCTGGTGGCGTAATGGTTAAGTGCGGCAGCTGCTAACCAAAGGGTTGGCAGTTTGAATCTGCCAGGTGCTCCTTGGAAACTCTACAGGGAAGTTCTACTCTGTCCTGTAGGGTTGCTATGAATCGGAATCGACTCAATGGCAACTGGTTTGTTTTTGTGGTTCTGCCCTTTGAAGTGATTGTGCTCTCTTTCCAAAGCCTTGGCCTTGAGGAAGTAAAGTCTTATGTCTTCCTTCATTCTGCTTATTGCACAATCTTACTAAAGTTCCCACTCCAGGCCTGACCTCAGTTCTCCTGATTACTGTTGTTGTTACTAATTGCCATTGAGCTGATTCCAACTCATGGCGACCCCATGTGTGCAGAGTAGAACTGCTCCATAGGGTTTCCAAGGCTGTGACCTTTTGGAAGCAGATTGCCAGACCTGTCTTTTGAGGCTCCTTTAGGTGGGTTCGAACCCCCCACCTTTTGGATAGTAGTAAAGGGCTTTACCTTTGCACCAACCAAGGATCCTAAATCCTTCCCAGGCAGGACCCATTTAGCATCACAGACTTGAATTCTGGAATATGAAGTAAAAATTCTGAAGATTTTCCCTCTTCTCACTCCTGAAATGTCCTCACCCTGAGCCACACGACAGGGTCTGTGTCAGCAGTGTCTAGGTTCTGTACCAAGAGGTGAGAACAGTGTGTGGGCTCTGGCCCTCCAAGGCCTGGGTTCTAATCCCAGCTCTGCCACTGGCTGGTTCTGTGACCTTGGGCACATTGCTTAATCTCCTCTCTGAACCTGTTTCCTCATCTGTAACATGGGTATGAGAACAATAGTGCCAACCTCATACGGTAATGTAAGTGGTGAGAATAGGACCTAGCAGGTGGTAAGAACTCAAAAACTCTTAGGTGTTGTTGTAAATGTAGACGGTCATGTCAGGCCTGTGTGTTTTGCCACCCCAGCCTCACGTTATCATCTGACATGCCTCTTCTGTCTCCCCACGCACACAGCATGGGCTAACCACACCAGGTCCGTCTAGGCGTGAAACCGGCATGGCGTGAACACGTCTGTGGTTGGTTCACACTTTTCTTCACAGCACAGGTGCCCGGCACTCTCCTCTCTTCCCTCCATTTCAGCCACATCTCCCCCAGAGGTGAAGAAGCATGGAGAGGCAAGGACCCCATGCACAGGCCCCTGCGCACCTTGCATTCAGCTTACCCCTTTCCCAGAGCAAAGGATAATGGGGTAAAAATGGAGTTTGGCCCAAGTTTCCCTTCTGGTTACTTGAGTATCACTTCTCTGCATATTTATGGTGATCATCTCTGCAACAAAAACAGTGGCTTCACTGTCTAAATAATAAGGTAATTTGTTACAGCTAATTACTAAGGACTTCCTTAATCTCAATTAAAAGATCTGTGAGGATTCTTGCCCCCTCTTGTCCCAGTGTTCCTGAAGACCACCATAATGTATTCTGGATCACAGTTGAGTGGGGAGCCAAGAGTGGTCTGCGCTGGGCAGAACTGCTAAAATCCATCCCAGCAACGTGAAGCAGTGATTTATTGTGACATGGAATGTGGGACATTTCCCCAGCTTTTGTGATTGTGGTAATGAAGCTGTAAACCAAATAGCATGAAATGAGGCAAGGCCTTACAATTTAATCAGCTCGTAAACAGATCTACTGCATCAAGCAAATGACATTATTATCCATCCGAAGTAAATCATGCTAATCTCGGGAGATAAAATCAACATCGTTAATGGTCACATGTCATATTCATCAACACTAAACCATCCCCTTTGACAGATTAATCCTAACTACAGCTCCCAGGATGTATGGTAATAGCGCTTGTAGCATGCATTTCACCCTGCGCCAGGCTAACCAGCACTCTTAGGCTGCTATTACAAATAATTTTTTTATTGATTTACATATTTTAAAATGCATTTAAGGTGAGGCACCATTAAAAACCCTGTCACCCACCCATATTTCTTCCCTACATTCCCAGACTTTATTAATAGGAATGGGAAGACAAACGCAGTAAGCCTTATAAATACTTTGTTTAGGGCACTGTTAGGGATAATTAAGATTGGAACTGGGGTTTTGGAGGTGGGGGGCGGGAAGGGACAGGTGAGGAACAGAACGGGTGGTAGGAAAAGAGACCTTCTTGTGGGTCAGGGATGATGGGAAATTCCCGCATCCTTAGCTTCCTGTTTTCACTAGAATAAATTCTCCCTGAAATCTGCTCCCAGGCCTTCCCTCTCTCCCTTTCTGCCATATCCTACCTCCACCCCATCAACCCGGCCTTATGGTATGTGCCTCCGTGCTTGTGTTTTGGTCACTGTATCCTGCTGTATTTATTTGTCATGAGGCTGACCTAGGATGAATGCTCCTAGTAAAGTGTCCACTATTCAAAATGTCACTTCGCCTCGACAGGCTGTGCATTATATTGACAGGCATCCTTGCAGAGGCCCCTGAGTAATGAGGATGGATGGACGGCTGCCGCGGCAGACAGCACTGCCGCCCGGGCTGAGTGAGTGGGTGAGTGGGTGCCCATTTTATCTGCAGCCTCCCCCAGGAGCACAAAAGCAGTGGGAGACAGGATTGTGACAGGAGATGCCATGCAGAGACTTTGCAGGTTAGTATTTCTCGGTGACAGCAGATAGGGACCCACCTATTCCCAGCCACCCCATTGGCAGGGCACATTTGAGGGGCTTCCTGCCCACCTGTGAAGTAGAGGGCTAGAGCACAGGGGAGAGGGTGTTGTCCTCCCTCTGAGTGGAGTCAGAGAGAATGGGGTCCCAGAGCCACCATGCATGGCATACAGACCTTGCACTGCACAATGGCATCCCCTGAAATTGTTCAGTGCATTCACCTTAGAGTCACTAAAAAATGGTCAAAAATAAGCTGGGGAAATGTCCCACACTAAAAACAATTGTGAATCATGCCCACATCAACCTGGATAGAAACCCAAAAAGCAGATGGATTTTGGAGGAAAATGTACCAAAATGGAACCACTGAACTCAATTGAAACACTTCTCTTGATACACCCCACCCCAGCTTAAGCAAACTGAGTAAGATCAGATCCAGAGACTTCCAGACCCTCAGCAGCAAGCTTTATTTAATCCTCCTCCCACCATGATTTATATCAGAGGCGGAGTTTGGTAAATACAACAGGAGCCTGGAAAACTCCCCGGCCCAGGTCTATGTTTTGTAAAATCACATCTATCGATTAGAGCAACTAATGAAATGATGCAGGAAATAAATTAATTTCAGGATTTAGGTAGCACCAAGGTCAAGTTGTTGGAACCTGTAGAGCTATAAGAATCTTGAAAGATTTTGCGTCCTGCATTTTCCATGATCCTTAGTAAGGGCCCTGGAGGTTAGCTGCTCGTTGGGGGCCTGAGAGGCAGAGGAAAGGCCTTTCCCTGGAGCTGCTTGGTCTCAGTATGGTTTAGGGCAGTGGTTCTCACCTGGAGCGCTTGTTAAAGCCCAGATTGCTGGGCCCCACCCCCAGAATTTCATAGTCAGCAGGCCTGGAGTGAGGCTGGAGAATCTGAATTTCTAGCAAGTTCCCAGATGATGTTCATGTTGCTGGTCCGGGGACAACACTTTGACAACCATGGGTTTTGGAGCAGGAACACGTAAGTCATGGAGGGGTAGAGGGGGCAAGAAGGGAGGTATAGGTGTGAAGCACCAGGCTCCCAGGTACAGGTTACAAGCCCTGAAATGGATCATGGCAGGAAGTTGAGGCCAGAAACAGGGAGTAGGGTCAGGAGTGGGACTTCCATGCCCCGAGGCCTTTCCTGTTCCAAGTTTCTGTGATTCCAAGAGTGCAAGTGAGCTAAGCTGACCAGACAAGCCAAAGTCCAGAACCCCAGAGGCCAAGACCAGACAGACATGTATCCTGGAGGCCAGAAATTGCTAGATTCTGGCTCCAGCCTCACCTGTGACTTGCTGTGTGATCTCACCTGCAGTCTACCCTTTCCCTTTCTGGCCCTCCCCTCCTCTGTGAAGAGAGTACTGTGCTAGATTTCCTCCGAAATCCCTTCCGTTACTGACAGATGTGAGGTTATGCCAGTGTTTCCCAAAGAGTACTCTGTGGAACACTTGCTACCTTGAAAAATGAGCTTCATGGTCAAAAATTAGTTTGGAGAACTTTTCAAAACACAAGCCCACACTTGGGTTTATACTTTATATTAGCATATTAAAAGTTCTTAAGAGTCCTGAAATCAGAAAGCCTGTTTAACTTTGTTTAACCTAGCATTTCCCAAATTTATTTGACCACAGAACTCTTTTCCATTTAACATGTATTAGCATCTCTCAGCACCGGAGTTCTACAGAACACACTTTGAGAAACACTGGCCAATACCAAGAGCTGAAGCAAGAAGCAGATGAGTAAGTCAGCATCTGAAGATGCCTTTTCCCCTGTGCCTGAGGATACAGCTCTTGGCACCTTGGTACATTGGCATGTTCAGCAAACACTGATTGGCAAAAGAGACTGAGCCAGGCACTGGGCTAATAGAGAGATTGCGGGCAATGGCTCCTACCCTCAAGGAGCACCCTGGGAAATACCAGGGGAGAGCATCGGCACTGCCTTGGCCTGGCAAGGAATTGTAGACATTCTATCCAAGCTTGGAGCCTTTGTCTCCTCATTTTCCATGGTCTGGCATCAACTTGACTTTGGTTTCACTAGTGGATTTGCTTTGTTCCAGCTTACCTGCCTGTAAAGCATGCAAACATGTTGATTCATTCATTTAACAAATATATATTGAGCACATATTTCATGCCAGGTGCTATTGTAGGCACTGGAGATACAGTAAAAAGTAAAACAGACAAAAATCCCTGTCCTCATGGAGCCTATATTCCAATAAAGGAATACCAACCTAAACCCAAAACCAAACCCATTGCCTTCAAGTCAATTCCGACTCATAGAGACTCAACAGGACAGAGTAGAACTGCTCCATAGGGTTTCCAAGGAGCAACTGGTGGATTCAAACTGCCAACCTTCTGGTTAGCAGCCTGAGCTCTTAACCACTGCACAACGAGGGCTCTAGAGTAAGATCAGGAGCAAATAAATAAAATACATGGCATGTTAGATGGTGATGGGTGCTAAAGCTGAGAGCTGGGAAAGGGAGTGTCAGGGGACTTTTACTATTTTAAATGGGGGTGGGATGCCAGGAAAGGTCTCATTGACCTTTGGGTAAAAACCTGAAGGAGAGAGGGAGTGAGCTAGGTGGAAGAGTGCTCTAGGAAGAAGGAGCAGCAAGTGCAAAGGCCCTGGGGTAGGAGTATACCCACTTTGTCACACATCTGGGAGGCTAATGTGGTTGGTGAGAATGACAGAGGGCGAGTAGCAGAAAAGTGACCAGAGGGATGATAGGGGGCCAAGGTGTTAGACCCTGAGTGGAATGGGAAGCCCTTTGAGCAGAGGAGGTGACACAATCTAACTTACTTTTTAATATAATTTAATGTGACTAACATTTTAGTATATACAATGTCCCTGTGGAGGGCCAAAGGATGTAATATGAGTTCAGGAATCCACAGGTTTTCTGCTGGGGGTCAGATGGTCCTTCTGCTGATGGCCACCTGTTGAAACCAAACCCATTAGTGTCAAGTCAATTCTGACTCACAGTGACCCTGTGGGACAGAGTAGAAATGCCCATAGGGTTTCCATAGGTAGATTTGAACTGCTGACCTCTTAGTTAGCAGCCGAGCTCTTAACCACTATGCCACACCCATTCTCGTATGAAAGGGTGGAAAGGGGTTAGGAATAGACGGAGGTGGGTAGACGAAGATGGGCAAGATGCTCTGAAAGGCAAACTGTTTTACATAGGTGCTATATTTCTACTTTGTGCCAACCACTGTATCAGGCCCACTTACTTAGATCCTTTCTATTAATTCTGAATTAACACTGTGAGATGAGAAATTTTTTTGTTTTGCATTTGAGGATGCTGTGGATCAGAGAAGTTAACAGACTTGCCCAAGTCACATAGCTCACCAGTGGCAGAGCCCAGGGCTTCTAAGTCGTCTCATTCCAATGCTCTTTCCTCTGCCTCCCACTGTCTGGTGCTGGGAATGGTGCCTGGGGTTTGCTCCCTCTCCAGGGAAGCACTTCCCAGATGAAGGGGCAGCCACAGCCCTTCATGGTGGCTCCAGATATCCTGTAGGTACCCAGAGTCTGCAAGGTGAGTGTCTTAGACTGGAAGCAGATGCTGAGATGAAGGGTTGTGTGCAGAAGGTTCATTAGGGAGTGCTCTCAGGAGATATACCTGCAAGGAAACTAGAAGAAAGGATGGGGAAAGGGAGAAGCTGATCCTGTGTGTGGTTGCACCAGAGACCTCAGCCAATCCTCCAGGAATCTCTAGAGCTGGAAGACCCCTTAGAGTTGTCCTAAATTGAGACAAGGGGCTGGTCTTTGGACCCCCATCGGCCAGTCATTGGCCACAGGCCACCATAACTTTGGACTCCATAACTTTGGGTGAGGCAGCCAACGGCAATGTCCAGTGAGGGACCGAGCTGTGAATAGTTAGCAGTTGATCATCCCAGAAACTGGGGGCTCGGTGTACCACTCTGGAGGGGGAATCTGGACGGATCCCGCAGTACCCATCACAAGCAGCTGGCATGGTCATGAGAAGAGGTCCATGGACAGATGTTCTCCTGGGCAAATCCTAAATCTCCTGCACTGAATAAGTCCCAGGTTCTAAAGCAAGGCCACAGGCTGTTCGCTCTTCCCAGTGAGAGAGAGTGGATTTGTTTGTTTGTTCATTCATTTCTTCTTTCCTCCCCTTTTAGCCTGTACTGATTAAGCCCCTACTGGTTTAGGCCCTAGATTAAGCTCTAGGGATACAAAGATGAACATGACAAGATCTTTACCTTCTCTGGGCTTTCAGCCTAGCTGGACAGATAAAGATGTGAATGAGAAAGAGCAGCAAGATGCGAAGGCGATTGTAATGGAAATGTGTCCAGGGTGGCATGGGGCCCCAAAAAGGGCTCTGCCTGGTAAAACACCCTCCCTGACATCCTCCTCCAAATGCGAATGTAATCCAGGAGACTTGAACTGGGTACACTATTGTGCCCATAGTAGCTTAACCTGATTTTGCAGTCAGCTCTAAACACGCTGATCTCCTCTTGTCAAACAGTGACAGATTTTTATTGAGTGTTCCCAGTGTTTGGGGTGAAATCATTAAACAGCCCTGTCCCAGGATGAGTGGGTTTCCCAGCCACCTTGACCAGACTGTGCCTAGGGGCACAGTCCTTCACTGAGTCATTCAAGGATTTATGGAAAACTAGTCACTATTTTGAACAGGCTGCAGTGAAAGACACTGACCCTTGGCTGGGTGGATGAGCCTGATCACACTGTTCAGCACAAACATCACTAAGTTGCTTGTCTGGCTCCCTCTAGACCATGCCTTTTTAGCTTTGTAAATGCAAGCAATGCTTATACTTCTTAGCATGTGTTTTAGTCATCCAGTGCTGCTATAACAGAAATACCACAAGTGGATAGCTTTAACAAAGAGAAATTTATTCTCTCACAGTCTAGGAGGCTAGAAGTCCAAATTCAGGGTGCCAGCTCCAGGCGAAGGCTTTCTCTCTCTGTCAGCTCTGGGAGAAGGTCCTTGTCATCAATCTTCCCCGGTAGAGGGGCTTCTCAGCCCAAGGACCTCATGTCCAAAAGACACGCTATTCTCCTGGCTCTTGTTTCTTGGTGATATGAGGTCCCCATGTCGCTCTGCTCTCTTCTCTCTTTTATATCTAAAAAAAGATTGACTTAAGACATAACCTTAGCTTGTACATTGAGTCCTGCCTCATTAACATAACTGTGTCTAATCCTGTCTTGTTAACATCATAGAGGTAGGATTTACAACACATAGGACAATCACATCAGATGATAAAATGGTGGACAATCACACAATACTGGGAATCATGGCCTAGCCAAGTTGACACACATTTTGGGGGGACACAATTCAATCCATAACAGCATGTAAGAGTCTATCTTTCTACAATGAACATGTGTTGCTTTTGTAATAAGAAAAACACACAATGAAAACTCTTTTTAACTGAAAGTGAGAGAGACAGAACTATCGAGGCAGGTGTGGCCTGTGTTGTGTAGACTTCACAGTAGGAGATAAGATGGTAGGTGGAAGGAGCCTTGAAAGCTATGAGGGAATTTGTATGGCCTTCCAGGAGCAGCCTAGGGGAAACATCACTTGATGTACTCAGTGACCCCTCTACTCCACTCAACCCCATTCCTTGAAACCCCCTACTACCCCATAGTCAGGTCATAGGGTTATCATGGTATCTGCAGATTTAACACAATGAGACTCTACCCCCAGGCACAGTGAACTGGTCCAGGGATGGGCACATGATCCAAGCTGAGTCAATCACAGATGTTCTCCAGGAATTAGGGATAGAGAACAGGGAAAGAAGTCAGTCTGGCTCTGGGTGTTAAATCAAAGACATGTAAATCTGGAAGCAGCCATATTCAGTCATATAGACTCAGGAAGAGGAAAGGATGTTTGGCAGTAACTGAGAAGAATGAAGCAGGTGCACAGAGAGAGAGAAGGTAGACGTAGAAGGGAAATGGACCACTCTTGAGACCCTTCCAGATGAAGACTCTGTGGACCAAGGATGCTGATGCAGCTTCTCTGAGTAGAAGCTGGAAGTTCCCTGGAGGTCGCCTGTGCTCTACCCATGAGGACCTCCAGGGCCAATCCCAGTCCTGGCAGCCCTTTCGTCACTTCTGATTCTCCTACTCTTCTATTTTCTAGCCTTAGGATGGAATATTCTCTTTGGTCATTGTTTCTTCATGCCTCACTCTTCTCACTGAGAGCCAAGCTTTTGAAAAGTCAAAAACTAGGATGAGCCCTTTTGTCTGTCTTTCTGCTATCACACCTCTTGGCTGAGGCACTGAGCATAGAACAGCCTAGCTTGAAGGGTTGGTGGTAGAGGAAGTCAAAGAGAAGGAAATAGCCTGAATTGTTAAATATGTTAATATTTCAAACATACTATCTCAACACAAAACAACAAGGGTTTCAGAACATGCTTTTATCAAAAGCAAATCAGTCTCTGGATTCTGCTAGAAACAACTTCTCACATGAGCATCAAGATCAGTCATTCATTCATGTGCCGGAGTAGACACCCAACTATTTCCTTATAAGAAATTTTTGTCTTGTGTGCAGATCCCCTCTTGGCTCGCCACCCTAGAGAGTTAAAGTGGCCATTCAATTGGACGAATCTTGATTACGCTTCTTAATTTTCATAAAAGCCAGTCAACCTGACAGTCTCCCAGGTTGACTTAAAATGTTGTTTTTAGTATTATTATTATAGAAGTAATTTATTATAAAAATGTTACAGAAATTATTAACTTAGAAAGTGAAAGTCTGCTGTATCTTACCTCCCCAAGATAACCACTTTTAGACATTTGATGCCTGTTTATTCATATTCTTCCTTCATATCTTTCTTTGTCAGTACATACTGATCTGCTTCATTCTTCCTATTAAAACTGTATTGTTTTCTTGGTTAATTTTTTTTAAAAATTAGTTTTAAAATCTAAACATAATATATAATTATGGTAAGGAGCGCCTAAGTAGATAGATAAACAGCTGCTGTCGAGTTGTCGCCAACTCATGGCGACCTTATGTGCAACAGAATGAAACGTTGCCTGGCCCTCAGGGCCGGATTACCCAATAAGCAAGGTAAGCACGGCTTACTTGTGCATACTTACTAATCTGTAGTGAACAATTTCACGTGAGTTTTACCACATCTTCACCTTTCTTACTGGGTAATCTGTCCCTGTCAGGGATTGTAAATTTGAAAAGAGGCTTTGATGCTGTAGGAAGGTGCTATAAGGTGGGAGAGAGACAGATGCCAGCCACACCTAGAAGTAGAATCTTGATGTGGTGAAAAAAACATGAAATTGTTCACTATAGATGGTCTGGTAAGCAAGGTAAGCACCATGCTTACCTTACCTATTGGATAATCTGCCCCTGCTGGTCTTGTATCATCCTCACGCTCGCTGGCATGTTTGAGTCCACTGTAGCAGCTATTGTGCCAATCTATCTCACCAAGGGTCTCCCTCACCCTCGCTGGCCGTCTACTTCACCAAACATGACATCCTCCTCCAGCGATTGATCCCTCTTGATGACGTGTCCAAAGCCAGTGAGTTGGACAATGTTCTGTTGTAATCCATAAGGTTTTCATTGGCTACTTTTTGGAAGTAGATCACCAGGCCTTTCTTGCTAGTCTGTGTTAGTCTGGAAGCTCTGCTGAAGCCTGTCCACCATGGGTGAGCCTACTGATGTTTGAAATATTGGTGGCCTAGCTTATAATATCAACAAGCAAGCCACCACAACACAACAAACTGACAGATGGGTGGTGAAAGGAAGGCTAAGGTGAACTATAAAATTCCTTCCCCCTAACAACGACCCCCCAAAGTTAAACCCTATTACCAGCTGCTTATATTTCCTTCCAGAAATTTTCTATACTGATAAGTTGTTTAATTATTTTTTATTATAAATTTGATCATACTATAGCTACCATTCTGCAACTTGCTTTTTTCACTTAACAGTATGTCTTAAACAACTTTTCCTACCAGTGTGCATCTGTCTCCCTTGTTCCTGTTAATGGCTTCACTGATGTGCCACGGATGTATCTAGATACAATTCTCAGCCACACGGAACACTATCTGCTGTCCAGTCTCCAATAAAAGCAGAGCTGAAAGAAATACTTTGCTTGGAGAAGAATTTGAAGATATGGTTGGAGTTAGTCCTTGCAGTCTCCCAGTAATCTAGGCTTCATCCCTGAGTGAAGCCATCCATCACTGAGCAGCACATTTGATCCATGTCTCCTGGACCTCCCAGAGAAATGCCTTCACCAGACCATGACCCTCATTTCCAGTGTAGGAGACTTCACAAGCCTGCCTTTGCCTTAACCATGAGGCTGTCATGGAAGACGGTGATCACTGCATGATGCAGGGCCCCACATGAGGCCATGCAAAAATAAGTCTTGTTTCTAAGGAGCTGGTCTGCTTTATCTTTAAGGACCATGTCGTGTTTGTAATCAATCACATTTCTTTTTCCTTTTTTTGCTTTGGCTTCCAGGAAGCCCAGAGCCAAATTTTAATAATTTTGTAAGACTTTGTATGCATAGCTGCTCACTACTTTTTCATTTCGTCTTATCTGTTTAGTCTTTTATACTTCCCCTGAATGTTTAATTTTTAAGTATCTTGATTTTTTTTATCTTTGAACTTTCCTTTTTCTGTTTTGCAGGGGTTACTTTTGTTGGTATTCTTTAAATCACAGGTGTTTTTTGTTTATTCATTTTGTTCTGTTTGCCAGAATGAGCCAGGGCATTAGAAAAATAATTTTGGAAGATGTTTTTCTGAGATGCCCTTTCCTTCTCAGATGCCTGCTTCTCCTCTGCCCTGTTGATGAGGAGAGATTCCAAGGATGTCATGGAGATGGAAGAAGCTAGGTAGGGCAGCAGGTGACCTCAATAGGAGAGATTTGTAGTTCAAGGGACATGGGGCAAAATTCATTGGAACTGCCTGAGCTCCCTTGAAATGTGGTGTGGGGGCAGCCGAGCTCTTCAGGGCTCATTCCCTCAACTCTAGGTTTAGGGGACCTCTTCCAAGCCCAAGAAATGACTCACCGCTCCTGGGATCAGCTTGGAAACTGGCAGGGCCAAGTTGGGCTTGCCATACTTTCAGAATCAGTCAAAAAGGACCCTGGTTTCCTACTAAATCAGGGGGAGGGGATGGCAGTCCCCAGACCCAGTGGGGTAGATCCTGTCCTGTCACCCCAAGTGAGGAATGGCTGTGATAAAATAATAACCAGGAACAGTAGGTGACCCAGTTTGAACAAAAGGGCCGAGGATCGATGCTCTGCAGCCGCCACCTGCTTTGTGGGTCCTTTTGCTACAACATTATGTATTATATGCAAATCACGGCAGAAACTTAAGGCCGCTTTTCATGTCAAGTGGCTTCTTTGAGCCTATATGTTATATTTTACAGATCTTGGACAGTAACATTTTTCTTTTTAGCACGAAGTTGCTCAAGGTTCATCTGAGCCTCTTTTAAATTGCTGCTTTCAGAGAAATAACAATGTAAAATGACACAATGATGTATGGCCCTGTCCCGCAGACTGGGGCTGTGGCAGCCGAAAACGCCACCAAACCTCTGGGAATGAAGCAGTCTCCAGAGCGCCATTGTGCAATTGTCCTAACCGGATCATTTTTAATTAGTTACAATTAATTTCAAGTGACAGCGTCCTGCAATATCAAGTCAGAGAGGCTCCAGTGCGTGGGTGGGGTTATTAGGAACAGACGGCTGGTGAGAGAGAAGCCAGAGGGAGGTCTCATCACAGGGCCTTTCCCTACAAGGTTTTCCAGGCGTGGAGGGTGGAGGGGGCGATGTGGGGATGATAATTTCCTGAGCTGGTGGCGGAAACGTCTTCTTAATGAAGCAAATGCTTTGACTCTTTCTGAGTAGTGTGTAGACCTGCTAGGTGCAGGGCCAAATTACCCAATAAGCAAGGTACGCATGGGCTTACTTGTGCTTACTTACAAATCAAAGATGTGGTGAAACCCATGTGAAATTGTGCACTACAGATTAGCAAGTAAACACAATTAAGCCCATGAGTACTTGCTTACTGGGTAATCCGCCCCTGGCTGGGTGGATACTTATTACAACCTGCACATACGGCCCTTTGGGAGCTCAAATGTGTCCTGGCAATTATCTCGTTTCAGTAACACAAAGTAGTTCCGCCAGATAACCTCTGCCTTCATTTGGGCTCCCCAGAAGCAGATCTTGAGATGAGGATGTGGGTGAGTAGTTTATCTGGGAGGTGTGACCCCAGGAATGGGGCAGTGAGTCAGGAAAGGAAGGAAATCAGTAAGGGGTGCCCTATCGAGCAAGTTAGCACCATGGGCACCTGGAGCTCAGCCCCAGTGAGGAACTCCGGGAGACAACATAGAGCACTCAGCTCAGTTTTGCCATCCATGGAAGGAAGGCGCTAGGATATTTATCCAATAAGCCTGCTGGTCATCGGGTGAGGACTTCTCTCCTGGGTGAGCTAATGCCCACACAATTCCAGCCTGCTTCATAAAAGCACTCCAGTGACTGGAGCAAGCTCTCAGGCAAAGAACTGCAGGTGCAGGCAGCTGGAAGTTGGACTTGTAGCACCAACATGGTAAAGGAAAGGGGATGTGGGTGGGCACTGACAGTGTCTGCTGTAACCTCTAGGGCCCCTTCCGGTTCTAAAGTCCTACAATTTGCCCAATATCCCTTTGATGTCCTTCTAAGGCATTTACTTGTGGAGAACAGAGCCAGAGATGTTAAGTGGAGTGACTCACCCAGGGTCACCAAGAAGTCAGGTTGCCTGCCTCTCAGGTGCAGGCTTTCCCTACACCATCCCTCGGCATGTGGGTGCCACATCTACGAATCCCTAATGGGCCAGGGCCAGGCTATTGTGAGCCGGCTGAGTGTCTTTCTTGTCCAGTCATTGCTGACACTTCCTCCTCTGTCTCCCTAGCAGACATCGCTAATTGATCTTGGCACCAGATGTGGATTCAGAATCTTTCTCAACAGGATGCTGCAAGCAGTCACTATCAAGCACTACTATACACACAAGAGACAAAACCTATTTGCTATCCCTAGCCTAGAAAGTGTATCCCTCCTGAGCACAATGTTCTCTAATCAAAATGCTTTGGGAGGCATAGCCCCTACCTGGCTAAATTTTGAGGCCAAGGAGCTAATCTCCACTTCTAATGCACTTACTACTCTAAACAGTGAATTTAGAGCCAGAACCAGGACATTTGCCCTCCCTACCCTGGCCTCTCTGGGAAGGTGGGGGAGCATATACCACCTCCAGACTCCTCTCTTATGTTATCAAAGTCACCCTTCATTAGTTAATCAACAGAAAGGAGTGGGAACTAATAAAACTTGGCCCTTTTCTCAGGAGTGTAACTACAACAAACACTAAGTGAGCACTTACTAGATGCCACATGCTGTTCTAAGCGACTCCATATAGCATATTAACTCACTTCATTTTCACAACCCAAACCATAAAAACCATTGCTGTCAAGTCGATTCCGACTTATAGCGACCCTATAGGACAGAGTAGAACTGCCCCATAGGGTTTCCAAGGAGCATCTGGTGGATTTGAACTGCCAACCTTTTGTTTAGCAACCGAGCTCTTAACCACTGTGCCACCAGGGCTCCTTTTACAACCCAGTGAAGTAATATTATTATCTCTGATTTATGGTTGGGGTGCAGGGGAGGAATTGAAGCACAGAGAAGGTAAGTAACTTGCCTAAGTTCACCCAGCTACTAAGTGGTAAAGCTAGGGCATGAACTCAGGCAGTCTCAGTCCAGAACCAGTGATGAGTTCAACCACTCTAGGAGCTCTGTCACCCACTACACTCCCATTGGGTTTTGTTTCATGCTTCTCCTGAACTGAAACACTAAAACACTTTCCAAAAGTTCAGTGTGTGTCTGACCTGTTTCTCTGAAGTGGACCCTGCTAACTCAGAAATGAAGCCACTCCCAAAGTCCACCTTTCAGCCAAAGATTAGACAGGCCTATAAAACAAACAATAACACACGTGAGGAATGTTCTTCTTAGTTCAATCAAGTATACGAGACCAAATGGGCAACCCCTGCCCAAAAGCAAAGATGAGAAGGCCAGAAGGGACAGGAAAACTGGAAGAATGGACGTGGAGAACCTGAGGTGGAAAGTGAAAGGGGGAGAGTGCTGACACATTGCAGGGATTGCAACTTATGTCACAAAACAATCTGTGTATGTATTTTTGAATGAGAAACTAATTTGCACTGTAAACTTTCATGTAAAACACAATAAAAAATTTCAAAAAAAAAATGAAGTGGCTCATTGCATCAGTTTGGGGGACTCCTTGAAGTAACTGAAGAGCTCAGCATTGCCTCATTCCTTCCAGGCCCCTGGGCCCACTTTCTGCCCAGGGTTAGGATGCAAGGACTCCACATTGGGAATGTGCGGTTGTTCCCCAGGGAATTATTGCAAGTGTGGCACCTGTCTCCGGAGGAGCCAAGGGCCCCCTTAATTAACCCTTTACGGTGCTGTCATCCATTAATTTATCTAAACCCTGTTCTCTGAGCTTGGACAACCCGCCCATTTGAAAAAGATGCCGCTTTGCCTGAAGAGGTTATTTTGAAGCCAACATCTCACCACACCAGATTTTTTTTCAGCCCTCAAAGCGTATTGTCTCTGGACTTACAATAGGTTGTTTTTAAATGGTCCCCAGTCTTTGGGTGGCTTGTTTCTTCCATGATTTCCCTCTGATATC
This sequence comes from Trichechus manatus latirostris, assembly GCF_000243295.1. NCBI lineage: Eukaryota > Metazoa > Chordata > Mammalia > Sirenia > Trichechidae > Trichechus > Trichechus manatus. The sequence goes on from NW_004444042.1 coordinate 5,112,326, forward strand.
TTTTTAATCAATCTTCACTTAAATGAGACTGTGTGAGATTTCTATTCCAGAGCCGTGGGACTCTCCATGTTGCCCCAGCTCTCTCAAGCTGAGTGGCTGTTTCTGGACTTTGTGTTACACTGCGGACACACGTGCATTTCAAGTCAGCAAGCCAAGTCAGTGCCCCTGTCTCCAGGGCCTGTTCAGGGAGCGAAAGGTGACCCCTTTGTGGCTGTCTTTGAGGAGCTTATGTACATACTGAGACAAAATTCACATTTGTTTGGGAGGTGATTGTTTTTAAAAAAGTGGAAAAAAGGTATAGCAAAGTGCTTCATTTCAGGAAGGTAGAAAAACAGGCTTCAGGAGGACTCCGGCAAGATGGCGGTCTAGGCAGAAGCACCACGCCGTCCCTCCACAACAAAGATC
>NW_004444042.1:5120403-5308981 GCF_000243295.1 Trichechus manatus latirostris
AGGCTTCAGGCAGGATGAGGTATGTGTGGGGAGGCTGGTGTTTAAAGGGGTCAGAGAAGATTCCTGAGAAGGTGTTGAAGCTGGTAAAATTCTCCGGGCCGTGGCTCTCAGCCCATCAGATTCATGGCCTCCTTTTATTACCAAGTTTGGCATGCCCCATTTACTATCCCAGAATGGAAAGCAAAGATAATATAACCAACCTATCCACATAATTTCAGGAAAAAATCAATATATTGACCCAACTGTAATATAAAGGAGAAATCAAAGGAAAGTAAGTTCTAATAAAATAATACGTATTCCAATATGTAAATGCTCAGGAACAATGAAGAAGTCAAATGCTGACACCTAAACATAAAACCACCCGACGGACAGCTGTTGATGCCACCTGTCACGGGGCAGGTTATGGGTGATGCAGGGGCCATGAGTGATGGGCCCGCAAGAGCAGCAGTTTCTGAAGTGATGAACAATTCTTGGTAAAGCTCTGTGTAGAACAGAGGATAACTTCCTCCTCAGTGTCACAGGAGATGCATTCCTAGAAAATTCAGTGTACATTAAAGCCATTCAAAAAACACTCTATGCTTATACGTAAAACAGAGCTAGGTTTAAACTCAGGTATTATAAATGGGTCTGTTCATCGGTATAACTGTCAAACCTGGGACTTCCCTGATGGTTGTGCTGATGATGCCATTTCCATCATCACGTAAGTGAATGGTGCCCCCTAGGGTTGTGGAGAACACAGCAACCTGGGTGGGATTCTCAAAAGTTGCATGAGACGTACTGGCCGAAAGGAGACTGGAGAAACCCCGAGAGTATGGCCCCCAGACACCCTTTTAGCTCAGTGATGAAGTTACCTCAGAGGTTCACTGTTCAGCCTGGGAGTGGACAGCCCCATAAAACCAAATGAGACTAACGAGGTACAGGAGTCCAGTGACAAGGGCCAGAAGGCAGAAGGGGACAAGGAAGCTGGTGATAGGGAACCCAAGTTTGAGTAAGGATATTGTGGACATGTTATGAGATTGTTAACCATTGTCATAGGGCAATATTTGTAGTAACTGTTAAATGAGAAACTATTTTGTTCTGTAAGCCTTCATCTTAAGTGAGAATAACAGCACAATTGGAAGAGCATAGTCAATGTCACTGAACTGTGTATGTAGAAATTTTTGAAATGGTGTATCTTTGGCTATGTGTATTTTCACCAAAAAAAAAAAAGAAAGGAGAAGTCAGAGGGTTAATATGTTGTGGGGTTGTTAACCAATGTCATAAAACAACATGTGTACTACTGTTTCATGAGAAACTATTTGTTCTGTAAGCCTTGCCTGAGGTACAGTAAAATACAAAAAATAAAAAAATAAAAAAAGTTGCATGGGACATGGAAGAAGTCTTCACTGTACGACTGTCCTGCGCATTACAGGCTCTAGAGATCACCCCTGGTTGCTCACCCCCCCCATACCTCTCCCCCCACCCCCCCACTAAATGTCAGCATTGTAACAACTATATCCACTCCACAAATGTCCAGACTGGCCCCTGGGTGGTCCCACCTCTGTTAAGAACCACTGCCTCAGATCCTGTCTGTGGCTCTAGCCACTCCCACAGGCCTCTTCTGAGTCCTCTATTGTTTCCTCCATTCTTCTTTCCCGTTCACTCCTGCCTGGTCCAGCCCTCATGGCCTCGTTCTTGGGCCAAGAGAGGCATCAGCCTGGGCTCCTTCCAGTCTCAGCTGCTCCAATCCAGCCAGGCGATGCCTCTCTGCACTGCAGCACAAAGACCTTTCTCTCTCTCATCACTGCATTTGGAACTCATGCAGACAGTGCTTCTTGTGCTGACAGCAACTTTTCATATCAATCTGTCCTCCCACCACCCCTATCCTCCAAGCAGTCCCCACGTCCACACCTTTGCTCCAGCCATTCCCCTCATCTGGCGACTCTCCTCACCCATCCCAGCTCCTCCCCCACCTCTGCTGTTGGTCACCACCTTACTCACAAAGCCTCCTGGACATCCATGGTCAGAAGCAATGCTCCCATGGTGCTTTATCTGTAACTCTTTTAGGCCCCATAACACCTTTGTAGAGTGTTTTTCTCCCTCCGTAAGTTAGAATTACTTCCAGGGACTAAGGACCAAGATTTATTGCTCTTGGGGCCCCCACTAGTGGAGATCCATGGGGAACAAGATTGGGTATAGGGTAGGGCTAGCCTAGAAGGGGCATGGATTTCATCACTGGGCTGCTGGGAGCCATGTAGCTCCCTGAGTGGGGACTTGAAGAAGTGGTGGCTTAGATTGATTGCTCTGGTGGGATGGGGCACGTATTATTGGGGCAAAGATTGAAAGCCACTCCCATCCTACAGCAGGGAAGGGGTGAAGGCTAGGGCTCTGAGGTAGCAGAGGAAACCAAGAGGAAGCACTGGATTCTGGGCTGGAGTCAATGACCCTCGCTGCCACGTTTGCTGTAGTACGTGGTACCAGGTGGACCACCATGCTAGTAAGTCCGAGTGAGAAAGCATGCCACTAAAATTGTCTCTGGCTAAATTTAAAAAACAAAAAACAAAAAACCCAGTTGATGTAGAATCAATTTTGACTCATGGGTCGAAGTAAAACTTTGCTCCACAGGATTTTCAATGGCTGATTTTTCAAAATTAGATCTCCAGGCCTTTCTTCTGAGGCACCTCTGGGTAGACACAAACCTCCAAACTTTCAGTTAGCAGCAGAGTGCATTAACCTTTTGCACCACCCAGAGACTCCTGTAACGGGATAGACACAAGAAATTTTATTAGTGAAAAAAAAAAAAACCCTGATAACAACCTATATGCCCATCAATAGGGAAATGGTTGAAAAAGTATGATATATCAATTCTATGGAATACTATTTGGCTAAAAAGAAAATGAATAAATTAACTGTATATCTATAAACTCATTTGTTATCAAACAAGAAAGAGCAAGTTTTAGAAAACTCTGTATAACATGTTTTTTTATATATAAACAAACAACCTCGTGATATCCTCGTGTGTATGAGTGTAGTTTATAAGCGCGCATGGTAAGCACGGAGAAAAAGGTAGAACTTATACATCAGGAGCCAAGTGCACACTCAGGGACTCCCTGGCTAAATTAGGTCCACGTTATTACTATTTAGCCTCATTTTAAGTTGTCAATCTCATTACATATCTTCTGAGCTGCCTCCTGATCTAGACAAGGCTTAGCAATACAGCTCACAGTATATTTTTGTTACTGGTTTAGGTTACATTGTACTAGGAAGAATCTATGCAGTATGTTGTCCTATGCTATGCTCTCCTGCACAGAGCTTCTCACCCCACCTCTAGCTCCACTGTCATCTCAGCAGGGGCGAGGAAGGGAGAGGGGAGGAGTCCTGTGGGATCTGCACAGGGGCTTTAGAGAACTCTGCCCAGTCCCTCCTCCTGGTTACCAGGTTTTCTTTCTAGAGAAGGTACCCCACGTTTGCCTTTCACTGGGTCCTCAGGCCCCTCCCCATTCTAGAGGGTCCCACCTCACCTGTGACCTCAGAGTTTCCGGCTGTGCCAAGGGTGTGATCACGGGCAAGGCTGCTTCTAGGGTAGACTGTGGAGGTGTATTGCTGGCCTCTCCTATAGAATCCACACAAGGATATGTCTTGGTCTGGGACCCCTGAGGGTGACAGGGAGCGGTGGGGTGCCTGGGGAGACAGAAGCAGGGCCCTCTTGCAGCCCCCCTCACCCCCTCACTGTCTGGACCTGCTCTGTAATGACTTACCAGAAGCTGCCAGAGAGCAGGACCCAAGGCTTAACTTTCTCTGGCACCGCCAGGTGGCCCAGCCTGAGGCTGAGTACATATCAATATCACCCGAGATTTTTAAAGTACAGATGTCCAGACCCCAGTCTGGGAGAATTTGATTGGGTAAATCTGGGTGGGGCCTGGATTTCTGTATTTTTTTAAATCTCTGAGTAAGACTGATACAGAGTCAGGAGAGAGACGTGCTGCCTTGGCCTTTGAGCAGGTAAGACTGGTCTCCTGCTCGCCAAGGCATTCAGCAAAAGAGGTGGATTCAGGGCAGGATGGGGACGCCTCTAGCCTATGGCTGAGTCTCTTAGAGGGCTGCCCCAAGATCCTACAGAGAATCACAACAACCTCCATACCAGGGGATCCTGCCCTCAAGGCCCAGCCCCAGAACTGCTCCAACCAAGGACCCACTATACAGCCCCTAAAGTGCCTGCTCAGCTCCCATCCTGGCCTGTCTCCCTGACCAGGGCTGAGAGTGGACCTGGCTGTGCGGTAGAATTGGACTTGAATCCTCTCTGCTGGCCCTGGGCTGCTGGGGTTTCACAGGAGGCTGAAGGGGCAGGCCCTGAGAATTCCTTAACAGAGAAGGGAGGAGGGTGTGTGTGTGCGCGCGCGCTTGTGTGCGTGCGCATGTGTGTGCATATGTACACACTCTCCCTGTTGCTATCTCCACAGCTGTTGCTGTTGCTGCTGCTGTTGCTCTGTAGCAGGGCACCAGGCATTCAAGCCCCTTTTTGTAGCTCTATCCCCTGCCCCACCAGGGGTGGGGAGTTGTAATATACTTGTCCAAGGCTAGGGATGGAGGATGAAAGTGGGAAGGAGGATTGAAGGGGGGTAACTCTGAGATTTCTTTCTGATCATTTTGAAAATGATCAGGTAGAGGGGTAGGAGAAGGGAACCCCTACTCCCAGCTTAAGCTGAGCACTTGTACCCCACCCTACACAGGGCCTGACTCTAATGTCTTCTGATGGGACAAATTGGTGAGCACGACTATTAGCTGGGTGACATCAAAAGGCATTAATCTCTGGTTCCCAAGCGAGACCAGCACCACATTAGTGCCTCACACCCAGTCATTATTAAGACTTTAGCCCAAGGGTGTAATAAATGTTTTATGGCATGCAAACCAAGGTAATGGAATGCAAATCCCATAATATAGCCATACATTTATTTTCTAATGGAGCAAATGATGATGTATTTTATCTGAGAAGAGCTGCCGATAGGGTCTGCTTGGAAATATGAAGTTAGGGACCCAAAGGGTGAGTGGGTGGCCCTGCTCAGGCGGGGGTTCAGGGTGAGCGAGGGTGGGAGCCGCAGTAGGACTTCCCAGCAGCGGTCAAGCTTTCGTGCACACAAACCTCCTGGGCAAGCCCATCACTCTTGCTCGCGTATCCCCAGTACTCCCCTTTTGGGGCATATATTGAACATTCTGAGGCCTAATTACATCCCCTTTGCAGAGTGCCCCCCTTCCCTGGAGCCCACACCCCACTCAGCGCTGCATACCAATAAGCTACTCAGCTCATATTGGCTTTCCAAAAATATGGGCGCATTAAGGTGTGAAATGTTAATGGGATCGAGGGGTGTGGGGGTATTTCTCCAGTGGAGTTAGGGCCCGGCTTTGGTGCTGTTTTTATTAACAGGCTGACATTGTTCAGAAGCAGCCCTGAGGCTGGTGGGGAGGCCAGGCTGGCTACCTGCAGGCTTTGTGGACCGAGTTTCCCAGGTCTTTCTGATTGTTGCTTCTTCAGAAAGACCTTTCTGATTATTCCAGTTGTTCAAAAAGAGTACGGACTGTCTTTTAATATCAGTGAGCCTCTTCACTCTCAGGAACCTCTCTGGTGCCCTTTCTTTTGTCCTCCCCCTGCCCAGGCAGACAGTACCCAGCTGGGGCTCATGGGCCTGATACCGATGAATAACAACTGGGTCTGCACCCAGATTTATGAGGAGATCAGGAAGTTCAAGACCTGTCCCTGCCTTCAAGGTACTGATGATCTAACTACGGGGAAAATCACATTTGAAAAGAAATTAATGTTGCCAGGAGGTATATAATTTGAGGATCACTTGAATGGTATATCTGAGGGGTACAAGTTTCTTTGTAAGATTTCTAAGAGGAAGAAAAAAAGCATCCATTGAAAAAAGAGACTTGGTGGAAAACCACTGCCCAAGAGGAACCCTGAAGGACAGGTTGCTGATGCTGGAGGTGTTGAAGATGCCTTAATTGAAAAGGCAGGAGTTGACTCTCCCGTCAGAGAGCTCACAGTACATGTTGAATCATATTGCTTTTTAAATGCCCTGAAAACAATGATTATCAGTTCACAGAGGGCAGGAACTGGATCTAGAATTAGCACCTCAATGCTTGGCAGTAATTTTTATCTTCTCAGATGCCCCCTTGTTTTATAGAATAATATTAACAATAATAACAATTGAGAATTTATATCGGACCCCGTGCTAAGCAATTCATTATCTCAATGAATCTTAAAATGACCCTAACAGGAAAGTACCTTTGTGATTCCCATTGGGGAATAATAATATGGAAGCTAAGTCTCAGGGTGGGACTTGTCCAAGTTAGAGCTGGGATTATAATCATATCTCTCTGCCCCTAGAGCCCATTCTATATTGTGTACCCTTCCAAATCAAGGTAACAGAGGTCAGAGGGGTAAAGGGTTCTATCCAAGGACACAGCCAGTCAGTGTCATCTCTCAGTGGCGGGAGAGACTCTGGCTTCAGGCCACTACTGTTTCCTGCACCACAATGAGCAGCTCTTGGTTTTCGTGTGTGTGCTGTCCCAGGAGGGGTCTCCCCAGGCCCAGGTGACCCTCTGTCTACCTTCAGCTAGTTTGTGCCCAGGAAGAGTATCATCTCATTCTAAGGTAAGTCAGATCATGGTTGAATGCAAATGAAATAATGATACCAATAAATCTGATGTCTCAAATGGATTCTGAGCCCCTCCCTAATATAAAGATTCTTCATTGACTGGGTTAACCTGTGCCTGAGCCTCTTCTACAGCATGGATGGCTGTAGGTCAACTGCCATTGAAGGTACTTGCGCTAGGATGAGTTGCTTCGGGTTCTGCTCACGTTCGGCCTGAAAAGGCCATGAAACAGGCCTCTATGGAACATTATCCTCCGAGGCCCAGAGAGTGGGCCAAGCCCACATGTGCTGGAAGAAGGACAGTAGGGATCAATTATGAATCCTATAGGCTGGGTCTGGGGACAGACAAGGATAGACCCCCAGCAACCTGAACAAGACCAGGACTAAGGTGAAGCAAAAGGTACCTAAAGTGCAAAATCTAAGGAGGCACTCACTCTCAGGGTCATGCAAATGCAAACCTTAAAAAGAAATGTCCCCTTAAATGTTGTGCCCTAGGCATCTCTCTTGCCTCACCCTAGTCTAGACTCTGATCCTGAACTGCCCTGGCTCCAGCACAAATGAGAAAGTAGAAAAGATCCCATATTCCCTTCCTCTTGCTTGCCCCACCCTTGACTGGGTGGGACATGAAGACGTTGGCGGAAGAAACGGAGGTTCTGATTGTCCCTGCACCTGGAAGTTTGGGATATGCGGGATGGATCAGCGACAGAAATTCTAATGAGGCTGACATATACAAGTGGAAACAAAAGTGGGAACAGAAATTACTGGTTTGCTTAAGTGAACTGTTCAGGGATTGTTTAACCTTAGGCAGGGCTGACTCCAGTTACCCAAACAGTGTCCTCAACAGTGTTTTTCTTCCATCTCTTAGCTCTTCTTTCCCTTGTGATGGCTTCACTCTCAGGCTCAGGAAGCCTCTCTCAAGAGGACAAGATGGCCACTAGTAGCTCCAGGAGTACATTGCCAGACCCAATGGAAAAAAGAACTTCTCCTTCCCATTAGTTGCAGCAATATCTCTCATTGCCCCAGCTCCAGTTCCATGCCCACCCCTGAAATTAAAAAAAACCAAACTCATCACCATTGAGTCAATTCTTACAGCAACCCCAGAGTAGAAATGAGCTCCATAGGATTTTCTTGGCTGTAATCTTTATGGAGGCAAATCATCAGGACTTTCTTCCATGTCACTGCTGAGTGAGTTCGAACCGCCAACCTTTCAGTTAGTAGCTAAGTGAAAACCGTTTGTGCCACTCAGGGGCTCAGAACCATATAGACTTAAAGAGATGTAGGTTCCCCAAAGGAAAATCTGGGTGCTCTTGGAAGAAATACGATGCTGGGCAGGCAAACTCAAGAGCAGTCTGCTCAAGAGCTGGAGACTCTTCTAGAACTCTGACTGCACCCAAGGCCTTCTCTGGGGACCCGTAGCATCTGCCGCCAAATCTGAGTTATTTGTGGACATTCTTTGTAAGCGTTCCTAAGGGACAAAATGCTTCTTGCTCATCCTCAGCCACCTAACACACTCCCGCAAAGGTCTGGCCAATACTTGTGCATTGCAGTCACTCAGTAAGAATTTGCTGACGTATGAGAGAATGAATGAGGAACTGTGCTGGGGCTGGGCCCCAAACTTTTATTAACTGTGAGGTTAAAAGCTATCGAGGGTCAGGGGCACCGCAAAGGGGCAGAGGGAGTGAGTCAATTAACACCTGCCTTTTCATTTCCAAATCAAATTGTTACGTGAGGTTTGGGGATGATGTAACCACTCAACAGCGTCGTCGGGGCAGGATTTATGAGCCATGGTATGTGGAGCGATGGCCTGAGCAGGCAGCTGGTGAGAGGCACTTGCGCTGACCGCCCTCTCTTGGAAGTCTCCTGAAAATAATGGTTGTAAGACATGAAGGCACCTGAGAAGTTAGAAATCCATGCCCCTGCGCCCAGGGTGGATCTAAGTTGTGTCACTTTTCCCTGGGCTGGTTTGGAAGGGTGTCCAGTTCAGGCATGGCTTCGTGACGGGAGAAGAGAGGAGCTGGAATGCTGGGGAGTGGAGGAGGCAGGGGGAAGCAGGATAGATTAAACCAGCCTAGGGTCCCGGGAATGGGAAAACAACCCCATTGAAGGTATCTTCAGGTTGGTTTGCGTTTGAGTACAGAATGGCATTGCCAACACAGAGTCCATTGTGAATGTCCATCCATTATCTCCTCCCTGAGATGAGCAGGATTAACCTCTGCTGGAAGTTTCTGGGAATGTGGCTGGCATGGGCTAGACTCACTGACCACTCCATGGTCTGCTTCAGGGCTTGGGAAGAAGCGAGGGTGGAAGGGAGGGAGACCAGCTACCCCTCTACCCCTTGCCACCAGTGCTCGGGTCCAAATGATGGATTTTCAACTGGGTCATTAAATGCTGATTAAAGTACTGGAGAAAAGAACAGGAGAAAAAAACCAACATTGAGTGTTGTACATACATACACACTTCCACCCCAGGCCCCCCTTTTCTCCTCTCAAGCTGCCTCGAAGTTCCTTCCAACCCTCCATTGGAAATGCTATAAAAGGCCAGGTTAATTAAGTCCTATATATTACCAGCATAAACACATCCAACTTTATTCCGGCGGCTCAGTGAGTGAGGAGGAGGCCAGGAAAGGTCCAGGCAGCTCAGGGTAATAAAACAGAAGACTCAATTACCTTGTACATTTGTAGTTTTTATAAAATCATTTAAAGTTCTCCCAATGAAAAGCATGGTGGAAGGGGATTGAAATCCTGAAATCCAGCAGGAGCTTAGGGAACTAGGGATTTTAGAGCAGCTGTGGTTTAGGGGAGTCACCTTGTACATCTCCTTCTTCCCAGGGTGGCTGGTGGCAAATTATGGAAGAAGGAGAAAGGGAAAGGGACTCCTCAACCACGCACTGAGCTTCCACTGATCTGGAGTACTGGACCGGTGCTTTACACAACTCACTCATTTTACCCTCACGATGACCCTGCGAGGTAGGTATTATCCCCATTTACATATGAGAAGACTGAGGCAGCAGAGTGAGTCTTTGGTGCTCAACCAAGAGGGACCCAACGCCCAGAGCCTATGCTCTCTCATCTGTTATACTCCAATTCCCTGCTCCTCGCTAGGAAGGTACCGGCTATAGTAACTGTACAGTATGTCCCAGTGTTAAGAGGACAGGTTCTGGAGTCGATGGACCTGGATTCAAATCCCCGTCCCACTACTTCAGAACTGTGTGCCCTTAAGCAAATTACTTAACATCTCTGAGCCTTAGTAGTCTCCTCAACTGTGAAACAATGTTGATACCTTCATCATAGCATTGTTGAAAAGATTAAACAGGACAATGCTGTGTAAAATGCTCATCCAGAGCCTAAAATGATACATACTGCTTATTATCGTGATTATGATATTAGCCATACCTCACTTCATCATGACCAACTCACTACATTTTTCAGGGTGACCAAGTGAACCAGCTATACAAGCCATGGTCATGTGCTAAAGAAAATGGTTAGAGGAGCTTGCCCAGCTTCTTCCTCTACACCAAAGTGACGTAATAGAGGAGTGGATTCTCCCACCTCTGAGTTCCACTGAAAGGGTAGGAACCTCTTTCCTACTCAGGAAACCAGTCCACCCCCGGCCCCCACCATAGAGTCAACAAAAAATAAGAGCTATATATAAGTAAAAAATAACTTTATTTTTTTTCCAATAAATAGAAACTGTTCAATGTGCCTGCTCCTTAAGAAATAGGAGTATAACACTTCAATTCAGCAGCCCCCAGAGGGAGAAATTAGTTTCTGGGCTGTAGCTGCAGAGACCCAGAGCAATATTTCCCAGAAGGGTGGAGAGAATTTAGCCCAAAGTTCCCTCATCTTGAGCAAATCTCTCAGGGTTTCCAGAGAGGACCTGGGTGGGGGTTGGGCTGAAAGGCTGTGCATGCGGGGACCGGTGTGGGAGGTAGTGCCTGGCACATTGTAGACTCTGATCGCACATGTGTGAATTGAACGAATAAGGTTGTAACATTCTGGAGTACCTCTCAGCTCCCCCTGTGTGTCCACAGTAATATTTCCAGTTCCCCCTGCTCTTCCAGAACCTTAACACTCCCCCATGAAGAGGTAGAATCTATTTCCTCTCCCCTTGAAATTGGGCAGAACTTTGTGGCTACCCTAAATCAAATGTGGCAGATATGATGCTGCATGACTATCAAAGCGAAGTCATAAAAGGCAATATGACTTTCACTGGCTCTCTGTCTCAGGATTCTCACCCATGGACTCTAGCCACCATATTGTGAGGAAACCAAAGCTATGTGGAGAGGCCACATATGGATATTCTGGTCGAGAGTCCCAGCTTAGGTCCCAGCCAACAGCCAGCATCAACCACCAGCCATGGGAGTAAACTAGCCTTCAGATGATTCCAGCCACCAGTGGTTGAGTCACCTTTAGCCTTTAAATCTTCTAGTCAAAGATCCCATATATCATGGAACAGAGATCAAGAATCCCTGATGTACCTTATCTGATCTCTGACCCGTAGAGTCTGTAAGGATAATAATGGTTGTCTTATACCACTAAATTTGTGATCATTTTTAACATAGCAATAGATAACCAGAATACCTAACCATACCTTTCAATGTCAGGTTCAGTTCTGGGGCTGCCATGTAAGAGGGTCAGTGACTATCTTAGTCATCTAGTGCTGCTGTAACAGAAATACCACAAGTGGATGGCTTTAACAAACAGAAGTTTATTCTGTCACAGTTTAGGAGGCTAGAAGTCCAAATTCAGGGGGCCAGCTCCAGGGGAAGGCTTCCTCTCTCTGTCAGTTCTGGGGGAATGTCCTTGTCATCAATCTTCCTCTGATCTAGAAGATTTTCAGTGCAGAGACCCCAGGATCCAAAGGAGGTGCTCTGCCTGGCTCTTCTTGCTTGGTGGTAATGAGGCTCCTCTCCTCTCTTCTCACTTATCTCTTTTATATCTCAAAAGAGATTGACTCAAGATACAACCTAATCCTGTAGATTATATCCTGCCACATTAACATAACTCTCTCTAATCCTGACCCACTAACATCATAGAGGTTAGGATTTATAACACATGGGAAAATTATATCATATTACAAAATGAAGGACAGCCACACAATACTGGGAATCAAGGCCTAGCCATGTTGACACATATTTTTGGGGGGGACACAACTCCATCCGTAACAGTGACCAAGTGAAGAAGTTCTCAAGCATTGTAATCAGGGTAGGAGGGGCCTGTACCCTGGCCTAAGATGTTGAAAGCTGGGGATAGGGAGGGGGAGCACTCAGTCAAGACCTTCCGATTCCTGATGGAGGAGAGGGCTTGTTCTGGGGCAGCGATGTGGTACAGTGGGAAAGGAATAGGCTTCAGAGTCCAAGGGCCCTGACTCCATCTTTCCTTGTTCCGTCTCTTATTAGCTGTGTGACTTGGACAAGTGGGTCAACTTCTCTGAACCCCAGATGGGGATAACAATCTCAGTCTTGCAGAATGCTTGTACAGATTATATTAAATAAGATAATATAAGTGACTTGAGTGGCACATAAGGCACACAAACCCTTAATAAATATTCTCATAAAAAGTCTTTTGGTAAAAAGGAATAGAAACCTTTTCAACTTGCAAGTAAATAAACCCAAACCAAACCAAAGTCATTGCCCTTTAGTCTATTCTGACTCATAGTGACCCTATAGGACAGAGTAGAACTGCCACATAGGATTTCCACAGAGCAGCTGGTGGAATCAAACTGCTGACCTTTTGGTTAGCAGCTGAGCTCTTAACCACTAAGCCACCAGGGCTCCTTTTAAATAAATAGGAGGTGTATATTAAAAGGATGTTGCAGAACACTGTTGTAAGTTAAGGGTGGGAAGAAGAATTAAAACATACCCTCAGGGTTTTGGGGTTTTTTTATCCTTATTTTTTATTTCTTTAGTTTTTTAACATTTTGTTGTGCTTTAGGTGGAAGTTTACACAGCAAATTAGTTTTCCATTCAACAATTCATACATAAATTGTTCTGTGACATTGGTTGCTGTCCCAACCATGTGTCAACACTCTCCCCATTTTGACCCTGGCTTTCCTGTTTCCATCCCTTCAGTTTCCCTGCCCCTCTGTGATGGTTAAGGTCATGTGTCAACTTTGCTGGGCTATGGTTCTCAGTGGTTTGGCAGTTACGATGTAGTTTGGAAATTATGTGATGATGTAATCATTTCCATGATGAGATCTGATATAATGTAATCACTTCCACGATGAGATTAGCTATGAGTAGCCAATCAGCTGAAAAGGAGTTTCCCTGGGTGTGTGGCCTGCAGCCAATATATGTGGAGCAGAACTGGCTTTTTCTCTGCTCTGGATCCTGCATTCAGCTTGTCAATATCTGACCTCTGGTTCTTGGGACTTGAGCCAGCAGCCTGCTGTCTGACTGGTAGACCTTGAATTCGTCACCCCCTGCAGCTACATGAGTCAGGAGAAGCCTCCAGCCTGATGTCTGACCCATGGACTTGGGACTTGCCGCCTCTACAATGGCATGAGCCATTTCCTTGAGATAACTCTCTCTCTGTACTTACCTATTTATCTATCTATCTATCTATATTTCACTGGTTTTACTTCTCTAGAGAACCCAGCCTAAGATATTTGGTACCAAGAGTGGTTCTAGATAGAGAAAATTGTAAGGATGAGTTTTCTAAATTGGTTTTCATGTCTGGTTAGTCTTAAAGACAGTGATGACTCTGCTTCCAGTAGTAAAGAGGGCACTGCTAATCCATGGCCTGAACAGGCAATAGAAATATGCAAAATATCACCACCCATAAATCAAGTACTGGTGAGAGGTGAGGCTCTGGGAGATCGCACATTTGATACTTTTCTACAATTTTGTCAGAATGAGAAATACAAGGAAGCTGGTTGGTTGGTCCTACTTTCTCTAGACAAAGTGGTGAAAGAGATGAGCTCAGGGCTTCAGAGTCAAAGCTCAAGCACCACATAAATGACCTCAAAGTTGCCACTTATATCCTGAAAGAAAGCCTTCTTTCTTGCAGTAACAGAGCTGATATTGCCAAAAACCAAACCCAGAGTCTTATCATAAGAGTAGCTTGATTATAACACCAATTGAATTCCCAATCTTGACTGGTGTCTGAAGCAAAAGTGAAGGCATTGATTGGGAAGAAATGGGATCTGGAAACTTGGGATGAGGACATATGGGCAGATAATCAGGAAGCTGGGGACACTGAGCCCCTAAATTCCGTTGAATTGCTCCTGCCAACAAAACCATTAGCACCTCCACTCCCATCTGATGAGATTAACCTAGCTGTGTCTGTAGAGCCCTTGTCTGAGATATCACCTGGGGCAGCATCTGAGTCTTCTTTTGGGGAGGCATCTGAGTCATTGCCTGGGGCATCGCCTGAGGCAGATACCTTACAAGACATTGCTGAATATTCTCAAAACACATCCCCACCACTCATTTTGGCTTCTAGACCTATAAGTAAACTTAAGTCCCAGTGAGTCCCAAAAAGTGAAGTACAAACTGTCACCCAGGAGAAGGTATGCTGCACTCCACAAGAACTACTTGACTTTTCTAATATGTACAAATAGAAACGTAGGGAATATGTGTGGGAATGACTATCCAGGGTATGGGATAATGGTGCAAGGAACATAAACACGGATCAGTTTGAGTTTATTGATATGGGCCTACTAAACACAGATTCTTCATTCAGTGTTTCAGTTTGAGAGGTTAGAAAAGGATCTAATAGTTTATTTGGTTTGGGTGACCTACACTAAATCAAGTTGAAGTACCAGACCTGCCTTAGTATACTGTAGAAGAAGGTATCCAAAGGCTTAGGGAAATTGGCATGCTAGAGTGAATTTATCAGGTTAGGCCCACAGACCCACACATGGAGTGCCCAAAGGATGCACCTTTTATCACAATGGTGAGGAACAAATTTGTGAAGGGAGCTCCAGCATCCTTGAAGACTGCTGCGATTGCTATTTTATGTAAGTCAGATTTAACAGTGGGAACTACCTTAACTGAATTAAGATACCTAACTACAATGAGTCTGATTGGACCTCGTGGTGGTGGGTGCCAAGTGGCAGCACTCAGTCGACAAAGATAAGGTGGGCGTGGTTACCATAATGGACAGCAGAGTCAAAGCAGTAATCAGAATAGTTTGACTCATATGGACTTATGGCATTGGATACTTAGTCATGGTATCCCAAGGAGTGAAATAGATGGGAAATCTACTAAATATTTGCTTGATCTGTACAAGCAGAAGAATTCTAGGTCAAAAGAACAGCAGTCTAACTCAAATCACCTGAGTCATAGCCTTCACTCAGTTCCCAGACTTGAGTGAGTTTACAGACTCACAACCCTTTGAATGAAGGGGAAGCTAGGTCACCTTAAAGGACCCCACTACACTGTCAAAAATATATACTGTTAATCTTTCTCTCAGCCTTCCTCAGAGGAATCTATGGCCTTTTACGAGACTGACGGTTCACTGGGGAGAAAGGAAATAATAAGACTTTTCAGGGATTACTAGATACTTGCTCTGAACTGACACTAAATCTGGGAGACCCAAAATGTCACTGCGGCCCACCACTCAGAGTAGGGGCATATGGAGGTCAAGTTATTAACAGAGTCTTAGCTCATCTCCATCTCAGAGGGTGTCCAGTGGGTCCCCAAACCCATCCTGTAGTGATTTCCCCAGTTCCAGAATGCATAATTGGAAAAGACATATTCAGCAACTAGAAGAACCCCCACACTGGATCCCTAACATGTAGAGTAAGGGCTATTATGGTAAGAAAGGCCAAGTGGAAGCCATTAGAACTGCCCCTAACTAGGAAAATAGCAAGCCAAAAGCAACACCACATTCCTGGAGGAATTGCAGAGATTACTGCCACTATCAAGAACTTGAAGGACGCAGGGGTGGTGATTCCCACCACACCCCCATTCAACTCACGTATTTGGCATGTGCAAAGAAAAGATGGATCTTGGAGAATGACAGTGGATTATTGAAAACCTAACCAGGTGGTGACTCCAATTGCAGCTGCTGTTCTAGACGTGGTTTCATTGCTTGAGCAAATTAATACATCTCCTGGTACTTGGTATGAAGCTATTGATCTGGCTAATGCCTTTTTCTCCGTACCTGTTTTGAAAGACCACCAGAAGCAGTTTGCCTTCTGCTGGCAAGACCAGCAATACACGTTCACTGTCCTACCTCAGAGGTATATCAACGCTGCAGCCCTATGTCATACTTTAGTCCACAGGGAACTTAATCATCTTTGCCTTCCACAAGATGTCACATTTTTCTATTATTTTGATATTATGCTGATTGGACCTGGTAAGGAAGAAGCATCAATGACTCTGGACTTATTGGTAAAACATTTGTGTGCTAGAGGGCGGGAAATCCATCTGACAAAAATGCAGTCATCTTCCAACTCAGTGAAATTTCTGGGGGTCCAGTAGGGTGCAGCATGTTGAGAGATTCCTTCTAAAGTGAAGGATATGTTATTCCATCTGGCCTCTCCCACAACTAAAAAGGAGGGAAAATGCCTGGTGGGCCTCTTTGGATTTTGGAGACAACATATCTCTCATTTGGGTGTGTTACTCTGGCCTATTTATCAAGTGACTAGAAAAGCTGCTAGTTTTGAGTGGGACCCAGAATAAAAGAAGGCTCTGTTACAGGTTCAGGTTGTTTTGCAAGCCCCTCTACTACTTTGTCCATATGATACGGCTGATCCAATGGTGTTTGAAATGAAAGTGGCAGATAGAGATGCTGTTTGGAGTCTTTGGCAAGCCCCTACTGGTGAATCACAACACAGACCCTTAAGATTTTGGAGTGAAGCCCTGCCATCCTCTGCAGATAACAAGCTGTTGGCTTGTTACCGGGCCATAGAGACTAGACGAAGTATGACTTTGTAATTGTCTTTATTCAGAGATTATATATGGTTTAAGGAGATATGTAAGTTGTGTATCAACTTTGCTGGGCCATGATTCTCAGTGGTTCAGCAGTTAGGATGTAGTTTGGCAGTTGTGTAATGATGTAATCACTTCCACGACAGATCTGATATAATGTAATCACCTCCGTGATGAGATATGCTATGAGTGGCCAATCAGTTAAAAGGGAGTTTTCTTGGAAGTGTGGCCTGCATCCAATATATGTGGACTTTCTAACAAAGCTCGCTGGCTTTTTCTCTGCTCTGGATCCTGCATTCAGCTTGTCAACATCTGACCTCCAGTTCCTGGGACTTGAGCCAGCAGCCTTCCATCTGACCTGTGGATCTTGGGTTCATCAGCCCCTGCAGCTTCATGAGTCAGGAGAAGCTCCAGCCTAACATCTGACCCATGAGCCATTTCCTTGAGATAAATCTCTCTCTCTCATTCTGTCTCCCTCTCTTCCTCCCTCCCTCTCTCTGTCTTTCTGTATACATACACACATATATATATATACACACTTATGTATACACACACTTCACTGGTTTTGCTTCTCTAGAGAACCCAGCCTAAAACACCCTCTTTGCCTTCTCATCTTTGCTTTTGGGCAAATGTTGCCCGTTTGGTCTTGTATAGTTGATTTTTCTAAGGAGCACATTCTTCATGGGTGGTATTGTTTATCGTATAGGCCAATCTATTATTTGACTGAAAGGTGACCTCCAGGAGTGGCTTCAGTTCCAGGTTAAAAGGGTGTCTTAGGGCAATATTCTTGGGGGTTCCTCCAGTCTCTATCATTCCAGTAAGTATGCTCTTTTTTTTTTTTTAATGAATTTGAGTTTTGTTTTATATTTTTCTCCCATTCTAACAGGGACCTTCTAAAGTGTCACTGTCAGAGCAGTCAGTAGTGGTAGCCAGGCACCATCTAGTTCTTCTGGTCTCAGGCTAGAGGAAGCTGTAGTTCAAGTGGGACATAAATCTTTTGGACTAATTGCTTCCTTGAGTCCTTGGTTTCCTTCACTCTTCTTTGCTCCAGACATAAAGAGACCAATAGTTGTGTCTTAGATGGCTGCTCACAAACCTTTAAGACCCCAGATGCTACTTGCCACACTAGGCTGTAGAACATTATCTTTATAAACTGTGTTATGCCAATTGACCTAGATGTCCTCCAAGACCATGGTCCTTAGCCTTCAAGCCCAGTAACTCAGTCCCATGAGGTGTTTGGATATGTCTAAGAAGTTTCCATATCTGTGCCCCCATGTGCTCTATTATATATATGAATATACAAGTAGCGCATACCAATATGTATAAAAAAATACCCACAACTATACCCATATATGCACTCACATGCCCTCCCATCTGCCCTTCTCCATCTATATAACATTCATATCTACCTATGTAACCACTCACAGATTTTGGTTGTTGTTACTGTTGTTGCAGAATTGTATATGGTATAGTAGTTACTGAAGTCATCCTTTATTCTTGCGTCCTTCTCAGTGTCTTCATTTGCCTTGGTCACTGTTTTAGTTATCTAGTGCTGCTATAACAGAAATACCTCAGGTGGATGGCTTTAACAAACAGACATTTATTTTCTCACAGTCTAGTAGGCTTGAAGTCCAAATTCAGGCACCAGCTCCAGGGGAAGTCTTTCTCTCTCTGTTGGCTCTTGAGGAAGGCCCTTGTCATCAGTCTTCCTGTGGATTCGGAGCTTCTCCTCACAGGGACCTGGGTCCAAAGGACATGCTCTGCTCCCAATGCTGTTTTTTGGTGATATGAGGTCCCCCTGTCTCTTGGCTTGCTTCTCTCTTTTATATCTCAAAAGAAATTGGCTTAAATTGTAGATTAGTCTTGTAGATTGGGTCTACATAACTGCCACTAATCCCATCTCATTAACATCATAGAGATAAGATTTACAACACACAGGAAAATCACATCAGAGGACAAAATGGTAGACAATCACACTAAACTGGGAATCATGACCTAGCCGAGTTGACAGATATTTTGGGGGGACACAATTCCATCCATGGCAGTCACATTGTGCTGACCTCCCCATATTGTGTATTGTCTTTCCCTTCATCAGAATTAACATGTGTCTTTTTGCTATTGTGAATAATGTTGCAATGAACATGGTTGTGCATATATCTATTTGTGCTGCTGCTCTTATTTCTCTAGGGTATAGTACCTAATAGTGGGATTGCTGGATTATATGGTATTTCTATTTCTAGCTTTTCGAGGGAGCATCATAGCATTTTCCATAGTGGTAGTACCATTTTACAATATCAGCAGCAGTGTATAAGAGTTCCAATCTCCCCACAACCTAGCCAGTATTTGTTGTTTTCTGCTATTTTTATAGAAGTGAGATAATATCTCATTGTAGTTTTAATTCACATCTCTCTAATGGCTAATGATTGCAAACATCTCTTCATGTGTTTGTTAGCTGTCTAAATGTCCTCTTTGGTGAAATGTTTGTTCGTGTCCTTTGCCCATTTTTTGATTGGATTGTTTGTCTTTTTGTTGTTGAGATATTGAAGTTTCCTATATATTTTAGAGATTAGGTCCTTGTCAGATATATTGTTGCCAAAATTTTTTCCCTGGTCTATGTGTTCTTTTTTACTCTTTTGGTGAAGTCTTTTGATGAGCATGTGTTTAATTTTTAAGGGTCCCAGTTGTCTAGTTTATCTTCTGTTGTTTGTGTATTTTTAGTTAATGTCTGATAGTCTATTAATGCTTAAATTAGGACCCCTAGGTTTGTCCCTATGTTATTTCCAGGAACTTTATCATTTTGGGTTTAACATTTAGGCATTTGATCCATTTTGCATTAGTTTTTGTGTATGGTGTGAGGTATGAATACTGTTTCATTTTTCTACAAACGGTTATCCAGTTTTGCATGCACCATTTGTTAAAGAGACTATTTTCTCCCCATTGAATGGACTTTGACCTTTTCTCTGGATGGATTTACTTCTGGGTTCTCAATTCTGTTCCATTGCTCTATGTGTCTGTTATTGAACCAGTACTGGGCTGTTTTGACTACTGTGCTTGTATAGCAAGTTCTGAGACCGGGAAGTGTGAGGCCTCCTACTTTGTTCTTCTTCAATAATGCTTTAGCCATTCAGGGTCTCTTTGCTTTCCATGTAAAACTGGAGATTAGTTTTTCCATTTCGTTAAAAAATGTTGTTGGGATTTGGATTGGGATTGCATTATATCTACAGATTTGCCTCGGGGTTTTAATATGTAGAAAATAGTCATAAAGAAGGTGGCTGAAGATCAAAGTCTCAACTTTATTAACAGCAGGAAAAGCCCAATAACTGCTGAAGAAAGGGCTACAGTTGGGACCTGAGATCAAAATGGGAATGTCCCACCATCTTCTTAAATCTGACTCCTAGAATTGCTCAGGAGTCCCTGAATGGTAAAAAAGATTAATGCACTCGGCTGTTAACCAAAAGCTTGGAGGGTCAAGTCCACCCAGAGGTGCTTTGGAAGAGAGCCCTGGCAATCTACTTCAGAAAAACCAGCCATTGAAAACCCTATGGAGCACAGTTCTACTCTGACACATATGGAATTGCCATAAGTTAGAGCCGACTCAACGGCAACTGGTGCTGGTTTAGATTTGCTCAAGCAGAGAGTCAAGTACGTAAAACTGACTCCAGGTACACTTGCTGAGTGAAAGAACACAGGCCTTCCTTATACATGTGGTTGCCCTCAAAATGGAGGACCAAGGGACCTCGGAGACCTAGCTGGGCCTGGGCTTCTTACTGAGGTGGTGGCAAAGGTGGAGGGGTGGATTTGGAGACTTTCCAAGAGAGAAGAAGCCAATCCGCAACAGAATAGACCTTCAACACATTAGCCCTGTCACGGGGGAAAAGAGGCTCAAAGAATGTTAGGTTCCTGTTCATGTCACCAATTAGGTAAGGAGATCTTCCTTCGATTAGGAGGTCAGGAAGAGTGGGGAGGGGGCTGAGACTCCCATCACAGCATTTCACTCAGATGAGTTCCTCTATCCATGGGCACAGGTGGAAACCAGCAGAAGAGGGGGAAAATGTTCTCCCAATGATAACATTCAAAAACAGAAAACCAAGTTTAGCTTCTCTCTGCACAACTACTCTCTGCTACTTCCCTCTCCAGACTGGCTTTCTCTGCTCTCTCAGCAGCACACATATGTGGATGACATGACCTCCAAAAGACCTTCTAATATTGAGTTTCTATGAAGTCAGTTGTAACATACCCAGATCAGTGAGTTACCTCTTGTGCTCTCAGAAGTCATCATGTAATAGTCTCCCTTCCTTGTGACCCCAAAGGGTCTTGTAGCCCAGGCAAGGAAGGAAGAGAGAAAACTAGTATTTATTGATCAACTAAGATTTATTAGGCCCTGTGGTAGGCCCTTTGTATTCATTATTTCTGGTTCCCACACAATCTCTGCAATATCAGTATTATTATATTCACTTTACAGAAGAAGAAATTAAGGTTTAGTAGCTTAATTTAGGTTTAGGTTTAGTAGCTCTGCAAGGTTAAATAGCTTGTCTGATATAACCCAGCTGCTTAGTGGTGGGCCTGGGATTCAGATCTACAATTACTTGGCTTCAAGGTTTGTGATCGTTCTTTGCATCACACAACTTCCTTCTTTCTTTATAATCTTTATACCTTTTATTATTTTTCTTGCTTCATTGCACTGGCAAAGACCTCCAGGATAATGTTTTTGTCTTAATGCTGCCCCTAGAGGAAAATTTTTCAACACTTTGCCACTAATTATGTTTGCTGAAAAGGTTTTGTAGATAACCTTCATGAGGTGAAAGGAGTTTTTTTTCCTAGTTCACTAAGGATTTTTAATCATAAACTGGTGTTGAATTCTATCAAATGCTTTTTATGCATCTATTTACATGATTGTGTGATTTTTCTCTCTTTTTCTTTTTTTTTTTTTTGTTAATGTGATGACTTATACCCTTATATTACTGGAATAAACCCAACTTGGTCCTATTATCCTTTTAATAATTTCCAGATTTGGTTTGCCAGTATTTTGTTTCAGATTTTTTGCATATATATTCATGAATGAAATTGGTCTGCAATTTTCTTTTCTTGAAATATCCTTATCAATTTTTAGGACCAAGATCAAGTTGACCTCATAAAACAAGTTGGAAAGTGTTCTCTCTTTCTCTATACTCTGGAAGAGTTTATGTTTAATCACTATGATGATGAAGCCATCTGGTCTAGTTTTCTCCTTGGGGAGATATTTAATTAAGGATTCAAGTTCTTTAATAGTTACAGGATTGTTCTTACTTTCTATTCTTTTGTCAATTTTGGTGATATGTGTTTTTTTAGAACTTTGCCCATTTTATCTAAATTTTCAAATGTATTGGTATAAAAGTGTTCAACTGCCTTTTAAATTAATTAGAAAGTTCCCCCTTCTACCAAAACTCCAAGCTGTGCTGTGGTTTCACTCCATGTTCCCCTGTCCAGTGGTTTTAGGGGATAGTGATCTTGTCCACCATCAGTGCAACAACCTGTGAATAGCCTTCAAACACATTTTCCTGGGCCTCCCGGTGCAGAGTAGTGAATGCATTCTGAGCATTAGCAAGTTAGAACTCTACCTGTAACTCACACAGAAAGTCCAAGGAAAGCCAAATTTATTCCCAGCCTAGGTTCCTAAAGGCAGCTCAGATGTGCCCCTGGATAATCAAGGTTTAGGGTTGGCTAAGCCATCTTCCCCACCCCACCCTCACTTCCAGAGTGTAATTCCTTCTGCACCTTCTTCTTTATTCCTCACCAATCCCAAGCTGGCCTGGATTTGTGACCTCACTTTGACAATGGTCATACATGTTCCACTTTCATGGTTACTGCTTGTTTTTTCCACACTGAGGACAAGCAGCATCTAGCAGGCTGGGCTAGGGGCTAGCATCTGGGGGTGATAAGGGTGTTGTGGGGCCAGTGAGGAGTTATTTATCCCATAGTGACCTCATGTGTGCTTATGCTGGAGGGAAAAGTGGACGGTGTGGCCTCAGCAATGGCTTCAGTGAGGTGCCCACGAGTTTACCCTGCTGTCCACCTTTCCCCGTGGATACTTCTTCCTTCTTGATAGTTTCAGAGAGACTAAGAAGGGTAGGATTGGTGGGTGATGCCCCTGAGCTCTAGTCTCCAACTGGATCCCATGCCTCCATCTGCCACCTCTGTTGGGTCCTCCTTGTTACCTGCAGCCCCTTCCCCAGAAGAGTGGCTATCTCTGTGCTCTGCCTCCCTCTAAGGGAGGCTGACCTGGAGAACCTGGGAGCACTGCCCTCCCTCTGGTTGCCCAGCTGAGATGAGCAGAGCACAGAAGCAGCTGCCAAGCCTCAAAGGTCCCTGCAGACTCTGTCAGGAATCGTTTACTCAGCCAGCACTGGAACCTGACCCTTTGAGGGATGAGTTGATGCTCAGTTAGGCACTGAAGGGGTTAAAGAAATGTGGTGGAAGGTGGGAGAACAAGGCAGGCAGCACTGCTGGAAAAAAGCTAGCCTTGTGCATGGATAATTAGAACTGAACATCAGTAAACAATGCCTTTTCCCTTCATTAGGGACAAATCTGTAAGTATAATATGCTTATTTTCTCTTTCATTAACTTATAAATGACCACTACTTTAAAGCCATTTAACCAGCAGTTTTGACTTGCCCATCAGGTCTGGATCTGATGTATCTTCTCCCCTCTTACACGACAGAGGTGCCCACCTCAACATCCAGTTCCCATGGAGAGAGAGGCTGTGGGGATGTCCCTCTAAGATGCCACAGACAGAGCTACAGGGGCTTCCAGAAGGGAGTGGTGAGGCAGGGGAGGGCAGGCTAGGCCTGCCCCCCTTCATGTGGCCCTTCTGTCTTAAACCCAGGTAATCCCTCACCATTCCCTTCTCTCTGCCGTCTCTGATGACTCATTCTTGCTTCCTAAATTGTTTTGTCTTTACCTTGAGTAACTTGAGGACCCTGACTGTTTCTTTAAGTGGGGAACCCCTGAGGATGTGCCCAGTCGGCAAATATCCCGTAAGTTGCCCAACCACAACATGGGGCTAGAGATCTCAAGGTGAGATGTTACTTCTGCCTTCATTAAACTCAGTCCAGTAGAGAGACCAGCAGGCATAGAAATGTAAGGAAAACACGCTGAAAGAGAGGTTCACGCAAAGTGGAAGTCTTTACTAAAAGTTGAGAGGGCTTCCCAGATAAGATTATGTTTCCTCCTACAGTCTGGAAACTTCTCTGGGAATTGACATCATGTCTCCCTTATCAGGCTAGGTGCTTCAGAGAATACTGACCATGTCCCTTTCATGAGATGAGGAAATAGCCTGAAGGCAAAGACCAGATCTCTACCATCAGATTGAAGGCCCCCAGAATTAAGAATTATTGCTCCATCAGATTGAAAAACTCCATGAGTAAGGGATCCATCTTGTCTCCCTATCTTTCAGTGGTAGCCTCCAGGACCCTGGGTGCAGAGGGAGCCTGGTCCCTGCAACAACCTCCTTGCATACCTACCTCCCTCTTGGGGCCCTTGTACTCCATCAAGCCCCCAGTGTGTGCCTAGTCCTGCACCAGGATTTGGGAGTGCCAAAGGGGAAGAAGACAAGATCCCTGCCCTCAGGAGCACCCATAGGCTTTTCCATTTTGCTGTGACTCTAATCCACACAAAGCAATGGAGAGACAAGGAAAAGGGGATTGAAATTAACTCTTACCAAGCACCCACTTTAGGGTGGCAGGGGGCATGTTCATGACCAGATCTATTCTCCTGCATAAGAACTCACAATCCTGGGAGATGGATATTGTCCCCATTTTACAAATAAAGAACTGGAGGCTCATAGAGGTAAAACAATTCACCCAAAGTCACACAGCTAGTCAGTGGTGGTCCCGGGAATTGAACCCAGTCTGTCTAGCTCTAAAGCCCAGGCTCTTTTCACCATATCCACCTGTTTCACTCAAGTCAGTAAAAGAGCTTCATGAAAAATGAGGCAAGAGGAGAAGAGTGAGCCTGGGGGAGTCAGGACAGACCTCCTGGAGGAGAGGAACTCAGCTGGATCTCAAATGCAAGAAAGATTTGGGGAGGCCAAGGACATTCTGAGAGTCTTCTGATGGAGAATCCTCAGGCCTGATAAAGACCCTTGCTCGTAAGTTCAGTTACTCCTCAAAAATGCCATCTCCTGATATTTTCACTTTCTACTGACTTCTAATTTATACTAGATTGTTCCAGCCATAGGACATTGTCACCATCATCATCATTAGCATTGTTAGTAATTCCAAAAAAATGAAAACAACCAAATGTCTATCCATAAGAGAATAGAAAAATAAAATATGGTCTATTCACATGTCCCTGGATGGCACAAATAGTTAAGCACTAGACTACCAGCCAAAAGATTGGTGTTTCATACCCACCCGGAAGTGCCTTGGAAGAAAGGCCTGGTGATCCAAAAGGTCATAGCCATGAAAACCCTATGGGTCACATGAGATTGCAATGAGTTAGAGTTGACTCAGTAGCAACTGGTTTGTTTGTTTGGTTGGTTTTTAGTTTTTTAATTCGTATGTAGAATGCTACACAGCAGTTAAAAGGAATGAAGTAGACCCATGTGGGCTTGACATGAATAAATCTCCAAGACCTGTTGCTGAGTGAGAAAAACAGCAACTGTTATGATGCATTCAGTGTGACATCAGTGAGGTGAAAAGAGAAACTCCCAAACAAAATGCTTTCGATGGTCATATATTGTGTTTAAAGGGTCTGTAAAATACACGTGAAACTGATAGCAGTTGTTGCAACTTATTAGGGGTGATAGAAGAGGACTTTGGCCTTCAGAGGGTAACCACCTGTCCAGGCTTGCCGAGGACGGCCTCTGTTGCTGGTGTAACTAATGACAGTGCTGCCTTTTGTTCTCAAAAGTCTCCTGGTTTAGGTGATAAATTATATAATTACCCTATTTATCTATAGTATTTAATTTTTTTTAATCAAAAAGCATATTGATTTATCACTGTGTCATTTCAAATAGTGCTTAAGGTAGAAGGTAAATCCACTTCTCACCCTCCAGGCCCCGTCCCACTCCTCAGAAGTAACTATTGTTAACAGTTTTCTAGCATCCTTCCTGAAACTGTAAATGCATATGTGAGCACATAACCTTAAAGTGAAAGAGAGGAGAGAGGAATTACAGAAATTATGCAGTACACGCTGATTTGAAATTTGCTTTGTCATTTAATTCCATTTTTATCAGGATCCTCAGGAGAACCTGATTAACACCTCCAGAGATGCAGATTTGGTAGGTTGGTACATTTCTGACAAGCCTTCTGGGTGATTCTAACGCCCTGGTACATGAACTCCATGCTCACCTTTGTCCAGGAAACAGTCATTCATTCATTTGTTTGCTTATTCTATAAACCTTATGGACCCTTGCTCTGGGTTGGGCCCTGGCTAAATTAGGATTTCAGCAGAGAACACAATGTAGTCCCTGCCCTCCAGGGGCACAGCCTTGTATTTCTTTCCACGGAGACCAGCTGCCACTGTTAATTGGTGCTGTGGTTATGAGCATGGCTTTGGAGTCAGGCAGACCTAATCCTGCACTTCTTTATGACTATGTGACTTTAGGAAACGTGCTTAGCCACTCTCTGTTTCAGTTTCCTGATCTGTAAAATGGGCCTAATAATCCCCACATCAGATGGTGAGCACTCAATAAATGGCAGCCACTATTATTAGTAGTAAATTAATTATGAATAATAAACACACAAATTATTAACAATGTGGTATTCTTTTTTCCTTTTTTAAAATTGTTGTAAAAATAACCACATAGTGTTCTTGCCAAAATTGTTCAGCTAAGTTCAATCATGAGGAAACAATCAGACAAATCCAGACTCAGAGACATTCTGCAAAACCACTGTCCTGTACTCTTCAAAAATGTCAACATCATGAAAGACAAAAAAAAAAAAAAGTGTTCCAGAATAAAGAAGACTAAGGAGGCATACGACTAAACGCAAAGTGTGTTCCAGACTTGGATTGTGGATTTTTTTTAAATAATCATAAAGAATATTATTGGGACAATTGAGCTATGAATATCAACTGTATTTTATGTAATAATATTGTAGTGAATTTACATTTCTTGAGTGTGATAATTGCCCTATGGTTATGTAAGAGAATACCCTTGTTCTTAGGGGATATATGCTGAAATATTTAGGGATAAATTGTCATAATGTCAGCAAATAACTCTCAAAAGACTCAGAATATTGTGTGTGTAGTGGTGGGGGAGAAAAAGAGAGACAGAAAGGGAGGGAAACAGACAAACAGCGAGAATACGTAGCAAAATTTTAACAATTAGTAAATCTAGGTACGTATATGGGTCTTCCCATTCTTTTCTTTCAATTTACTTTATAGATTTTTCAAAATATAAAAATTTGGAAAAGTAAACTTTTATAGTTTAAAATCTTAATATACAGGATGGTGGTTGATTTGGGGAGGAAGGAGTTACTGGGGGGGAACTTTTGGCTGCTAGTGATCTGTATTTCTTGAACTGAGCGTGTTGACTTTGTGCTGGGCACTTATGATTTTGCCTCTTTTTTGTGCATATGTTAAAGTATAAATTTATTTAAAATAATCATAATAATAAAACATCCCCCACAGTATCCTATCCCCTGGTCTGGGTTTGTAAATGTGAGATGGGCTCAGGGTGGTGGGAAGGCTGGGACTGTTGTGGGTGGGGGGACCTAAGTCTGAAGACAGCCTGCCCCTCGGGCTAGCCCCTTGAGGAAGAGGCACGCTGCTTCCAGGAGGTGCCCCAAGCTCTGCTGTCAGCCCCTCCAGCGGCAGGAGGTTGGCCTTGACTCCCTACTTCTCCGACCAGATGGGTGTTGGATTAATGAGGTGTCTCATTTCGTGTGAGAAGCAAGTCCAGGGGTCACGTTTTCCTCTCCTTGCATTGTTTCCCTGTGTACTTGGTCTGATCTGCTTCACTAGCTGGAGACACAAATGTGGTCACACCTCTGTGGTTTGCAGATTAATTGTTGGAGTCCCCACCTGCCTCAATTAATAGGAATGATAACAACAGCTAACACTTAAGAGGAGCTTACAGCGTGCCAGGTCCTGTCCTCAGCATTTTATGTACAGAACTCTTTTAATACTCACTCACTGAATGCTCTGAGGCAGGTAATATTATTTTACCCATTTTACAGATGAGGGAACTGAGGCCGAGAAAAGTAATTTCCCCAAGCAGGACGGGCTACATAATTTGCAGCATCCCTTGTTCAAAACTTATTAAGAGTTTCAAGATTCCAAGCATTAAACCAAGCCCTGGACCCTTCTAAGGGCAGGGCCCTGTGAGACTGCATAGGTGTGTACACCCGTGAAGCCAGATCCGTGCACAAGGTAAATCAGTAAGTAGTGGAGCAGGGACTTGAACTCAAGCAGCCTGGTTTCATTCTCCTAACTACTGGGATACAGTCCCTCTCTAAAGGTCAGGATCTTCCTCCCCTCGCCTCCCCTAGACTGTTCAAGAACCAGAGAAGTTTACTTGACTCACAAGAGGATCTGTACTGTTTCTAAAAACCAAGTGGAGATAGAACAGAACCATCTTACCAGGGTGCTGCCACAAGGGGTCACTGTTGAAAACTGGTCTTGCACAGTTTGACTCCTCCATACCCTCAGCCACAGTAAAGCCCTTGCTAGTCCAGATCAGTGGACACTCACAGGGGACACCATGCTTGGGGTCCAGGGTACAGCCCTTTTATTTCACACTCCTGGGTGCAGCCAGGAGTCCCTAAGTAGTGCAAATGGTTAAGGGGCTCAGTTGCTTACTGGAAGGCTGGAGGTTTGAGTCCACCCAGAGGAACCTCAAAAGAAAGGCCTGGGGATCTCCTTCTGAAATATCAGCCATTGAGAACCCTATGGAGCACAGTTCTACTCTGATACACATGGGTCACCATGAGACACGGTCAACTTGACAGCAACTGGTTTATGTGCAGCCATTGTTCCCACAGAACAACCTCAGCCACAGTGTCTGGGTCAATGGGGTCTCCCCTCGCTACCTGCTGGACTAGCACCAGTCTCCCTAACAAGCACCAAAGCCCTGATGTTAGCTTGGTTCACCTATTTAGACTCCCCATTCCCTGATGGGAACCCTGGGGTCCTTCTATACATTTTGGCCAAAAGATCTCAGACAGAAACAACTCAATTAATCAGTAAGCTCCAAAAGGGCCGGTCAGAGTCTTAACCTCAGTTGTCCCAGGAGGCTACCTGGCCCCATAGAAATTTCCCTTCCTCTGTATCAGATTTGCACATCAAACAGAAAAAGTTAACCTTCTTAGAATCACAGCATTCCTTGTTTCACTCTTTTTCAGAGCAAAGTGGTTGCTACTTACCTCACAGTTGCATAACTAAGAGAAGCAACATTATTCATTTGCCAGAAAATCTAGTTTTCCTTAGTAGGTGCTCCATTACACAGAGTTTAACACGACTGATATTCCAATGTCACACCAAGCTACTTTTTTTTCATTATTTAAATTTATTTAGTTATTGTGATTTAGGTGAAAGTTTACAGAGCAAATTAGTTTCTCATAATACACAAATAGTTTTGTGACTTTGGTTGCCAACCTCACAATGTGTTAACACTCTCCCCTTCTCCACCCCAGGTTCCCTGTTTCCATTTGTTCAGTTTTCCTGTCCCTTCTTGCCTTCTCGTCTTTGCTTTTGGGCTGGTATGCTGATTACTCTCACATACATGATTAAACTATGAAGCACGTCCCTCACATGTGTTATTGTTGGCCCTATAGACCTGTCTGATCTTTGGCTGAAGGGTGAACCTTAGGAGTGACTTTAGTATTGAGTTAAAAGGGTGTCTGGGTGCCATACTCTTGAGGTTTCTCCAGTCTCAGTCAGACCAGCAAGCTTGGACTTCTTTGCGTGTGTGAATTTGAATTTTGTTCTACATTTTTCTCCTGCTCTGTCCAGTACCCTCTATTGTGATCCCTGCCAGAGCAGTAGGTGGCTTTCCCTTGTGCCTTTGGTCTTCTTCATTCTCCTTTGCTCCAGCTGGGATGGGACCAGTAGATGTATCTTAGATGGTCTCTTGCAGGCTTTTAAGACCCCAGTCACTACTCACCACAGTCGAACATAGAACATTTTCTTTATAGACTGTGTTATGCCAATTGAGCTAGATGTCCCCCAAAACCATGGCCCCCAGCCCTCAGCCCAGTAGCTCGGTCTCTCAGGGCATTTGGATGTACCTGTGAAGCTTCTATGACTTTGCCCTGGTCAAGTTGTGCTGACTTCTCCAGTATTGTGTACGGTCTTACCCTTCACCAAAGTTACCACTTATCTACTATCTAGTTAGCGTTTTTTCTTCCCCACTCCTCCCCTCCCTCATAACCATCAAAGATTCTTTCTGTGTGTAAACCTTTTCCTGAGTTTTTATAATAGTGGTCTCATACAATATTTGTCCTTTTGTGATTGACTTACTTCACTCAGCATAATGCCCTCTAGATTCATTCGTATTGTGAGATGTTTTGCAGATTCATCACTGTTCTTTATTGTTGTATAGTATTCCATTGTGTGTATGTACCATAGTTTGTTTTTCCATTCATCTGTTGATGGGCATTTAGGTTGTTTCCATCTTTTTGCTGTTGTGAATAATGCGTCAATGAACATGGGTGTGCATATGACTATTCATGTGACAACTCTTATTTCTCTAGGATATATTTCTGGGAGTGAGATTGCTGGATCGTATGGTATTTCTATTTCTAGCTTTTTAAGGAAGCACCATAACGTTTTCCAAAATGGTTTTACCATTTTACATTCCCACCAGCAGTGCATAAGAGTTCCAATCTCCCCACAATCTCTCTAACATTTGCTATTTTCTGTTTTTTTATTTTATTTGTGCCAGTAATGTCAAGGTGAGACGATATCTCATTTTAGTTTTGATTTGCATTTCTCAAATGGCTAGTGATTGTGAGGATGTCCTCATGTCTTTGTTAGACACCTGAATGTCTTCTTTAGTGAAGTGTCTGTTCATATCATTTGCCCATTTTTTAATTGGATTGTCTTTTTATTGTAGAGGGGTTGGATTTTCCTACAGATTTTAGAGATTAAAACTTTGTCAGATAAGTAATAGCCAAAACTTTTTCCCAGTCTGTAGGTTCTCTTTTTACTCTTTTGGTGAAGTCTTTTACTATACCAAGCTAATTTCTTAACAACATATGTGCTAAAAGGGACTTCAAGGGGCGAAGGATCTGAGATGCTCCAGGGACAGGAGAGGGCAGAGCTAGTAACATTTGGGTTACTGTTCTTAGCAAAGTTCACTTGTGCCCACTTGCTGGTGAAGCCCAGAAATGTCTGAATTACTCTTGGTACCATAGGCACCCCTGCAGTCAGGATGGGACCACCCAGAGTTCTCTCCGTGAGTTAGCAATGTGTTCAGCCGCAAGTAACAGAATATCCAACTAATAGTGGCCTAAACAAATTGAAATGTATTCTTTTTGCATGACAGAAATCTGGAAATAGGATGGTTACTGACATGAAACTCAACAATGTTGGGGCTGGCTTTACTACAACCCCCTTTGTTCTTTCCCTCATAGAGGCTAACGGCTGCTGCAGCCCTAGCCTTCACCTCTGCACTCAAGGCAGAAAGAAGAAAGGGGAAGAAGCATTCAACCCCTTTTACCAGGAAAGGGAAAGCCTTCCTAGAGCCCCAGAAAATTTCACCTTATGCCTCATTGGTCTGAACTGTGCCATGTGGCCTCCTGTATCTGCAAGGGAGTCTGGGAAAGTGAGTATCTTGTCTAAGGCACATTGTCACCACAAACAAAATTAGGATGTTGAAGCAAGGAGGAAGAGAAATATGACAAACCCTTTTCCCTACAGGCTTCCCAGCTACCACAAGGGCCCCAGGACCCCTTCCCAGCAACCCCAAAAACCCTCACAGAGAAGCCCCTGCCTCCCTGTGGCCCTGCCAGTGTCCCAGGCAAGAAGGGCCCACCCAAGGAGCCGGGATTTCCCCTGAGCCAGAAGGCACTGGGCTACCGGCTTTCTCCTGCAGTGATTAATAGTATTCTGCTGAGCTGGGGAGAAGCGGCTAATTAGCTGTAGACTGATTAAGGACAAGGAAAGCAAAGTCCCAGACGTGATAAATGTGAACTTTCCATCTTCCTCCCTCCCTCCCCATCCTGATACCTCCAGCAGAAGCCAGACCTGTGGAAACCCTCACGGTCTGCCTGGCTGGAGATACCCACAGATGTCACCAAGGTCACTGCTCACACTTCCAGGCACCAATAAGGGCATCATGGCAGGTATGGGGGTCCTGGGTCTTCTTTTAGGGCTTGCTTTTCCTCCAGACTTTTGCCAACCTCCTTGCTCTGGACCAGGCATAGTACCAGGCTCTAGGGTTTCCAAAACAAGCAGGGTCTCTGCCCTAAAGAATCAGGCAATAAAAGCTATAGAAATCAAGAAACATGTGACTTTAATATGATCTGGAGTTGCTGGGCAGGGCTCCATGGATAGATTTTGGGATGGATTTTGTGAATGGAGAGGTGGTCCTGGGAAGAAGGAACAACAACGAAAAACCCATCACCGTCTGACTCATGGTGACCCTATGTGTTACAGAGTAGAACTGCTCCATAGGGTTTTCTTGGATGTAATCTTTAAGGAAGCAGATCACCAGGCCTTCCTTCTTCAGTGCCAGTGGGTGGGTTCGAACCACCAACCTTTCGGTTAGTAGTCAAGTGAAAACCATTTGAGCTACCCAGGGAAGGATACATGCAAAGGTGTGAAGAAGAAAATGAGCCGAGCACGGCCCTGGACAGTGGGGAGTCTGGAGACAGGCCTGGGTTGGGGCGATAGCGGCAGCAGGATGGAGGGATGGAGATAAGGACAAGCAGGAAAACTGAGGGTCCCAGGAGGCTGAGTGGGGAGTTAGAACAACCCAGCTGTTCTCAGCCTCAGTCCACACGGCATCCATGTGCCTGACATGCGCCATGAGTGCAAGGTTAGCTAAACCTCCATCTCCAGCTGTGCCCCCCTCTGGAAAGCATATCCAGATGCAAGTGAATTGTCCTGCAGCAGCCTACGTTGAGGTTTGGGAAAAATAAGCTCTCTGACACTTGAATCTTACACAAGCTAAGACCATGAAAAGGACAAAGGATGCATTTCGGCAATGGATAACAGGAGAAATTTAGTGAGCTCGACTTCTCAAGTCCTCCCTGTTCCTGCTAGGAGACATGTACAGGTGGTAGCAAAGGTGAACACCTATCCAGGTGAGGGGTTGGGAAGCACCTCTGCATGGAGCACTCTTTCTCTCCCCCACTTTACCTGGTTCACTCTTAGCTGTTCCTCAGGTCTCAGCTCAGTTCTGACCTCTTGGTCAAGCTCGTCATAATTTATAATAATGCATTTGTTTGTTGTTACTATTATACATTCAATCAGCAAGTATTAACTGAGCCATATAAATTGTGCTAAATTCTGGGAGACCATGAGACATGGACCTGCCCTCATGGAATTTATGGTTTAGGCATTAGAAGTCACAGCTGGTAGGTAAGTGAGGGTCCACCCTAACCTCAGAAATTAGACTCCCCCCAGCTCCAGTAGAACAATGGGACAATTCATGCATCAATTTCATACCAGTAGGAAAGCACTCATTGCTGTCAAGTCTATTCCGACTCACAGAGACCCTACAGGACAGAGTAGAACTGCCCCACAGGGTTTCCAAGGCTGTAATCTTTGCAGAAGCAGACTGCCACATCTTTCTTCTGCGGAGCAGCTGGTGGGTTTGAACCACCCTCAACGAGATTGATTGACACAGTGGCTACAACAATGGGCTCAAACACAGCAAACATTGTGAGGATGGGACAGGACTGGGCAGTGTTTCTTTCCATTGTACATAGGGTTGCTATGAGTTGGAACCAACTCAATATCACCTAACGACAACAACAAAAACAAGAAAGCACACTCTATCACAAGGGCCACCCCCGAAGGGCCTTCATGTGTGGTTGCTCAGGTTGTGCATCACATGGGGGGCTGCAGTGGATGCTAGTGTGTGCTGCCCGTATTCCTCTTCAGAGCTGAGGCACTGAAGAGGGTTGGCTGTTGATGGCCGGCAGCTGAGTCCCTCTCCAGGAATTGTCCTCAGCCTAAGAAAGGCACATCATTCCCCAGGGTAGCACTCAAATAATGTCAGATCTTGTGGGGTGACAAAGGCCAGTCCATTTGCCTCAGTTCAGGACATTTTTGAAGGGTCACCCAGCCTCGGAGCTTGCCGTTGAGTTGCTGTTTAACTTCTCCCTTTGCCCAGCCCAACCTCCCTCACTCCCTTTCAGGTGTTGCTCCCGAGAGCACACCCCAATAAAACTCCTGATCATAAATCTCAGGGCCTGTTTCTTCGAGAACCTGACCAAGAAAGAAGTGGGGTCTGAAATCCACCCTGGTGTGTGACTACATCTATCCAGAGGAAAGGACTCCTTTTTCTAATTGGCACAAAGATGCCCCTCTGTGAATTAGTGGTAGCCCTGACCCCCTACCCCCACCACCTACCCCTCCTGGGAGCTGAACTAGGAATACAAGCCAATGCCAGAGAGGCCTTGGCATAGGCCTGGGGAAGGAGTTGAGCCTTGCAGCCAAGTGATTTAGAAGACCCCAGAGGAGAGTATATCTGTGGCAAGAAACCCACCAGCCGCTGGAATCAGCTTCCAGCTGATTAAGAGGCACCCAGGGCCAGTATTTCAGCAAGACAACTGGGAAATAAGCTGAAGGAAATAGTTAATCCATGTGCCGGGGATTCCCAACAATGTGGATGGTGTCAGATGAGCCCCAAACATCCTACCTCAGGTCCAATGTGTGGGAACTAACCTGGGTGGGAGCAGGATGAGAAGTGGAGAGGGTGGGGGAAGCAAGAAGGAGTTAGACTTGCACAAACTTAGTAATTGAAATCATTAATAGCAGCAAAATAAGTTGTCCATCCTACATGTAATTTGTAGTAATGTTTAGTTACCGAGATTAATGTCTAGTAATGAAATACTAATTAAACCGTTTATTGAGTAATGTATTTGCTTGGTGGTGTTTTATGGGTGTTCGCTTATAAATATTTTAATTACTTTTGCTAAGTAATTAGAATTTACTAAATAATTTCTAACTATTTATTAATTTCTAGCAATTCTCAGCCAACCAACAAGTAATTGTTTTTACTTCATTTCAGTAATTAAAGCCTTTTTCTTTTTTTTTTTTTAACACTTTGAGTGAAGAGAAAGACAGTAATGAAGACAGTCTGTTCTACTAACATGGCTTTGGGTGTGTTAAAGCAAAAAGGAGACTTAAAAATCACTCATAATCCGACATTACTCAAACGTTGTTAACATTTTTGTTTATATCTTTACAGACTTTTCTTTTGTGTGCATATATTATCTATTCAAAATTTAGATCATACAAACTACATGCTTTCTGCCCACTAAACCTTGCCAATTTTTGTGTTGTACTTTCTGTTCTTTTAAAATGTCAAACCATTCAAGAGAGGCATTGCCTTTAACAGTTTAAGAGACTTTCTAAAAGTAATACTTATTTTTTCTACCTCCATGCATCTACTATGTGTCGTGCAATATATAAAGTAATTTATACACTTTATCTCCAATCTTCATAACATAACAGTATAATCTACTCTGATAGTAACCTGTGTAAAACTGGACCTTCATGTGGCACAGCCTCAGCATGAAGTCACCTTCAGTGAAATAATTATCTGGGAGAAAAAATTAACTGAAAAAAACTAATATATCTATATATTATTCTAGGACCTCCATTTCTCACTTAAAATATAAATATCTTTCCAACTCAATGAATATAGAGCAGTGGCAGCAGCCTTTTTGATAGCTTCAGTCCATGAAGATACCCCTCTTCATTATCCAGTCCCTACTTGCTGGACATTTCAGTTTTCACTATCATGAACAACTGTATAATGAATGCCATTATACATATGTCTTTGTGCACTTGCCTAACTATTTCCTTAGAATATTTTCCTAGAAGTGGAATTGCTGGCTGAAAGTATATTAACATTTTTAAGGGTTTTGATTCATATTGTCCAACTGCCTCAAAAAAAATTGCACAAATTTACACTCCCATCAATAGAGTTGAAAATCCTGTGCAATTATTATGATTTTTAATATCATGTCATTTGTTTTACTCCCAGTCTAATTAGGGAGACGGCCCAGGAAGACATTCTGACGCCTAGAGCCCTCACAACCCACCTCCCCATTGGCTCGGGAGAAACGTAAGTTGGTCAGCTCATGAAGACCTATATGCTATGTCTTCATAACTTAATTAGCATCGAAATATGTAAAACTGTCCTCTACCCATTTCCACCTGGGTCTCCTTCTTTCCACTTCGGGATTCCACTTCTGTAAAGGCATCGTCAGGGTGGCACATAAGGGTTGGCTCATCACTGGCAGAAGACTGTCCTACATGTGGGCAGAATAGGCACCCATTTATGGGCCCTCTCCTTAGATCCTGGCAAAATATCTCCCAAGCTACATGTCCCAGTGCCTAAAATTGTGGCTTACAGTGAGTATTTTCCTAAAAATTCAGAGGTTGGCCTGGGTGACATTTTATGATCTAATAAGTTTTTCTGGGGCTCTCCCACCTCCCTCTTGGTACCCCTCTCTCACCTGCTACCAAGTCACCCAGTGCCTTTGGCCATCCAAGCCCCCCTCTTTGCCCTACCTCGCCTCCTCTCAACTCGGCTACCTTGAATAATTTTTAAATAAATGTGAGAGGCAACCTCCTTCTCCAAACAGACTAAGAAGACTTTGTAGAGGGAGGAGAAACTTCAACAACTCTTTAAATAAGGAGAGGAGGGAAGCAAACTCATGCCAGGGAAGGGTAGGAATGTCTTGGGTGTGCAGACAGAGCAGGGCCATTTCTTGGGGTTGTCTGAGAAAAGCAGAAGTCTTTTGCACGCAGAGAAGGATTCTGATTTACCAAATTGCCTCCCCGCCCCGCCCCATAGAACCACAAAACAGGGCATACAGCTGGTGTTTAATCCGTGTTTGTTGTTTTTCCAGAAAATGGGCAATTCCCACAGACATGGCCCTATGGGGACACCACGGGTTGTTTTCCCTTTAGTCTGTATCCATTTCCTCTCTCTCCCTAGAAAGTCTCACATCTCAGGCACTTCTCCAGTCCCTCAAAAGTCCCAGGAGAGGAGACGAGGGGCAGAAATCCCCTTGTCCCTTGGATCAGAATAAAGCTAATGATGACACTAGTTAACATCAATTGAATCCTTACAATGTGATGGCCACTCTGTTAAGCACTTTACATATAGTATCTCATTTAAGTAATATATTTATCCTTACTTAACAGATGAGAAAGTGAGACACGAGAATTTAAGTGAACAGCTACTAAGTGAAAGAAGCCAGGATCAGAATCCAGGTCTCCCTATTTCCAGAGCCCAAAGCCCTTAATTACCATATTCTATTGTGAGCCATAAGTGTAAGGAAGAAAGACAGAAGGAAAGAAGAAAGAAGAAAGGAAGAAAACTTTACAGCACCATAATTCAGATAAAACAGTGTCACTTGCCATAAATAGAGAGTAGCTTTAAAATAAACACATAATTATTACAATTAAAAATGTTTTGTCACCTAAAATCATTGGTTCAACTCTTGGGAAACACGGAAATATCTGTCCTCTGAAGCCTCATTCTAGCACCACAATTCTGGAATCTCCAAGGATTAAGTAGGCTATTTGCTTAAGGAAAACTAGATTCCACAGACCTTAGGTACATGAGTAATAAAATCCTCAGGGCAGATGCTGTGTCTTATTTATCTCTATGTTCTCTATAAGCGTTTAGTACTGTCTGGCCCATGGTAGATGTGTGGAAGATGAATTATGAAGTCCTTTTCTCTAGGCAGTTCTTAGTGTCTCCATTAGTACAAGAAGAGAATTGGACTAGATAATCCCCAAAGGTGCTTTTTGCTCTGCAAGGCATTGGTCCACTGTATCTGAGAAAGGTTCTTTTCTTACTGGTTCTCTGGCTTTCTGCTCCATCACCCCTGTGGAAGGCAGAATTCTAAAGATGGGCGCCTAAGATTTCCATCCCCTGATTATTCAATCAAACATTAATCTAGGTACAGCTGGTAGCAAAAGGGGAAGTCAGAAAGATTCAAAGCATGAGTGGGATTACATGCAAGTGAGGGTATCTGTTGCTGAGATGGAGGGGGCCATGTGGAAGGACCTGATAATGGCCTCTAGGAGCTGAAAGTGACCCCCAACCAACAGGCAACAAAAAGACAGGGACCTTAGTCCTTCAGCTGCCAGGAACTGAATCAGTCAACTACATGAATGAGCTTAAAAGTAGATTCTTCCTCAGAGTCTCCAAGAAGAGCCCAGACTGGCCAACACCTTGATTTTGTCCTTGAGAGATCCTGAGCGGAGAACCCAGCCAAGCCAAGCTGGATTTAGAATGCACAGAATGGTGAAATAATAAATGGTGTTATTTTAAGCTACTAAAGTTGTAGTGATTTGTTGTGCAGCAATATAAAACATACAACTTCCTGCCCTATCCCTACCAACTCATCCTCTTCCCCAGAGCTCTCTGGCATTTATCTGTAAGAACACCAACTTCCAGGCTTCCCTTCCAGGACAACTACTATTATTGTCAGTTTGGGGAATTTTCGTCTGAGCTTCTTTTGCCAACTTCATGTAAGTCTAGCAAGCAAGTATCAGTTATTAAATTCCTATTGTGTTCACAGGCGAAGATACAATTTAATCTAAAATTGTGTGGATAGACTAGGTGGGCAGGAAACATGCAGGGGAGAAGGGAAAGCAGTGTGCATTGAAGATGTTGAGTAAGCTTCATGGAAGAAGTGAAACTTGGAGGTTGGATAGATTGGCAGACAAAGGAGAAAGGGTATTCCAAGTAGAGAGGATAGGACAAACAAAAGAATGGAGATAAGAAAGAGCATGGTGTTGATTGCTGTTGGTTCTTGAGAGAAGGCCAGATTTCCCCCAGGTTGGAATTTGGTTTTCTGCCCATCGATGAGGCAAGGAAATAGACAAAAATTGTGTTTCTAGGAAGGAGTAGGGGCTATCTTAATCTTGAATGGAGCGGGGTGAAGGAAGGGTCTTGGAAGGAGGAGAAAGGACAGAAAGAAACATGGGAAAGTTTGCCATGGACAGACCCAAGTTAAGGTAAGAGGATGAAGGCCAAGAGGGGGTGTGCAAAGATAGAGATGCCTGCCTGTGTCCCTTCCTCACCATGGGAGGGAGGGGGCAGAGATAAATATCAGGCTCTGAAACTTGCACTGAGCTATGAGGAGATTATGTAGGTAGAAG
This sequence comes from Trichechus manatus latirostris, assembly GCF_000243295.1. Taxonomy (NCBI): domain Eukaryota; kingdom Metazoa; phylum Chordata; class Mammalia; order Sirenia; family Trichechidae; genus Trichechus; species Trichechus manatus. Next base: position 5,159,197 of record NW_004444042.1, read on the forward strand.
TCTGGACCTTGAGTAGATGGGATTGCTGCAAAGAAATGCCCATGTTGGGGTGCAGGGGAATTATGCTTAGAAAGATAGGCTGGGGCTAGACTGTAAGGCACCTTGAAAGCCAGGATAAAGCAGGGCTCTCAATCTTGAATAAACATTGGAATCACCTGGGGTTCTTCTAAAAATACTGATGTCTGAGAGCAACCCCAAAGATTCTGAGGTAATTGGTCTGGTTTGGCTCGGACTTCAAGAGTTTTAAAATCACCACAGGTTATTCTAATATTCCATCAAGACTGAGAACTGCAGATACAGCTGGGACTTGATCCAGTAGCCAGTTGAGTCCTATTAAAGATGTGTGAATGACACAATGCAATGGCAAATAGTACTAATTGGAAAGAAGACCAAGCTGAGTAAAAATAGTAATAGCAAACATCAATATAGCATATTTTGTGTGCTAGGCACTTTTCTAAGTACTTTATATATACTAACTTTTTAAATTATCACAACTACCCTATAAAGTAGCTACTGTTATTATCCTCATTTTAGAGATGAGAGAACTGAGGCACAGAAAAATTAAATAGCTTGTTCAAGATCATAGAGCAAGTAAATGATGGAACTCAGATTTGAATCCTGAAAGTTTTGCTCCAAAGTCCATGCTTTTAATACTGCTTTCGGCTACGGTGGATTAGCTTGTATCATACCGACCTCCTTCCTTACAACAAACAGAAAAGCAGGTTTGAACATGTAAAAAGTTACTAAGGCAATGAAGAGTTGAGAGGCCAAGATCACAGAGAGAAAAGAAGTACATTCATGTCATCTGGCTTCATTTTGACATGTGGCTACATTTTTCTCCTGAAGGCATTTTCTGATTTCTAAGCAAACAGCTAAGGGGCTCAGAAGCTGAGGAAAGCTTTCAGCAGTTTCCTGAGACTGAGGAGGAAAAAAAATAGAGAGAGTTCTGAGCTATCATAAGAGTAGGCACCCTAGCAAATATCCCCAGCTTTCAGTTGGGACTCTTGAAGTGTTATTGCCTAAAAGTAAGGGTTGACCTTATTTCTAGGATATATAAATATATCAGTCATCACAAAAGCTGAACCAGATTTTAAAACAATTCCATTCAAGATTTGATTAAGATGATCTGCTCCTGACCTAACTGCCTGCCTGAGACAAAACAAATCTTCTGTGAAGGAAAATAACATTATCTAGAGTCTCAAATTTTCACTATAATCTTTCATTCACAATTTCCAACATTCAATCAAAAATTACCAGACATACCGGGAGACAAAACCAGGTGACCAAAAACCAGAGAAAAAACAAATAATAAAAACAGACTTAAATGTGATTCATATATGAGCATTATCAGATACAATTTTAAAATAACTGTCATTAATACATTTAAAAAATAAATTACAAGTGGAGAATTTCAGCAGAGAACTAGGATGTATAATAAAAAGAGTAATACAGAAAATTTAAAACTGAAAAGTAAAATAAGTGAAATTAAGAATGGGATAGACAGATGTAACAACAGAGTAGACATAGATGAAGAGAGGAATAGAAATCTAGAAAATAAGTCATAGAAAACATCCAGACTGAAGCAAAGGAAGAAAAAAAAGAAAAAGAAAATACAGAGAGAAAGTTAAAGATAGGGAACACAGTGAAAGATATATATGAAACTGGAGTCTCGTAACAGGAAGAGAGAGAAAATAGAGAAGAAACAATATCTGAAGAGATTATTGGCTAAGAATTTTCCCAAAGGAACAACAAACATCAAGTCACATATTCAAGAACTGTTAAGAAGCCCAGGCAGGATTTAAAAAAAAAAAAAAAAAGTCACACTTCTGGCACATCAGAGGAAAACTGCTGAAATACAAAAGAATACGAAGAATAATCTTTTAAACAATCAGAGAAAAAAGAAAAATTACCTTCAAAGGAGTAACAATAACAATAATAACTGACTTCTCTACAAATAATAGAGGCCAGAACTATGAATGATATCTTTAAAGTCCTCAAAGAAAATAATTGCCAACCTATCCAGCCACTGCAGTCGAGTTGATTCCAACTCATAGTGACCCCATAGGGTTTCCAAGGAGTGGCTGGTTAATTCAAATTGCCGACCTTTTGATTAACAGCTGTAGCTCTTAACCACTGCACCACCAGGGCTCCACTTACTATAAAGCTATGATAATCAAAACATTATGGTACTGGCAAAAAGATAGACATAGATCAATGGTTCATAACAGAGTGTCTAGAAATAGACTCACACAAAGAGTCAACTTATTTTTTACAAAAGTGCGAAACAATTTAATAGAAAAAGTCATTTTAACAAATGGTGCTGGAACAATTTGATGTCTATTTGCAAAAAAAAAAAAAAAAAGAACCTCAACCCATACCTCACACCTTATATTAAAATTAACTCAACCACTCCTAGGTACATACGCAACATAATTGAAAACATATATTTACACAAAAACGTGTACATGAATGTTCATAACACCATTATTCATAATAGCCAAAAAGTGTAAACAACCCAAATGTCCATCAAATGATGAATGGATAAATAAAATGTGTATATTCATACAATGGAATATTATTTAGCCATAAAACGGAATGAAGTACTTATATATGCTACTACATGGATCATTGTTGTTAGGTGCCAGCTAGTCGGTTCCGACTCATAGCCACCCTATGTACAAGAGAACAAAACACTGCCCAGTCCTGCATCATCCTCACAATCGTTGTTATGCTTGAGCCCACTGTTGCAGCCACTGTGTCAATCCATCTCGTTGAGGGTCCTCCTCTTTTTTGATGACCCTCTACTTTACCAAGCATGATGTCCTCCTCCAGGGGCTAATCCCTCCTGGTAACATGTCCAAAGTATGTGAGACAAAGTCTCTCCTTCCTTGCTTCTAAGGAGCATTCTGGCTGTACTTCTTCCAAGACAGACTTGTTTGTTCTTTTGGCAGCCCATGATATATTCAACATTCTTCACTAACACCATAATTCAAAGGCTTCAATTCTTCTTCAGTCTTCCTTATTCATCGCTCAGCTTTCGCATACATATGAGGCAATTGAAAACACCATGACTTAGGTCAGGCGCACCTTAGTCTTCAAGGTGACATCTTTGTTTTTTAACACTTTAAAGAGGTCTTTTGCAGCAGATTTACCCAGTGCAATGTATTGTTTGATTTCTTGACTGCTGTTTCCATGGGTATTGATTGTGGATCCAAGTAAAATGAAATCCTTGACAACTTCAATATTTTCTCCGTTTATCATGATGTTGCTTATTGGTCCAGTTGTGAGGATGTTTGTTTTCTTTATGTTGAGGTGTAAACCATATTGAAGGCTGTGGTGTTTGATCTTCATCAGTAAGTGCTTCAACTCCTCTTCACTTTCAGCAACCAAGGTTGTGTCGTCTGCATAACACAGGTTGTTAATGAGTCTTCCTGCAATTCTGATGCCCCATTCTTCTTCATATAGTCCATCTTCTCAGATTATTTGCTCAGCATACAGATTGAATAAGTATGGTGAAAGGATATAACCCTGACGCACACCTTTCCTGATTTTAAACCATGCAGTATCCCCTTGTTCTGTTCAAATGACTGCTTCTTTGTCTATTGACAAGTTCCACATGAGCACAATTAAGTGTTCTGGAATTTCCATTCTTTGCAATATTACTCATGATTTGTTATGATCAATGAATGCCTTTGCATAGTCAATAAAACACAGGTAAACATCTTTCTGGTATCCTCTGCTTTCATCCAAGATCCATCTGACATCAACAATCATATCCCTCATTCCATGTCCTCTTCTGAATCCAGCTTGAATTTCAGACAATTCCCTGTCGATGTACTGCTGCAGCCGCTTTTGAATTATCTTCAGCAAAATTTTTACTTGCAGGCGATATTAATGATATTGTTTGATAATTTCCGCATTTGGTTGGATCATCTTTCTTTGGAATGGGCACAGATATTGATCTTTTCCAGTCGGTTGTCCAGGCAGCTGTCTTCCAAATTTCTTGGCATAGACCAGTGAGCACCTCAAGTCCTGCATCCATTTGTTGAAACATCTCAATTAGTATTACGTCAATGCCTGGAGTCTTGTTTTTTGCCAATGCCTTCAGCGCACCTTGGACTTCTTCCTTCAATACCATTGGTTCTTAATCATATGCTACCTCCCAAAATGGTTGAATGTCGACTAGTTCTTTTTGGTACAGTGACTGTGTGTATGCCTTCCATCTTCTTTTGATGCATCCTGGGTCATTCAATATTTTGCTCATGTTGTTGTTAGTTGCTGTCGAGTCGATTCTGACTCATAGCGACCCTATAGGACAGAGTAGAACCCTATAGGACATAGGGTTTCCAAGGAAAGCCTGGTGGATTCGAACTGCCAACCTTTTGGATTGCAGCCTAACTCTTAACCACTATGCCACCACGGTTTCCACACCTTAATTCTTAATGCTTTTTAACACTTTAAAGAGATCTTTTGTAACAGATTTGCGCAGTGTAATGTGTCATTTGATTTCTTGACTGCTGCTTCCATGGGTGTTGATTGTGAATCCAAGTAAAATGAAATCCTTGACAACTTCAGTCTTTTCTCTGTTTATCATAATGTTGCATATTGGTCCAGTTGTGAGGATTTTTATTTTCTTTATGTTGAGGTGTAATCACTACTGATCTTTGATCTTCATCAGTAACTGCTTCAAGTCCTCTTCACTTTCAGCAAGCAAGGCTGTGTCATCTGCATATCGCAGGTTGTTAATGAGTCTTCCTCCAATCCTGACACCTTTCCTGATTTTAAACCATGCAGTATCCCCTTGCTGTGTTCAAATGACTACCTCTTGATCTACGTACAGGTTCCACATGCCCATAGAATCCTTCAAAATTGCAACTTGAGGCTTGATTTTTTTCTTCAGTTCTTTCAGTTTAAGAAATGCTGAGCATGTTCTTCCCTTTTGGTTTTCTAACTCCAGGTTTTGCACATAAAATATTTTTCTTTGCCTTCTCAAGCCATCATTTGAAGTCTTCTGTTCAGCTCTTTTACTTCATCATTTCTTCCATTCACTTTAGCTACTCTAAGTTAGAGAGTAAGTTTCAGAGTCTCTTCCGACATTCATTTTGGTCTTTTCTTTCTTTCCTGTCTTTTTAATGACCTTTTGCATTCTTCTTCTTCTTTTTTTTTTTATTGTGCTTTAATGAAAGTTTACAGTTCAAGTCAGTTTATCACACAAAAATTTATGTACACATTGCTATGTGACCCTAGGGGGCTCTCCCTATAATGTGACAGCACACTCCTCCTTTCCACCCCAGATTTCCTGTGTCCATTCAACCAGCTCCTGTCCCTTTTTGCCTTCTTATCTCGTCTCCGCACAGGAGCTGCCCATTTAGTCTCATGCATCTACTTGAGCTAAGAAGTACTCTCTTCACAAGTATAATTTTATGTCCCATAGTCCAATCTAATCTTTGTCTGAAGAGTTGACTTCGAGAATGGTTTCAGTTCTGGGCTAACAGAGAGTCCGGGGGCTATGCCTTCCGTGGTCCCTCCAGCCACAGTCAGACCATTAAGTGAGGTCTTTTTACTAGAATTTGAGTTCTGTGCCCCACTTTTCTCCTGCTCCATCAGGGACTGTCTGTTGTGTTTCCTGTCAGGGCAGTCGTTGGTGGTAGCTGGGCACCATCTAGTTCTTCTGGTCTCAGGCTGAAGTCTCTGGTTTACGTGGCCCTTTCTGTCTCTTGGGCTAATATTTTCTTTGTGTCTTTGGTGATCTTCATTCTCCTTTGCTCCAGGTGGGTTGGGACAAATTGACGTATCTTAGATGGCCGCTCATTAGCTTTTAAGACCCCAGACATCACTCCCCAAAGTGGGATGCAGCATATTTTCTTAATAAACTTTGTTATGCCAATTGACCTAGATGTCCCCTGAAACCATGGTCCCCAGACCCCCACCCCTGCTACTCTGTCCCTCAGAGTGTTTGGTTGTATTCAGGAAACGTCTTAGCTTTTGGTTAATCCAGTTTTGCTAATTTCCCCTGTATTGTGTCTTGTCCTTCCCTTCACCTAAGATTGCATTCTTCATTTTTGATGTCCTTGAAGTCATCCCACACACGTCAAAACTATTCTTGAGATGGCTCCAAATTTAGGGAGAATATACTCAAGGTCATATTTTGGTTCTCGTGGGCTTGTTTTAATTTTTTTCAGCTTCAGTTTAAACTTACATATGAGCAATTGACGGTCTGGTCTGAGGTTGGCCCTTGGCCTTGTTCTGACTGATGATATTGAGCTTTTCTATCGACTCTTTCCACAGATACAGTTGATTTGATTTCTGTGTTTTCCATCCAGTGAGGTGGCGTAATGGGAAGCCTCAAATATTGCTGGTGGAAATTCAAAATGGTACCGCCACTTTGGAAAACAGTTTGATAGTTTCTTGAAAAGTTCAATATACACGTACCATAAGACCCAGCAAGCTCACTCCTAGGTATTTACCCAATAGGAAGGAAAAGTTATGCTTATAATAAATGAATAGCAGCTTTATTCCTAATCACCCAAAACTGAAAACAACCCAGATGTCCTTTACCTGGCAGATGGGTAAACAAATGGGATGGTAATGGAAACATACAATGGAATACTACTGAGTAACAAAAAGGAATGATTCATACAACATGTATGAACCTTAAATGCAATTTACTATATGAAAGAAGTCAGACTCAGAAGGCTACATAGAAAAATAGATCAGTGATTTCCAGGAGTTGGTTTTGAGGAGAGAGGTGACTACAAAGGGACAGCACAAGGAGAGTTTGGGCTGACAGACTATTCTAGATCAAGACTGCTGTAGTGCATATATGACTCTCTATGCATTTTGCAAAACCCATGGAACAGTACACAACAAATAATTAATTTTACTGTATGCAAATTTTAAAAACTCAACCAAGATGTGGGAGAACCCAAAATAAAATACAAACTAACAAATGAGAAAAAAAATATTGTTTCTATAATATCTTGGCAATGGATGTTGGTGATGTTGTCCATGGTTGATATAATTTGTTTTGCTGAATTGTACAAATGAAAAATGTTGAATTGACAAATATTGTGTTATCTATACTTTTATAACAATAAAAAAATTTTTTTTTTTTAAAGTTGCTGTCGAGTTGATTCCAATTCAGAGGGACCCTATAGAACAGAGTAGAACTGCTCCATAGGGTTTCCAAGAAGTGGCTGGTGGATTCGAATGGCTGATCTTTTGGTTAACAGCTGTAGCACTTAACCACTGTAGAATTTAAATACAGCATAAAGGATTGGAGGTAGTAAATGGAGTTAAAATAGTCTAAGGTCCTTTCATGGTATGGAAAGTAGTAAAAGCACTATTTCATATTAGACTTTAATATATCAAGGATGTGTATTAAATTTATATTGTATATTCTAGGTAACCACTAAAATAATAGTAAAAGAATTTATAATTAACAAGATAATAGAAGGAGGAAATGGAAAATAAAATATTTGTTTAATCTAAAAGATTAATCTAAAATCATTTAATCATTTAAAATGAGAGAAAAAGAAATATAGAGTACATGGAAAAAATAGAAAACAAATAATAAAATGATAGATGTAAGCCCAAATATATCAGTAATTATATTAAATGTAAGTGAATGAGGTACTCCAATTAAAAGACAAAAATGTTTATACTGTATTCAATAAAAATAATTGTATATGTTGTTTACAAGAGAAATAGTCTAAAAATAAGGATACAGAAAATTTTAAAGTAAAAGAATAAGGAAAAAAAATCGCATGCAAATACTAACCAAAAGAAAGGTGGTATCAATATGCTAAAATCAAAGTGGATTTTAAGGCAAAAAAGCATCACTAGATATAAAGAATGACACTGTATAATGATTAAAGGCTCAATATACCAAGAAGATAGAATAATTCTAAATGTATATGCATGCAATAACATAGCCTCAAAACATATAAAGCAAAAACTGACAGACCTAAAAGGAGAAATAGACACTTTCACAATTGTAATAAATTATTTTAATACATTTCCCTTAATAACTAATATTGATAAAGATTTTTTAATGAAAAGGAAATATTTTATTAATTCCTCTATCACATTTGACACATGTAGAGATAAGTAATGGAGTTCAGTTTTTCTCAGCAAATTTTTTATTTTGAGATAACTGCAGATTCACATGCAGTTGTAAGAAATAATACAGAGAGATCCCTTTACACAGCTTCTCTGAAAGGTAACATCTTGCAAAACTATACTACAGTATCACTACCAAGATATTGACATTGATATAGTCAAGATACAGAACATTTCCATCTCTCATATTACCCTCTTATAGCCATATCAACTTCCCCTTACCCTCATCCCCACCTTAAACCCTGGCGATCACTAATGTGTCCTCCATTTCTATAATTTTTTTTCATTTCAAGACACTAATACACCCATATACATAGCTATCAAAATGTCAGCTCTGGGAGGGCAGGGAATTTGTCTGTTTTGTATAGTGCTGAATCTTCAGTGCCTAGAACAATGCCTGGCACATAGTAAGCTGTCAATACGTATTTCTTGAATGAAAGAACAAATGAATGAACAGAAGAATAGTTGCAGAGGAAGGGAAGGATGTGGAGAGAGAAACTTGCAAACACAGACATTTTACAACGCAGTCTGGCCAATGCGTTCACAGGAATATGGACAAACTGCTTAGGGGAGCCAAAGGATGAAATAATGCCTCCTGGGGATTGTTAGGAAATGCCACAAAAGAGAAGCTATGGAAGCTGGGTTTTGAAGGATGAATAGGAGTTTGCCAGGAAAAGAATGCAGGGGAGTAGAATAGATACAGTGTTCTGAAAGAGCCTGCCATGCTTGGGGAACCTAAGAAGGTTCGTGTGGCAGAAATGCGGGATTCACAGCTGAGGAGAGGCGAGAGATGAGGCCAAAGAGATAAGCTGGGGTAGATGGAGAAGTGCCATCTATACCCAGCCTAGATATTCAAACTGACTCTTATGGGAATCAAAGCCAAGAGAGAATTTCTATGCCAGGGACAGATTTGTTTAAGAAGCTCATTTTGGCTGGTGGAGGCTGGCTTGGGACAAAGGAAAACCCAGAGACAAGCAGACCAGGTAGGAAGCTGTTACTCTGGTCCTAGGGAGAGAGGGCAAGGCTTGAACTAAGTCAGTGGCGGTGGGGATGAAGAGAGGGCACAGGATTTGAGAGAGAATTCTGGGGGTACAACCCTCTGGCTTGGCAACAACTGGGAGGGAAGAAGAACAGTCAAGGTTAAGCGTGTTCTGTTAGTTAGCTTAGTTCATCTCCTTAAGGGAACAGGAAGCAGGATGAGAATATGGACTATAGTTCTGTGTGTTGGACATGGAGATGTGCTGTTCAGATCCCTCTGCAAGGAAGGACCGGCTGCCCAGCTTCAGGGAGTGTGGTCAGCTCCTTCAGGGTCCTTCAGAGAACTGCCTGTCCCAAGGTCTGCCCTTCCTGGGGCAGCCAGCATCTGGGGCCAGAGTGAGGATAGTGCATTAAGGCCTGTCCGTTTCAGCCTAAAGTTGGACCCTTTGACAAGCAATATGTGCTCCAGCGTTTCCCACTGGGTTGGCCAAGGCTTTGTCAAGCTGCGATGCTCAGTGAATTCTTCTTCTGCCAAATCCTGCTTCTTCTCCCTTCCTTTCACAAGTGTTGATCCCTAAAAAACATTTTGCACCCCAAATAAGGTTGCCAGATTTAGCAAACAAAAATACAGGATGCCCCCAGTTAAATGTAATATTTAGAAGATACCCATACTAAAGAGTTATTCGTTGTTTATCTGATATTCAAATTTAACTGGGTATCCTGTATTTTACTTGCAGTCCTAACCCCAACTCTGTTTCATGTCTGCTTCTGGAAAGCCCAGCCTGTACCAATCCCTCTCCACAAAGACAGTAGGCTATACAGAAATGAAAAGTGCAAGTGACCCTTGATAAACATCTTTTGATCCATTGACTGAACCTAAATCTCTAAGGATTAAGGTCAAATCAAGCACCTTGTCTGATCCTCTCTGTGACAAAATTCTGCCTGATCCCCACCCAAACTTCCACCACCCACAATACACACTTTATTTTCTCCAGATCAGGTCACAGGACAGTTGATGCTTGCTCCTAGGAATAGAATACAGTGCTTGAGTTTACTCCCTCTCCTCCAGGGCAGTACAGACAGCCTGAGTGCACACACGCACACACAGAACTCTCTGGTCTTCCTCCAGCCCGTTGCTCTTTCATGTTGGAAACTTAGCAGAAGTTTCTTCTCAGGGGTCCTTCCAAATTTCAGGGTTGTGAAGTCCCCAGGTGGGGCTCCTGAGACATTTCCCTGCACAAGCAAGCCCGGAGTAGCTCCTTGATGCACTTGGGACTGACTTCCAGCTACTGCCCGAGCTAGGGGCTCCATCAGCTGAACTGGCTTACCGGTGCCCCAGCCCTGATGCACCCACCTCCATCCTGACTTTCCATTCTCTCTCCCTCCTGGTCAGATGCCTCCTGCTGGTTCGTTTCTCACTTTGCTAGGGGTACAATAAGCTGAAAGAGACTCTGGGGCAAGAAAATTCTTCCTCTGAGTTCATGGGCCTACTCTATTGTATCTTAAATTTCCTCTGTCTCTTTCTCTGCATTCTTCTTTCTATCTGTCTCCATTTGTTTTCATGTCTGGGGATCTTCTCTAGGTATTTGAATTTCTTTCCATTTTTTTCCTTAAGACATCACCCCTCGAGGATGTCCCTCAAACCCCTCCATTTTATTTGTCCTCAAACAGCTCTCGAAGTCCAACTTCAGGACTCATTCTACTCCAGAAAGCCATCTCCATCCAGGCTGGTGACCTTTACAAAGAAGCAACTCAGGATCGCCTGTTAAATAACAAGCCCTTCGAGGGTTCACTAGGGTACAGGAAAGGAGTCTGGAGGAAGGGGAAGCCAGGAGGGTGGGGGAGCCTGAGCCATCCCTCTGTAGGTGCCAGAGCGGTGAGCCGCCAGACTCGCAGCCCTTCGTGGGATCAATGAGCTGTGAACACCATGCTCTCCTCTCAGTGTCCTGATGCTGCTCATAACACAGAGAGGGCCAATGTCACTGTCCCTCCAGCCTCCTCTAGGAAAGCCAAATGCCCAGTTGTTCACACCTCTGACCTTCTGAAATGCTTCTTGGCAACTGCCCACCCTCCTCAGGGGCAAGACAAGCGAGTCAGGAGGAACAGCCCCTCTGCCAAGCCCAGCCTGTGACCCCTCTCCAGGACGACTCTCTCCCCTGGGACCAGAGGGTCAAGCTGCTCCTCTAGACATGACCTCAGAGATGTGTGGCAAGGGCCTGGGTCCAGTTTATCACCCCAGAGCTATAATTAGGTTTGTTAACATACAGTGGAGTGTAGTCTTGTTGACTAGGAACTTAATCACGTTACTATTGAGTTCCTGAACGCTTTGCTTGGGGTGACTGTTTTACTCCTAGAGTTATAGCCAAGCCCAACGGGAGGAAATTAGCTTTGGACACAAGTTTGGAGGGGGGTTCTTTTTCCTCCTGACTTTGTCTCCCTCCCCCACCCCTTCCATGTGAAAATATTTAGCAAACAGTGACAATGATGAAAAACAGTAGGAAACAAAATGTTCTACATTAGTATAAAACATGAAAAATGCAGCAAGGACCCTTAGCGGTACAACATGTGTTATGCTGGCTGGCAGTCCATTAGCTCTGATAGACATTTCACTTACCTAAGTCAAATATAACAGTCTAGTATTCATTAATATAAGAAGGGGCTGTGGAATCAGAGCTACCATCTGGCTGGGCCGACAGAATAATCTACAACTCATGATTAGGTCTAAGGAGTGGGGTTTCACTTTAATCTTTCTCATTGCTCGAAATTTCCATCTGCGCAGTTCGGCACATCATTTTTCTTCAAGACAAATGTGCTGTTTTTCATGTTCCAAAATTAGATCAGAAGAAAACGATTAATCATGTCACGGCCTGGGAAAGGAAACAAAGCTCCGATATTCTCCTTCTCTCCCTTCCCCCCGCCCTCCCCGGGGCCTGGACGGTTGCAAGTTTCTTTCTTCCCCAGCCTCTGGGTTTTCAGCACAACTTTCAGAGACGCCACCGCCGGCCGGGAGGAGGAGGGTGGGGCTGGAGGAGAAGGGAGAATTTGGGGTGCCCTGGGACTCCAGTTGGAGCGCCCTGGGACTCCAGTTGGAGCACACCCCTGCCTCTCTGCAGACCCTAAGACCTCCCCGGGAGCCCCCTGGTCCCCCCTCAGGGGTCAGCCAAGGCTGGTCAACACCATTTGCCCCTTTGAGCCTCCGGAGCCAGGGCAAGGGGGCGCTGCTGTTTGCCCAAAGTGACAAAAAGGGCTCCCTCCGCCCTCGCGCGCGTCCCCCTCCCGCGGTCGCCACAGCCCTGTCTGTCAGCCGGCTCGCAAGTCATAACAAATCCCTGGCGCGGAGCTGAAGCTGAGCATTTGCCGGAGCGTCATGGGGATGATGAATGACCCGCAGGCCTTTGAAGTGCTCTGCCAGTTCAGCTGGGTCCGCGGTGCTGACAGAGAAATATACACAACAGCGTAACCAATAATGAGAACATTAAACATTCCTGCGCCGTGACAGGCTGACAGAAAAACCCAGGCTCCCATCAATCATCGCGCAGATAGAACCTTGACAATTGGCCCCTCACCGGTACCCGCGGTCACCTTTCCCTCTCCGAGCTCGCCCTCGCCCCTCTCTCCCCAGCGCTGCGCCTCTGGCGGCGCCTCGCCCGTGCTCCCTCCTCTTCCTCTCTCGGGTTTTCGGCCTTTCTCTCCCGATGCCCCGCAGCCCTCCTCTCACGCCCTGTTCTATCCCCTCCTTTTTCCCTCTCTTCCTTCCCCACCTCCGCTCCCTCTCCTCCTCCTTTCTGTCCCATGCCCTCCGGTCACTGCCTTCGGGGCCTTCAGGCGAGGCTTGGGCCACTTCCATTTTGTGAGGCTGCCTGTTCAAGAAACAAGCGAAGACATGCCAAATCAGAGTAGGAAGAAGTGTGAAGTCTGTAAGTTTAGACTTAGCAATTTGATGCTTTTAACTAATGCAAAATGATAATACAGTCACTGTATGGAAAGCCTCATTTGGAGTTACTATCCAAAGTCTCAAATGAGGATCTTGGGGAAAGTGAGGACCACGCACCCGCCCCAGGGTGACCCCTTCTCTCTCTTCTGCCCTGGAGGGTCTCTGGGTGTCTTCCTGTGTGACTCTGGCAAGCTACCCTTCTTTGTGTGCCAGTCTCTGCCTCTTTCTTTTCAGCTGGACTTATCTGACAGGATCTGGTTTCTGGTCTGTCTGAAAGGGAAAAAACAGCAGGGAAACACAAAGATCTCTTCCTTTTCCTCCACCTGAAAATGAAATCTGCCCAGATAAAGCATATTGGATGGACGGTCGCCTGTTCCCTGAGGAGATGTCGGTAACCTGTTAGCCATTCTCTGGATCCTCCAAGAGAATTTGGCTGGCCACACTTTTCCTAGGCTGAGACTCTAGTCCCACCTCCTGCCGATGCAGCGTTCTGCTGCCCCATACACACATAGACTATCCCTGCCAGGCCCAGTACCCGGTGGCCAGGGAGGGCTTGTGGAAAGAGCCCTGGGCTGGTGGCCAGAAGGCAGGATTCTAGTCCCAGCCACAAGAACTTGGGTAAGTCTGGAACTTTTCTGGACCTTTATTTCTTCAACCACAAAATAGGAATAGAAGTTTCTACCTTGGATCTCTTCACATTCTCCAAATGCCAAGGAATATTTTTCTTCTTTTATTCTTGGCTTTTTTTTTTTTTTTTTCCTTCCCATTCATGGCTTTAGGGGAGAGAGGAAACTCCTCGGCTTTCCAGGAGGTCATGAAAAATTCCCAACAGCTCCCCCAACACTGCACACACACACACACACACACACACACACACACACGCAGACACACACGTTCAGTGATGATGAGGAGAGGAAGGACACTCAGTAGTCATCCAAGGATTGAGGAGGGTATAAGGAGTCTGGCTAGCATCTGGGAGAGGAAATAGAGAGGCCAGTGCTTGTGGTCTGAAAAAAAGTCTCAATAATGAACATGACACTTCAATACATGTGCATATTGGTTCAGAAGGGCCAGCTCAGGTGTGAAGAAAAGAGCATCTGTTCATACGATGTCTGCTCCGTGCTCAAGAGTGTTTTGTCCCTTCCTCTCTGCCCACCTGAAGAGGCCTGCTCCAGGCCTGCCACCTCTAGGAAGCTTGTCCTATTGTCCCGGCCCACAACAATCTTGCCTTCTCAGAGGTCCTGGGCCCCTGGCCCAGATGAGCATCTTGCCTACCCAGCTAGACTTTAAGCTACTTGAAGGTGGGGATAGTTCCATCCCTGACTGTTCTCTGGGTCACCGAGGCTAACATGATGTCTTATTCTGGAATGTCTGCCCCACCCACAGTTCCCTATCTAAGGAACTGCTCTTACCAGGCCTGCTGAAGAGAAGACCTCAGAGGTCACTTTGGTACTGTATAACCCCACCCTTGCCACAACTGATGGGCTAGTAGTGAACACCTATCCCTACAACCAATCAGATTCTCTCTTCCTGAAAATTTGAACTGAGTCCCAGTGTTGGGCACTTGACAATCATGTAGTGATTGGGGCTGGGAGAGCCATTCTGAGCCATGTACACGCTGAGGAGAAAAAACGAAAATTGATCTGCAAAGAAAAGCAGGAAAATGGGGAGGTCACCAAAAAGAAGCAGATATGAGGTACCAGGTAGACCCAGAAGATAGCCTGGCCTCAATTCCTGACTCCCCAGTTCCTGTTCTTGAGGCCTGGTCACTGCAAAGGATATGACTCAGGCCTGGCCAATCATTATACCCCATCTCCCTGCCTAGAGTGATGGGCCCGGGGATGAGCATGTGACTCATATCAGGCCCATCAGAGTCCTTCCCTGGGATTTCATATACTGATCCTGAAAAAAAGAATTTCTTCATTCCTTTCGGATTAAGGATCACAAGACCAGGAACCCAGGGCTTCCAGCGCCATGGCTGCCACTGCCTGGAGAAAACTCATCTGCTGTAGGAGCAAATGAGGCCAGCCAGAGCCGTGGAGCCCATTGATGATGAGTCCTGATGACTTCTTCAGGTTTCTGGATCTAGCCAAGCCTGAAGCTAGCTCACCCTCAGCCTTCACAGCAGGTGAGACAATACATTTCCCTTCTTGCTTAAACTAAGCTTTATTGGGTTTCTGTCACTTGCAACCCAGAGAATCCTGACTAGCATAGTACACATACTGCTATTCAGAAGACTGCAGATGTCGGCTTAAGAGGATTCACCTAAAATTAATAAATTATTATTTTTTATGTATGTGTACATGAATATGAACCCATGAAATGCAGAATAAGTTGGGCTACAGTGAGCCTTTTCTGATCCTCACCTCCCCCACAGTTCTCTGTGACCTCACCCCACTCTGCATCACTCTAGTCTCAGGCCAGGTCCAAGTCACTTACACTTTTGAGCCTGTTAGGAATGGTACTTTCCCATCCCTATGGCTTGTCCCACCCCCAAACAAGAAGGGGACAGGCACTGGGTGAGTGGTGGTCCTCCCAGCCTCTGAATGAAGGTGCTTGGCCTGTCCCAGTGCCAGCCCAGCACGAAGCTGGGGCTCTAGCTGACCCCTCATCCACCTCAGACATGGTTATAGGTTTCACTTTTCAACCTCCTGTTGATTTCAGAAGCTCTTTGGGAGACAACAACAGACCTCTGGATATGTGCATGCACCCTAGTCTTGGTCTGGTGATGGTTCCTGGACAAAGATGGGATGGGAGAGACCAGGTGCAGCAGCTGTTAAAGTAAAAATTGATTGAGGGTTTTTAGTTGACTGCAAGCTTAAGATGAGCCAATCTTGAATGAGGTAGCTGCTTTAAAAAAAAAAAAAAAGGCCATGTTAGACTAAAGCATCATGTCCAAATGATGTCTTAGGAAGAATCCTGAGAAACTAAAACAAAGGTGACAGGCAGTCTGGAAACCAGGTCATTTGAGGAACCAGAAATACCTCATAAAAGACCTCATAAAAGGAACCATCAAGGATTGTCTCTTCAGCATTTGGAGGGTTGGCACAACTTGATCTCCATACAACAGCTGTGAGAGCCCCAGGCACAGGCCCAGCACATAGCTGGCACTCAGGAGTATTAGTTTCCTTCTCTCTTGTCCAGTCCCCATTCACCAAGGGCAGAACCAGAGCCCGGTGATATGACCTACGGAGAAGTAGATTTTGTCACAATCTAAGAACTTTCTAACAATTCCAACTGTGCAGCAATGGATGGGCTCCTTTGTAAGGTAATGATCTCCACATCACTGCAGGTATTCAAGCAGAGGCTAGAAGATTATCTCCCAGGGATTATATAGAAAGAACCCCTAAATTGAGCATTTTAGGCTTTTAGGGCCCTTTTCCAATTTGATAACTTTTGCAGCCTCGGTTGTTCTCTCTGTAAAGTGGGTATGATGCTCCCTGTTTGCCACTGGATTACCTACCTTCCTAAATTTATGGGTGTGACAGGCGGATTTTCCAAAGATGCGACTGATTGTATTCCAATGATGATTGCAACAGTATCTCCCATCGCACATTCTCCTCTTATAATATAACCTTGCCTCTCCCCCTCAAGAGGCAGTGTTATAATTTCCCTCTCGTTGAATCTGGGCCAGCTTGTGACTGCTTCCATGAATAGAATGTGGCAGAAGTGACACTATATGACTTCCAAGGCTAGATTTAAAAAGGCCATGCAGCTTCCACTCTTAAAACACTTGGGCACTTGTTCTTGAAACCCAGCTGCAATGCTATGAGGAAGCCCAAACTAACTCATGCAGAGAGTTCCCATGGAAAAGCCCATATAGGTGTCCGACCAACCACCCCAACAGTCCCCACTGACATCAACTACCAAACATGTGAATGAAGACTCTTCCAGATTATTACAGCCCCTAGCCATCGAGTCACCCCTAGCCTTTGAATCTACTCATCTGAGGTCCCAGAGACAAACCATGCTTGCTGTGCCCTATACAAATTTCGGACCCACAGAATCTGTGAGCATGATAAGATGGTTTTGAGTGGTTTGTTGTGCAGCAATAGTAACTGGAACAGTAGGGGCTGAGAGACCATCAGAGACGTGTGGGTGCGGGACAGTCTACGGCTGGTATACATCAGTTACTACCCTCTACTGTGCATCACCCTATCCCCTAATGTGGTTGTCATAGATTGAACTGTGTCCCCCCCAAAATAGGCCATGATTCCTAGTATTGTGTGATTGTCCACCATTTTGTCATCTGACGTGATTTTCCTATGTGCTGTAAATCCTACCTCTATGATATTAATGAGGTGGGATTAGCAGCAGTTATGTTAATGAGGCAGGACTCAATCTACAAGATTAGGTTGTGTCTTAAGTCAATCTCTTTTGAGATATAAAGAGAGAAATGAGCAGAGAGACATGGGGAGCTCATACTACCAAGAAAGAAGCACCGGTAGAATAGTATGTCCTTTGGACCCAGAGTCCCTGCGCTGAGAAGCTCCTAGTCCAAGGGAAGATTGATAACAAGGACCTTCCTCCAGAGCTGACAGAGAGAAAGTCTTCCCCTGGAGCTGATGCCTTGAATTTGAACTTCTAGCCTACTAGACTGTGAGAGAATAAACTTCTGTTTGTTGAAGCCCTAGATAACTAAGACAGTGGTCTTCTCCCTAGCCAAATTTTATCCCAGTTTGAAAGTCAAGTCTTCTAAAATAAATAGTCCTTGCTCCCATCCATTCTGGTCATAGAAATCCACTCTGGTGCACCAGGTAGCAAGAAGTACTGAGAGGAGTGTGGAAGTTGTGTCACAGGAAGGACCTACCTTACAGGGCCCTACCCCCTTGTCATAGCCCTTGGATGGTCTGTCCACCCCTCCACCCTCCTTGTGAGAACTCACAAGGGAGTTGGGCCAGCTAAAGGAGAACTGGGAGGGTGTGTTGGAGCAGACCACTGCAGCTCAACCCAGTCCAGCCCCCTTAATCAAGGGCTCCATCCCAACTGTCACCTGCACACACAAATCATGGAAGAGACAGGATGCCTGTAAAGAGAACAATCACAAGCACAGCAAAGTTTGGGGGGAAATGTTCTTTGCTCTATGACTCCCATTTAGAGCTCCATCCATGAATTCAAAACTAGAGTGAGTTTCTCCTTTTTATCCTGACCCTAGTTTCCTCCAGGAAAGTGTCCCACATCATCATAGGTCTCAAGTCACCCCTTTATCCTAGGTTGTTCCAAGACCCACCTGCCAGAGTTTGTGGAGCAGGCTGGAGCTCTGCAGGCCAAGGGGGCCCAGGTGGTCTGAGCATCAGCGATTTCTCTGTGACTGGTGAGTGGGGGCGAGCTCACAATGTGGGAGGCAAGGTTCCTCTCCTGGCTGTGTCCCTCGGGGCCTTCGGGAAGGAGACAGATTTGTTGCTAGATGATTTGCTGGCACCACTGTTAGGGAATTGACAGCTCAACAGGTTTTCCATGATGACAGAAGATGGCATGGTGAAGGCTTTCAACATGGAGTCAGAGGTCAAAGCCTTCACCTGAAGCCTGGTCCTCAACAACATCTCACAGCTCTGAGGCTCCAGGCCCAGAAACACTCTCTCTACTCTTTCCTTGTCTCACCTGCCCAGATCTGGGGGCCCTGGCCCAACCTCAGCTAGGGCCATCCAATTGGATCCTTGGTCAAATTTGTGCAATCCTACTGGTTCATGAAATATATATATGTCCTCTTGCTCCAAACATGACTGTGACTCTCTTGAGACAATCTCCAATAGGGCAGGATGATTTGTTTTTGATCCCAGTGACCCCATATGGCTTTGCTTGTATGTGTTGCTGGGGCTGTAATGTTGGGGTGGTCTGTCTCTACCTGTGTGGAGTTATCGTTTTTCTTGCTCAGCATAGCATCTCCCTTCTTCTGGACAACACTTTATCTAACCATGCAGAATCACACCCCTCTGCCATAAGACTGGGCAGGTGACCCATGCCAGGCTGATCCTTATACCCATCTTCTGAGCACAGTGATTGGTCCAGAGAATGAGCACATGTCCCCAGGACTTTTTAACTAGAACAAGGGGTAGAGGTCCTTTGTCCTCCATGGGCTTGGATGTGAGGCCACAGCATTGACAGCCTTGGCCTTGCTGTGAGGAGAAGCTAGGCGGAGAATGAAGTCAACACTGAGACTGCAGAATCTAGGGAGGGAGGCTTGCATCCTGGTTTTGTTGAAGGCCTCAGCTCCACTCACCCCTGCCTGGCTCAAAACTTGATTTGTTCAATCTACTCCCAGAAAGCCTTAAGTCAAAGGTCCAGAAAGCAGCACAAAGCTGGGTTTCAAAGTGGGGACAGAGGGTAGGTCATAGGAATGGGGAGATGGAGAAAGTAAATGGAAACAAACCCAGGAAGAGGAGGAATGGAAAGCGGGTTGCAGAGTAGGCCGGAGAGAAGGCCAGAAAGAGGGTCAGGAGAGAGGATGAGGGGGGCAAGGTGCATTCAAGCTGCTGGATGGGTCTGTCCCCCAGGATCAGGGCAGAGTGGCAGCTGAAATATGGAAAAAGAAAACATTCTGTGCATGTGTTCAGAGATTGTGGAAGAGATGCCTGGAGCAGAGAGAGGCATTAGAGTAGGGAAGGGGAATCTCCCAGATTCCACCAGGGCCAGGGAAAGCAGCAGCAGAGGAGGTAGCAGGGAGGTTGGCAGTCCCCCACGGATGAGCACCACCAGAAACCTGAGTAAAGGACCAGGCCCTCCCTCCTGCAAGGACCAGGCTGGCCAGGTGGAAGGGCCTTTCATAACCATGTGGGCAGAGAGCAGACTGGTGCAGGATGAGAGAGGGCTGGAGAGTCTCAAAGACCTGTTGAGTGCCTTTCCAGTGACCTGCCTACAGATTCAAGAGGTCCCTTCAGCTGGAGCCTCCACACCAGGGAACATGAGACTCCAGGATCACGCCTCACTCCCAGTGGTAGGAGCTTACCTTACAGAAACAGATTTGCAGTAGCTGCTGGGAGCGTTGTAAGTTCATTCACAACTGTGAGGCAGTGAGGCTACAGACGAGGAGGCCAGCTCCTTTTTGGGGAGAGGAGGGCAGCCCCTGTGTCTCAGCCCTGGCCCCCTGTCCAGCGGCCCCAGCAGCTGGAGGTGGGGGTGAAGCATCTTTCCATCAAAGACAGAAGCAATGCAGCGAAGAAATAGCAGCAACACTGACACGTATTGGGCGCTTCCTATGAGCCAAGTCAGTGCCGGCATCTGATGTGCATTACCTCGTTCAATCCTCACAACACCCCTATGAACTGGCACTATTGATTATCCTTATTTCCCAGAGGAGGAAAGCAAGGCACAGAGAAGCTAAGCAACTTGTCCTAGGTCACAGAGGTGGTAAGAAGCAGAGACGACTTTCCAACTCTGGTCTGTGTAGATCCAAAACTGGTGAAGAAAGGAGGAGGTAAAGGGAATGTCTTCCACACCCCATGGAGTTCATGCAGCAACATGTGTTTTGCACATATATCCATAGCTGTAGCCCAGTATGTGCTCCCTCTGGTAAAACTGCCTTATATTTGTGATCAAAATACCTAAATAAATTCAATTAAGCTTCATTTTGTAGCTCCAAGCCCTTTCTGAAAGTAATTTTTTACCTAGTCCTATGGCTGTGATGCAGTTCCTGGGTAATGCAAATAGTTAAGTGCTCATCTGCTAACCAAAAGGTTGGTGGTTCAGATTCACTCAGAGGTACCTCAGAAGAAAGGCCTGGAGACCTACTTCCAAAAGATCACAACCATTGAAAAACCTATGAGGCGCAGTTCTACTCTGGCACACACTGAGTCACCATGAGTCGGAATCAACTCCGAGGCAACTTTTTTTTTCCAAGGCTGTGATGAGAGGTAAGAGGCCATCCAGGGCAAATGAGGACAAACAGCTCAACAAACAGCTCAGGAACCCTCAGAGGCAAAGCCAGGTCTTAGACTCAGCTCTCTGGACTCCCCCTCTCCTGTTCTCTGCACTTCCCTCTGCTGGAGAGAAATTGCCATGAGATTACCATGACCCACAGCATAATGTTTTCCCCTTTTCCTTTGGTCTTCCCCAGTGGTGTGCTGATAACCAGTTCTCTAGGAAGAAGAAGAAGAAGAAGAAAAAAGCCTGATTTATATCAGTTGCCATTTTCCATAGTGTAAATATTCCTACCATGACCAATTTCAAACTTCCAACATGATATCCCTGAACGGAGTGGGGAAGAGATGTGCACAATCAACTCTCACAAGCCAGCACTAGCACACTGTGTTCCTCCCACAGTCAAGGACGCATTCCAGAGCAGGTGGTGCTAATTGCAAGGACTGGTGAGTCAACCTAATAGTTTCCCTCTGATTTAGTTTGAAATCAATGAGTATACTATCCACAGAGGCTCAGAGTGGGAGGAATGCTGATGGTGGAAGAGTAAATCTGTCTTGATGCCAAAACAGACCAATGCACTAATGTCATTCACTAGAAATTTAAATGATTCAAAATGAATTGAGGAAAATGTGATATCATGGTTTACAGAGTGGACTCTGGAACCAGGCGATACGGGTTAAAATCCCAACGAGCTTTGTGGCCTTGAACACGTTACTTAACCTCTCTGTAAAATGGGGATTGTACCAGCACCAGCCTCATAGGGGTTGAAAAAATTAAATGAGATATGTGAATACAGGGCTCTCAGCACAGTGCCTGGCACGTAATAAACACTAAACAGATGTTAACTATCTTTATAACTGAAGTCAAGGTTGTCAGCTATTACTATGATTTATTTCAGAGTGGAAAAGGAATCATGATCAGTCCAGGACTGACTGCTGGACTGGAAGCTCCATGAGGGCAAGGTCCTTGTCCAGCTTCATCACGGCTATATCCCCATACCTAGAACAGTGCCTAACACATTTATTGAGTCAATAGATATTGGTCATATGTTGAATATTATGAGTACGGCATCTAACAGTTCTTAAATATTTGTATTTCTTTAGCTCTTGCTTTAATTGTATCCTCTGTTTAAAACTAGCCATTAGTAACCCTAGTTATGCTTAGTTGTTCTAAAAAAGAACTATATTCTTAAAGTCCATTTGAATGGAAATAAAAGCCAACCTTCCCCTAAATGAACCACACCCGTGGAAACCTTCTGATGCAGATGGCGAGACTATCACCCAGACACTATGTCCACTTGGTGGCAGGACAACCAAATCGAAGGCAAAGGGCCTGGAGGAGACAAAGACCTCTCAAGTATTAGCCTTCCAGGAGTCCCTGGATGATACACAGTTAATATACTTAGCTGCTAACCAAAAGGTTGGAAGTTCAAGTCTACCCAGAGGTGCCTCGGAAGAAGGCCTGGTGATCTACTTCCAAAATATCAGCCACTGAAAACCCTACAGAGCACAATTCTGCCGTGACACACATGGGATCGTCATGAGTTGGAAGCAACTCTATGGCAACTGGACTGGTGGTATTAGCTTTACATACCCCACAGTTTGAAGTGACAGACATGGCGAATGCCAACCCCAGGTCCTGACCCCCACCTTCCACCACACCAACCCAGCAGGCCCAGGTAGGACGGGGGAATGTTCTGGACCTGGGACAGGGGTGGGGGATTCTTCCATTTCTACTCTGTTCTTTTCCCGCCCCCTCTCCATTCTCCCCCTTAGTCACCTTCCCCACCCTCCAGAGCAGACCCCAGCCAGCTCGCTCCAGAGCCTCTCCTCACCACTCGTGGCTCTTGCAGACTGGTTTGTTACGGCAAGAAAAATGGCTCCACGGAATAAAGATATTTCCCCTCTGATGAGCACATTTGCAGAAGGTATGTCAGAGATCCCAAGTCTGGGGTTGAGCAGTCTTTCAAGAAAGTTGTTTTTCCCCCCTTCCGCCCCACCTCCCTTCTTTTTTCTCTCCCTGTAGCCGCCTCTCCCCACTTTGCTTACTTATTGGAAGAGTAATAAATATTGGGCAGACAGGCCCTTCTCACAGTTACAAAGCCTACCTGTAAGCGAGCTCAATAATTAGCAGTCTCGAAGATGATATATGACTTTCATTACCCTTTGGGATTGGAGACTAAATGAGGACAGAGCTAATTGCCGTGCAAAGCAGTTTGGCATGAATGAGAAAAATGCAGGCCCTGTCTCCTGCCAAAAAAGGGCCCTATTGCCGCTCTGATCTCAAGGCTGGTTTCTGCCGCAGGAGTTCACTCGGTGTCCATAAATCACGGGCTGCTTACAGCCGAAGCTGCCCTGAGTCGTCAGCCAGCTGTGGGCTGAGTGACAGATCCCAGCCCACTGCATTAGAACTTCAACTCGCTCCTTTCTTCTCCTCCTTCTCGTCCTCTTCCTCCTCCTTTTCTCACTGACCAGAAAATTAAACCCAGACTCCTCAGAGACGGTGGCGGGAGGCCCGGGGTGGACATGGGGACTGTTGAATTGGGTTTGGTTCCTGATGTCCATGCCCAGCTGCTCATTCCCTACACACACTGGTTCCCCCTAAAAACAGTCTGGAGCCGGGGGAGGGCGCCCTTCTGCCAGCTCTCCCCATCCTCAGAAGGAGGCAGACCCCTCCTGGATTGCTCCAGGCTACGCTTTTGTCCTTGGTGTGTCATGGAGACAAATGTGGCCTCCCTCAGGTCTCCCTCTTCCCCCACCACCCTTTCAGGAAATGCTTCCCTTAAAGGGGAAGGACAGACAGCAGCCACATGTGTGTCTGCAGCTGACAGATGTGCACAGGCATGGAGGTGGTTGTGGCAGGGGGCGTACCCCCTGGAAACATTTTCTTCTCCCCATCTCCCCCTCACCCCTCGGGCACTCCTTTATCCTCCAGGAGCCCTGCTTCTGAGGGTCCAGGGTGGGAGATGCTGTGAACCCGCAAAGCACCCCCCTGCTGCTTCTGTTCAGTTCCCTGGGGAAGGGGAGGTTCCTTCCCTTGTGGGCGGACACCAATTTCACACTCAGAGCTGAGCTCCCTGGCTTTTCTAAGGGCAGTCACATAATTAATTCTTAGCATCGCCAAATTATATCTGACACTTAATTTAAAACTCAGGGTTCCACAGTGCGAACTCCTCTCCTGGCAATAAGGGTGACAGGCACAATAAGCATGTGTGCAGCTTGACAGTCAGGGTTTGAAGGGGTGGTTCCGTGTAATTTCCAGGCAGGGAAGGAGCTGACTTTTATTGAACATCTACTTTACGTCCAGTGATTTCCATGTATTATTTCCTTCCCAGCCACTCTATGAGGCAAGTGCTGTTATTGCCTCCATATTGCAGATGAGGAGACGGAAGTTAACTTGCCCAAGATCATACTGTTAGGGAAGAGGGCAAGATGGGAAGCAGGATCGTGGGAGACCCTAACTTCTTTGAGTGATTCAACTCCTCCTTTAAGGATGGAAGCACGGACTTCCCAAATTGGAAGGCTTAGCTGCTCCACTGGGGTGGCAGTCAGAACCAGACTTTGGCTGCAAGTTGCAGAATGCCTGGTTTACAACGGCTTAAACAAGTACAGGTTATTTCTCTCACATAACAAGAAGGCTAGAGGCACATTGTCCAGCACTGCTGCAGCTCAACGATGACACCAAGAACCCAGACTCTTTCTGCTCCATTGTCCTTTGCATTCTAGTTTGGTGCATTCTGGCTGCAAAGTGGCTGCTGCACCACCACCCATCATCTGTTCAGTCCAGAGAGGGAAAGGGGGCTAGAGAGAAGAGAGAAAAGAAATTCTCCAGTCAAGCCTTTGTCTTTTTATTTGTGAAGAGAAACTCACCCCAGCAGACTTCGTTTTGAGTCTCACTGGCCAGAACTGGGTCTCATATCCCCCATTCCTCTCCCTTACCCAGACCAATCACTGGCCAAGGGAAGGAGCTGCATGATTCATTTAAACCAATCATGATTTATCTCCTGGGCCTAGGACAAGGCCCAGGGTTCAACCCTCCCTATGATCAAAAACTCTCCAATTGCCAATTGCACAAATCACATTTTTTAGCAGGGAAGAAGGGAAGACGGTTGTTGGGTATGCAATGGACAGTGTCTGCAACACCCAGTCTTTAATCTTGACCACCTCTTGGTCTGATGGTAGAGATCTGGGTCCCAGCTGGAGAAAGACTCTGTTAGCTGGATATGTGCCCAGATGGCTTTGGGAAGTTTTAGAAATTTTGTTCTCTCCTAAGCGGCCATCTTCTCTGGGTTTTGTCCACCTCAGGCTCCCTGGTGGTGGGAGTTGGTGTTTTCGCCTCTGGTCTGGGTCTGTGGATTGATGTGGTGTGTGTGGATGGGGAGGGGTGACACCATGGTCATCCCCCATGTGTGAGCTTCAGAGCCAGCTGCCTCTGCTTGGGGCAGACAACGTACTGAGTGGATGAAGCGAGGGAGTAACTCCCTTGGGAAGGTGGAAATCAGTGTGCTGGGGGCCAGGTACCAAAATGGAAACCTTTTTATCTTATCCATACATCTCACACTATCACTCTGTAAAATTGTTAACAATCAAATTGATTTAGGCTTTTATAAGGAGGTTGTTCCCTTCCCACCCCCACCTGCAGCTGAGGTAGGACAGAGTATCCCCCCAGTCTGTGGTGCCCATGGGAAAGTTCTCATCACCTTCTCTCTCTTAACCAAGTAGGGGCATATTCACTTGCTGGGAAGGGCATCTGTCAGGAACCAGGCAGGAAACAGGTGTCACTCTCTGTCAGACAGAGTCCTCGGGTGGTCTGCTACACAGCAATAGTAATCAACTTAGTGTTCATCTTATAGGACTCTACAGGCCACTTCTGGGCTCCTGGCTGCCTGTCTCACCTCAAGATTTCCAATACTTTCCAACCCTTCCTCCCAAGGCCCCTCCATGCATGAGAGTTTTCTGAGTGCTATGGCCCCACCTCAGACCCTCCAGGTGCAAATGTGATCACATATACCTTTCCTGGAAACCCCCAGTGGCTTCTCATAGACCTGAGAATAAAATTCGAGCCCTTTACCCCGGCCTGCAAGTAGAGTGACCTGTTATTCTCAACATTATTAGTAGTAGTAGAATCCCATTCACTCTCAAACGTGTCCTAGTTTGGATGACAAATTGTGTGGTCACCCTGCTAAGCAGGTAGGCTCTGTGAGTTCCCCGCCCTGCCTGTTTCCCCACTTCCTCTCCTCTGGCTTGCTCTGGCTCAAGATCCTCACTCCAGATAGCCAGAGTAGCTCCTTGACCATGCCCAGCTCTTCCCTACCTCACAACCCTCATGCACACATCACCTCCACCCAGAACATTCTTCCCTCTACCTCTTCTGCTGCCTAATTTCTACTCAGCTCTCAGGTCTCGTTTAAGTGTTCCCTTTTCAGAGGGTTCATCCTTTACCTAATCTCACATGAACCTTAAATTGTGTTCTACTTTCATAATTATGCTGTTATTTTTCTTTATTATCAGAACCACCACTTGTTACTACATGTTTATTTGTTCAATATCTGTCTCACTCACTAGGTTGTAAGCACCCTGAAGGCAGAGATCACTCTACACCAGAACCTAACACAGGATTGTTGCTCTATAACTATTTGCTTTATGAATGAGTGGTTATACAATGTTTCTCCCAAACACCCCCAACATACACACACCCTCCAAGATACCAAGTTCACACCCTGAGAGTATGGCCCCTGGACACCCTTTTAACTCATACTGAAGTCAATCCTGAGGTTCACCCTTCAGCCAAAGATTAGACAGGCCCATTAAAAAAAAAAGAGACTAAATGGGCACACAAAGCCAGGGGCAAGAATCAGAAGGCAGGAGGGGACAGGAAAGCTGGTAATGGGGAACCTAATGTTGAGAAGGGGAGAGGGTGACATGTCGTGGGGTTGGCAACCTATGTCACAAAACAATATGTGAATTAATTGTTTAATGAGAAACTAATTTGCTCTGTAAACCTTCATCTAAAGCACGATAAAAAAATTAATTAATTAAATCTTTTCAAAATAAAATAAAAAGCACCGATTATATCCCTGATCTCAAAAAAAAAAAAAAAAAAGATACCAAGTTCATGACAATCATCCCCAGGGAAATATAATTCTGTAACAATTTGAACTTTCCAGCAGCATAATATGTCCCTCTGAGCTGCCCATCACAGGCAGAGGCCATTCATCAGGAAAGGATACGCAGGGAGGAGCAACACTCTGCACTGTAAGGCCGTCTCTACACCTGGTTCTCATCTACTTCAGCTAGGATATCAGGCAGACCCTGGAGGGATACTTCTAGGGCAGTGGACTTGGTCCCAGCACCCTCAGGGAACCAGTACTGCACAGTATTCCATGATATGCATCTACCACTCTTTATCTAGCCACTCTCCCTCTGATGGATACCCGGATGGCCTCCAACTCTGCACCACCATATACAAGCTGCAGTGAACAGACTTGTGCATGTACCCTTATGGACGTGGTGTGATGGTTAATGTGTGTCAAGTTGGCTGGGCCATGATTCTCAGTGATCTGGCAGTTATGATGTAGTTTGGCAGTCATATAATGATATAATTACCTCCATGATGAGATCTGATATAATGTGGTCACCTCCATGATGGGATCTACTGTGATTAGCCAATCAGTTGAAAGGGAGTTTCCTTGGGAGTGTGGCCTGCATCCAATATAGGTGGACTTTCTGGCATGGATCCTGGGCTTTTGCTTGCTCTGATCCTGCAGCTGGCTCCTGTTCATCTAATCTCTGGTTCTTGGGACTTGAGCTAGCAGCTTACCTGCTGTCTTACCTGCCAATCTTGGGATTGGTGGGCCTCCACAGCCTGTGAGCCAGAGGCCTGCTGTCTGACCTTCCAATCTCAGATTCGTCACCCCCTGGGCTACACGAGTCAGGAGAAGCCTCCATCCTGACCCATGGATTTGGGACTTTCCAGCCTCTACAACCACATGAACGATTTCCTTGATATGAATCTCTCTCTTTCTCGATATATATATATATATATAATGTATATATTTATATGCTGCACTAGTTTTGCTTCTCTAGAGAACCTAGCCTAAGACACCTGGGATACAGATATCCTGTGTGGCTGAACTGATAGGTGACTAGAGATATGTATACTTAATTGGATTAAATACACACACACACACTTTTTTTTTTTTTTTTTTTTGCAGAAGTTCTAGAGTTCTGTACTGATTATTTATCTTGACAAATGGGACCCTGGGACAAATTAACTTGATAAAAAATAAATAGATCTTCTTCTATTCCAAACATCGTAGGAAATTTCATACCTGTTATAGACACATATTCTTTGTATCTATATTCCATATTGATAGAATAAAGGAGAAAGGTCACATGATTATCTCAATAGATGCAGAAAAAGCATATGACAAACCCCAAAACCCGTTTCTGATGAAAATTTAGTACAAGCAAGGAATAAAAGGAGCTTCCTTGACTTGATAAAGGTCATCTACCAAAGGGTCACAGCTAACATCATACTTAATGGTGAAAGGCTGAACGCTTTTTCCTTAAGATCCGGAACAAACTAAGGATACTGTTGCCATTTCTATTCAACATTGCACTAGAGGTTCTAGTCAGTCCAGTAAGGCAATAAAAGAGAAAAATGGCATCCAGTTTGGCAAGAAAGAAGCAAAATTGTCTTAGTTGCATACAATATCATAATCTATGTAGAAAATCTATTGGCACCTACAAAAAACTAGTAGAAGAAATTAGTGAGTTTAGTAAGATTGCAGGATACAAGATCAATTTCCAAAAATCAATATTAATATTTGTATACTAAAAAAAACAAACTTGTTGGCATTGAGTTGATTCCAACTCAGAGTGACCCTATAGAACAGATTAGAAGTGCCCCATAGAGTTTCCAAGGAGCGGCTGGTAGATTCAAACTGCCGACCTTTTCATTAGGAGCTGAGTTCTTTACCACTGCGCCACCAGGCCTCTGTTTGTATATTAGCAATGAACAAACAGAAATTGAAATTAAAAAGCAATATAATTTACAATAGCATCAGAAATATGAACTAATTATAGATAAATCTGACAAAACATGTGCAAGACCTATACACTGGAACTACAAAACATTGCTGAGAGAAAATAAGAAAGATCTAAACAAATGGAGAGATAGATCGTGTTCATAGGTCAGGAGATTGTTAGGATATCACTTCTCCTCAAACTGACGTATAGCATCAAAACAATCCCCATCAAAATCCTGTTGTTGTTAGGTGCCGTCGAGTAGGTTCCGACTCATAGCGACCCTATCTACAGCAGAACGAAACACTGCCCAGTCCTGCGCCATCCTCACAATTGTTGTTAAGCATGAGCCCATTGTTGCTGCCACTGTGTCAAATCCATCTTGCTGAGGATCTTCCTCTTTTTCACTGACTCTCTACCAAGCATGATGTCTTTCCCCAGGGACTGATGCCTCCTGATAACATGTCCAAAGTAAGGAGCATTCTGGCTGCACTTCTTTCAAGACAGATTGGTTGGTTCTTTTGGCAGTCCATAGTATATTCAATATTCTTCGTTAACACCATGGCATCAATTCTCCTTCAGTCATTGCCCAGCTTTCACATGCATATGAGGCGATTGAAAACACCATGGCTTGGGTCAGACGCATCTTAATCTTCAAGGTAACATCTTTGCTTTTTTAACACTTTAAAGAAGTCTTTTGCAGCAGATTTGCCCAATGCAATGCATCGTTTGATTTCTTGACTGCTGTTTCCACGGGTGTTGATTGTGGATTCAAGTAAAATGAAATCCTTGACAACTTCCATCTTTTCTCCATTTATCATGATGTTGCTTATTGGTTCCCTTGTGAGGATTTGTGAGGTTTTAATCAAAACCCTAGAAAACTTATTTGTAGAAATTGACAAATTGATTCTAAAATTCATTGGAAATACAAAAGACTTAGAACAGCCAAAACAACTTTGAAAAAGAACAAAGTTGGAGGTCTAACACTAGCAGATTTCAAGACTTACTATAAAGCTCCGGTTATCAAGATAGTGTAGTATTGGCATCAAGACCGACAAATAGATCAATGGAACAGAAGTAAACCCGCACATATATGGACAACTCATTTTTAACAAAGATGCAAATGTAATTCAGTAGAGAAAGAGATAGTCTTTCCAATAAATGATGCTGGAATAATTGGATATGCATATGTAAAAAATGAACTTCAACTCATACCTCGTACCATATTACAAAAATTAGATCAAAAGGGACTACCAAAAAAAACAAACCAAACCCACTGCCGTCAAGTAGATTCTGACTCATAGGAACCCTATAGGACAGAGTAGAACCGCCCCATAGGGTTTTAAGAACTGGCTGGTGGATTCAAACTGTCAACTTTTTGGTTAGCAGCCAAGTATTTAACCACTGTGCCACGAGCGTTCCCAAAATGGACTATAGGCCTTTAATGTAAAACCTAAAACTGTAAAACTTCTAGGAAAAAAATGTTGTGACCTTGGGTTAGGCAACGATTTCTTAGTTATGACACCAAAAGCGTGATACATTTTTAAAAAGTATAAATTGAACTTAATCAAAATTAAAATTTTCTGCTCTTCAAAAAACACTGTTAAGAGAATGAAAAGATAAGTTATAGAATGGGAGAAAATATTTGCAAAGCACATATGTGATATAAGTCTGCAGACTTGTATCCAGAATATATATAGAACTCTCAAAATTCAATAATAAGAAAACAAGCAACACAATATAAAAATAATCAGCAAAAGATTTGAACAGACACCTTACCAAAGAAGATATATGAATGGTAAATAATATTAACTAGGGAAATGCAAATTAAAACCACAGTGTGATCCCACTACACAGCTATTAGAATAATTAAAATTAAAAAGACTGACCATACCAAGTATTGGGGAGGATGTGGAGAACTGGAAATCTCATACACTGGTGGCAGCAATGTAAAATGGTACAACCACAAAACAGTTTGACAGTCTCTTTAAAAAGTTAAACAGTCACCTACCATATTACCCAGCACACTCCTAGTTATTTACCCAAGAAAGATGAAAGCATATGTTCATACAAAGACATGTAGATGAGAGTTTAAAGCAGCTTTATTTGTAACAGCCAAAAACTGGAAACAAGGCAAATGTCCATCAACAGGTGAACAGATACAAGTGCTGTGTTAAGAGAACAAAGTGCCAGGGAAGGCAAGAGACTTCTTACACCTCGAAAGAGTCCTAGACAGCTTCCCTGAGGAAGTGCCATTTGCACAGGTCCAGAAAGGAGAGTAGGAATTATGTAGGAATTAGGCATCCTGGGCAGAGAGGGCAGCTTGAGCAAAGGCAGAGAGGCTGATCTGTAGGTGGGTGTAGGGTCCTTGGGCCGGCAGCAGGGCATCGGGGTTGGACAGGATGAGGCTGGAAAGTAGACTGGGCCCACTGCCCCTGGGACACTTGTAAACATCAGCCCTGAGTGCACCATACCCACAGTCTGGCTCCATCAAGATGGCCATTTGGAAAGGGGAAGGCTTGGGGTTGCCTCTGGACAGTCATGAAAAAATAAACACTTTACTGGACATTCAGGAAATGCGGGGCCAAGGCTGTGTCCAGGTGAAGCTGTTTGCTTAATTTGTGACTTTCCTGCTTTCCATCACCCTGTTAGCAGCCACCCTGCCCCATCGTGACCCTGACACCCAGTCCGACCTGACCTGCTCATTCACTTCTGAAGCAAACTCATTCCTGGGAGGAGAAGAAAGGCAGGAGAGGAAGCAAGATGGAAGTGTGGGGTCAGTGCGTGAGTGTGTGGGTCAGCGTGTATGTGCACACAAAGTGGTCAGGCTGTATGTGTGAATGTGGGTGTGTTTGTCCTGTGTGATTCGCGTGTTGGCACGTGTGTGTGCACACGTGCATGTGTATCACACCAGGGTAGGTTGGGGCGTGGGACAAGCAGTGCAGACTCTGGGGCAGATGTTCTGGGTTCAAATCCAACTCTGCCACTTACCAGCAGTACAGCCTTGGGCAAGTTACTTAGCTTCTCGGCGCCTCGGTTTCTACACGTGTTAAATGTGGGCAATAGTATTACCTGTCTTATAGGATGGAGCCCTGGTGGCGCAGTGGTCAAATGTTTGGCTGCTAACCAAAAGGTCAGCAGCTTGAATCTACCAGCCGCTCCCCGGAAACCCTATGGGGCAGTTCTACTCTATCCTATAGGTCAGTTAGTCTAAATCTACTTGGCGGCAATGGGTTTGTTCGTTTGTTTTTTTGGTATCTTATGGGGTTGTTGTACAGACTGAAATCAATTAATGAATAGAAAGCGCTTGACTGAATGGTGCTAAAGCATAGTAAGTACCTAATAAGTGTTGCTGTTAGCTGCTGCCCCAGACTCACGGGGACCCCACATACAATGGATCAGAACACTGTGATCCATAGAGTTTTCATTGGCTGATTTCTGGAAGTAGATTGCCAGCCTTTCTTCCTAGTTCATGTTACTCTGGAAGCTCCACTGAAACCTGTATAGCTTCATAGCAACACTCAAGTCTCCACTGACAGATGGGCGGTGGCTGCACATCAGATGTTTTGGCCAAGAATCGAACTCAGATCTCCTGCACAGAAGGCGAGAATTCTACCACTGAACTACCAATGCCTCAATAAATGTTAGCAATTATTATTTGTAAGTGTAACTATGCACCTGGTGGCACAATGGTTAAAGCGTTTGGCTGCTAACTGAAAGGTTGTTGGTTCGAAACCACCCAGTGGCTCCACAGGAGAAAGACCTGGTGAGCTGCTTCTGTAAAGATTAAAAACCAAAACCAAACCCATTGCCGTCAAGTCAATTCCAACTCATAGCGAACCTATAGGACAGAGTAGAACCCACCGCATGTGGTTTCCAAGGAGTGGCTGATGGATTCAAACTGCTGACCTTTTGGTTAGCAGCCAAGCTCTTAACCACTGTGCCACCAGGACTCCAGCCCTGTAAAGATTACAGCCTAGAAAACCCTATGAGGCAGTTCTACTCTGTCACATGGGGTTGCTATGAGTCACACGTACGGCCAGACCACTTTGCGTGACTGGACAGCACTTAACGACAACAACAGCGTGCATATCCCTGAGGGAGGTGGC
Source organism: Trichechus manatus latirostris (assembly GCF_000243295.1). Lineage (NCBI taxonomy): Eukaryota > Metazoa > Chordata > Mammalia > Sirenia > Trichechidae > Trichechus > Trichechus manatus. The sequence continues at coordinate 5,192,223 of NW_004444042.1, forward strand.
ATGCAGTGTGTGTCAGCACAGGCGTGTGTATGTGAGTGTGGAAGGCGTGTGGATACTTGTGGAAATGTGAGCAGATTTGCAGTGAGTATGTGTGGGTGTCCTTGAGGGGGTGTGTGCTGAGATTCTGGGAAGAGTGACCATAACCCTGAGCCCAGCTCTGAGGAGCTCAGGCCCACCCTCCCCTCCCCAAGAAGGCGAAATGAGGTCTTGGGCAGCTTCGGTCCCCTCAGCCCTCTGCCCTGGGGAGCAGGGCCCCAGGCGCTGCGCTGAGTTTTCCTGCCCTGCTGCTTAAGTCTTTTTGTTGTCCTTCCATTTCCTCGGGCTGCAGGAGTGTGGAGGTTTTTTTCTATCAAAGGCCACTGACCTCAAAAAGAAATCAAGCAAGGGTCACATACAAAAATCAACTTAATCTGGGGACTACTTTTCCTTGAAAAACAACAAAGGAACTCAACTCCTCTGCTTTTTAAATCAAGAACAGTAAGTGGCTCCAATGTTAAAAAAATTTCTTCAATTTCATTTTTCATGAAATTGCTCTATAAATTGCTTCACATCTCACTTTACAGGAATTCTCATCTGGTTAGAGGCACAGCACACCTCTGTGGATGGGGCCGGGGAAGTAGGAGGATGCAGCAAAGCAGGGAAAGAGAGATGAAGAAGAAAATCCTTGAGAGTGAGGAGCTGAACTGTGAACTTGAGCTTCCAGCACCAGCCTTCAGGATTCATTAACAGGTTAGCCATGGTTCTTTGTTTTTGAACTACTCTAACTCTCAAAGCTTTAAGAGCTTAAATTCTAAATGAAAACATAATGGGCTTTGGAATCAGGCTGGCCTGAGTTCAAGTTCCAACTTTGCCCTCACCAGTAGAGCTGCTGTGTTAAACACAGCGCCCGTGGAACTGTGTAAGCCAGGACCCCACTCACCAGGGAGGTGAACTGAGCTGCAGTGGGCTGAATGTGGTCCCCAAAAAGATATGCCCATGTCCTAGTCCTCAGAACCTGTAAATAGTGCCTTTTATGGCAAAAGGTGTGAATAAATTAAGGATCTTGAGAGGAAGAGCTTACTCTAGATTATCCAGCTGGACCCTAAATCCAATGACAAATGTCCTTAAAGAGAGGCAGAGGGAGATTTGAGACAGGCAGAAGACACAGACGCACAGAGGAGAAGGTTATGTGAAGACACAGGCAGAGGTAGGAGTGATGCAGCCACAAGCCCAGGAATGCAGGAGCAGCCTCCAGAAGCTGGAATAGGCAAGGAACAGATTCTCCCCACTAGTACCCCCAGAGAGTATGGCACAGCTGACACTTTGATTTTGGACTTCTGGCCTCCAGAACTGTGAGAGATTAAATGTCTGTTTTTTAAGCCACCTAGTTTGTGATGGTTTGTTATAGCAGCCACAGGAAGCTAATACATGGGCAGATCACTGATTGTCTCTAAACCTGGAGACGATGGCTCTTCCTTCTAGATCTGTTTCCAGATTAAATCACGAAATGCACGCACAGAGTCAGCTGTGGGACTTGAGTATCCTGATTTAAGATGCCAAGTAGCAACGTCAACTCCTCGATTGTGTCTCAGAATGCTCAGTGCTGAAGATGCCTGGCAAGCATGATCCAGGATCAACATCACAGTGAGAGTTTTGAGCTTTAGGTCTGGCTTTGAGGCCTCAAAATGTGATTCTCTGCCTTCCTCACCTCCTGACTTTTGGCAACAGTCTAGAGTTACCTAGTTTCCTTGTCTCTAATTGTCCACCAATATCCATTCTTCCACTTCTTCCTTTTAGTAGCAGCAACTGCTGAATGCTAGCTGGACACAAGGCTATCCAGCTAGAGACTTCATTTCCTAGAATCCCTTGCAGCTTGACTCTCTGATCAAGTTTGACCAGTGGGATGTGAGAGGAACTGAGATATATACCCTCAGAAGGATGCTGCTTGCCCTCCCCTTTCTTCTCCTTCTTCCTGAAATCTGGAAGGTGTATTGGTTAGAGGAGAAGGTGGAGTTCCTTTTAGCTAGTAAACAAAAGCAACACTCCAGAGCTGTGCTGTCCCACACTGTAGTCATTAGCCACATGTGGATACTTAAATTTAATTAAAATAGAATTAAAAATTAATGTTAATTGAATTAAATTTTAATTAAAATTAAATTTAAGATTCAGTTCTTCACTCTCACTTGCCACATTTCAAGTACTCAGTAGATACTTGTGGCTTCTTGTTGTTGTTGTAGGTGCTGTCTAGTTGGTTCTGACTCATAGCGACCCCACGTACAACAGAACAAAACACTGCCTGGTCCTGTGCCACCCTCACAGTCATTGCTGTGTTTGAGCCCATTCTTGCACCACTGTGTCAATCTGTCTCACGGAATGCCTTCCTCTTTTTTGCTGACCCTCCATTTTACCAAGCATGATGTCCTTCTCCAGGGACTGGACCCTCCTGATAACATGTCCAAAGTACATGAGGCAAGTCTCACCATCCTCACTTCCAAGGAGCACTCTGGCTGTACTTCCTCCAAGACAGACTTGTTCATTTTTCTGGCAGTCCATGGTATATTCAATATTTTTCGCCAACACCATAATTCAAAGGCGTCAATTCTTCTGTCTTCATTATTCATTGTCCAGCTTTTGCATGCATGTGAGGCAATTGAAAATACTACGGCTTAGGTCAGGGACACCTTAGTCCTCAAAGTGACAGCTTTGCTTTTCAACACTTTAAAGAGATCTTTTGCAGCAGATCTTCCCAATGCAATAATACATCGTTAGATTTCTTGACTGCTGCTTCCATGGCGTTGATTGTGGATCCAAGTAAAATGAAATCCTTGACAACTTCAATCTTTTATCCATTTATCATGATGTTGCTTATTGGTCCAGTTGTGAGGATTTTTGTTGTTTTTTATGTTGAGGTGTAATCCATACTGAAGGCTGTGGTCTCTGATCTTCAGCAGTTTATGTGCTTCAAGTCCTCTTTACTTTCAGCATGCAAGGTTGTATCATCTGCATATCATAGATTATTAATCAGTCTTCCTCCAATCCTGATGCCACATTCTTCCTCATGTAGTCCAGCTTCTCGGATTATTTGCTCAGCATACAAGTTGAATTAGTGAGAGGATACAACCGTGATGGACACCTTTCCTGACTTTAAACCATGCAGTATCCCCTTGTTCTGTTCTAACGACTGCCTCTTGTTCTATGTACAGTTTCCACATAAGCACAATTAAGTCTTCTGGAATTCCCATTCTTTGCAATGGTATCCATAATTTGTTATGATCCACATAGTCGAATGTCTTTGCATAGTCAATAAACACAGGAAAACATCTTTCTGGTATTCTCTGCTTTCAGCCAAGATCCATCTGACATCAGCAATGATAACCCTCTTTCCACTTCCTCTTCTGATTCTGGTTTGAATTTTTGGCAGTTCCCCGTGGATGTACTGCTACAACCGTTTTTGAATGATCTTCAGCATAATTTTACTTGCATGTGATATTAATGATATTGTTCAATAATGTCCACATTCTGTTGGATCACCTTTCTTTAGAATGGGCACAAATATTGATCTCTTCCAGTCATTGTCCAGGTAGCTCTCTTCCAAATTTCTTGGCATAGATGAGTGAGCACCTCCAGTGCTGCATCCCTTTGTTGAAACATCTTAACTGACTGGTGTTCTGTCAGTTCCTGGAGCCTTGTTTTTCGTCAATGCCTTCAGTGCAGTTTGGATTTCTTCCTTCAGTACCATCAGCTGATGATCATATGCTACCTCCCTGTCATGGATTGAATTGTGTCCCCCAAAAAATGTGGGTAGCAACTTAGCTAGGTCATGATTCCTAGTATTGTATGATTGTGTTATCTGATGTGAAGTCCTTATGTGTTGTAAACTCTACCACTATGATGAGATTATATGTGATCTCCTCATGTGTTGTAAATTCTATCACTGTGATGAGGTTTTACTGATGAGGCTGACAAGATTAGTGTCTTAATGCAATCACTTTTGAGATATAAAAGCCAGAAGCGAGCAGAGACACATGGGAACCTCATACCACCAAGAAAGCAGTGCTGGGAGCAGAGCGCGTCCTTTGGACCTGAGGTTCCTGCGCACAGAAGCTCCCAGACCAAAGGAAGACTGATGACATGGACCTTCCTCCAGAGCCGATGGAGAAAGTGTTCCCCTGGAGCTGATGCCCTGAATTTGGACTTGTAGCCTACTGGACTATGAGAGAATAAATTTTTCTTTGTAAAGCCATCCACTTGTGGTATTTCTGTTAGAGCAGCACTAGATGACTGAAACACTCCCAAACTGGTTGAATGTCAACCAATTCTTTTTGGTACACTGACTCTGTGTATTCCTTTCATCTTCTTTTGATGCATCCTAGGTCGTTCAATATTTTGCCCATAGAATTCTTCAAAATTGCAACTCAGGTCTTGAATTTTTTCTGCAGTTCTTTCAGCTTGAGAAATGCTGAGCGTGTTCTTCCCTTTTGGTTTTCTAATTCCAGGTCTTTGCACATTTCATTATAATACTTTATCTTCTCAAGCCACCCTTTGAAATCTTCTCTTCAGTTTTTATTTCATCATTTCTTCCATTCACTTTAGCTGCTCTCCATGGCTAGTACCTGCATTAGAGCAGATGTAGAACATTTCCATCATCACAGAAAGTTCTGTTAGTCAGAGCTATTCTATAAGATGGATCCCTGGTGGTGTAGTGGTTAAGAACTTGACTGCTAACCCAAAGGTCAGCAGTTCAAATCCACAAGCCACTCCTTAGAAACCCTACGGGGCAGTTCTACTCTGTCCTATAAGGTCGTTATGAGTCAGAATCAACTCAACAGCAACAGGTTTTTTTGGTTCTACAGGATGGTGGAGCAACAAAACAGAAGGGACCTGGATCCCTGGACAACCTGGGGAGCAAACCCACCCTACAACCTCACCTGCTCTAACTACTTTTCAGCTTATAGTTTCATATGAGAGAGAAAGAAACCCTTCTTCTAGCTTAAAACATTCTTATCTTGGTGTCTGTCAAAGCAGCCAAACCAATATCCTAACAAATACATTTAAAAGATCAACCCTCTTTCTGCTGAAGTTATCAGAGGCAGTTTCTGTTGCTTACAGCTAAGAATGCTGACTGTTAAAACAGAAAAGGTAAAAGGGGGAGCTGATCTGGTCTACGGGGAACAGGAACAACTTTCCCAAGAAAGATCTATTTATGCTGACACCTTGGCCACTTGCTCGGTCCCCAGCAATGGGGCTGAGCTGAGCTCCTCAGGCCACTCACTGCTGTATCCCCAGGCAGAACAGTAGCACTTGGACCAAAGTGGTGTATCAAAATGTGAGAGATGTTCCTCCCCCTAAACAGGCCTAGATTTATTCACCCACAGGACATGGCTGATTCCAGGTTTGAGGTAGGAAATGCACAAGATAAGCCTTGTCATATCAGCTAGAAAGGACTCTTCAAAGACCACTAAGGTAGTGTCAAAAGGACTCAGGAACCAACCTGAAGAAGCTCCCACCACTGGACAAAGATGGGACAAGTTGGGCATCAATAATGAAACTAACTGCAATGGACTGAAGTACATCAAATATGGTTCAATCTATGAGTTCACAGAGATACTAAAAACAAACAAACCAAGGAGGATAATAGAAAAACAACTCATTATTTTGAAGACTGGTAAAAGGACAAATCAAGCCTTGTCCTGCCTTTCCTATATGAACTGAACTACCGGGTAACCAAATAGTAGATGGGTAGACGTTTCTCTTTGTAGAAGTATTCCAAGTAACAAATGAAGAAGGAATGATAGTTTTTACAAGCCCTTATGAATTTATAGATCTAGGCATTGCATAAGGAGCCTGGGGGCACAGTAGTTAAGTGCTCGGCTGCCTAGGCTAGAAGGTCGGCAGTTTGAACCCACCAGCCGCTCTGCAGGAGAAAGATGTGGCAGTCTGCTTCCATAAAGATTACAGCCTTGGAAACTCTATGCGGCAGCTCTACTCTGTCCTCCAGGGTCACTATGAGTCGGAGTCAACTTGATGGCAGTGAATTTGGTTTTGGTTTTGGAGGCAATGAGTATCAATGGTTGCTAATATCAGAAACAGAGAGACAACCAGACATTATGTATCTCCTGATAAAAGAACATACCACCACCACCAATATAGCCTTGCCAAACAAACAAAAAACAACACCAAATCTGATCAGACCTCTAGATCCAGCTTCCAATTTACAGGAAATTTTGAGTACAGAGAAGCTTATTAAACATACAATTAAAAAATTCAGACTGTGGGAAACTCTTCTGAACAATCAACCCAGTCTCTTCTACAACTCAACATCAAGAAGAAGAAAAAAAATAGGTGGAAACTATGGATTAACAGAGGCTAAATTTTTTTTTTAAGTATGACATTTATGAAACATTTGGAAATTTGGATAATGACTAGATAGTTGATGATCTTAAGGAATTACTGCCAATTCTTTGAGGTGTGATAATGGTATTTTCCAATGAAATGCTACGATGCCTGGGCCTTTCACCAATATCATCTGGGAAGGCAGGAGGTGGGTGGGGATGGGGATGGAAAAGATTGGCCCTGAGTTGATAATTGTTGAAGATGGAGGATGGGTATGCATGGGTTCATGATCTTATTCTCCTTCTATGTTAACATTTGAAAATTTTCTGTTTGAGATTTTCCTAGAAGAATCCTTTTGTATTTGTATCTGTTTGAAATTTTCTGAAATAAAAAATTGTTACTAAAAAAAAAAAAAATTCACCACTCCCAAAATCCCAGGGCAAAAACCCAGTTTGGACCAGGGCAGACTCCAGTTTCTGCTGCCTTTTCCCACCCTCACCCCAAAGCCACCTCTTCTTCCACCAGCCAACCCACTGGTTCCATCCCTTTCCTGTGGTGAATTTACAGCTTTCCCTGCCACTGGGTCCTTCTTTTTTATTTTTTTAATAACTGGTTTATTGACTAGTGCAAACACAATTGGCTGCTATCTGAAAGGTTGGAGGTTCAAGTTCCCCAGAAGAACCTCGGAAGAAAGGCCTGGCAATCTACTTCAAAAAAAATCAGCCATTGAAAACCCTATGGAGCACAGTTTTACTCCGTCACACATGGGGTCACCACGAGTCAGAGTCTACTTAAGGGCAACTGGTCTTTTTGTTTTTCTTAATTGAGATACCATTCACAAAACCATATAATTCACACGTTTAAAGTGCACAATTCAATGGTTTTTAGTATATACACAGATATGCCTAACCATCAGTAGAGTCAATTCTAGAACATTGCCACTGGGTCTTTATCAGACATGCACACTCTTGATCCCTTCAAATCCTACACAACAGGAGTTGGAGTCTTGACCCTTTCCTTCCCAGAAGGACCCTGGACCTTTTATGCCAGTTTTCTTGCAACGATACAAGTTCCCAATTTCCATGTATTGCTTACCAAAAAAAAGGAGGTTCCACCTCACTTCCTCCCCCCACCACAGAATCCTGACTGACAGCCTCCCAGGCCCAGGGCCCAGCGTGAGCAAGGGCCAGGAGGCATGAAGCTATGAAGCACATGGCATCTAAAGGAATCCTTAAGTTATTCAGAGGTGAAAGCGGAGACAGGAAATGAAGGAATCCTGACTGGGCTGAGGAGACTGGGCCTGAGTGGGCCTAACACTCAAGGCCATAGGTGCCCCTGCCCCGGTGGATGGGAGCTGCTCCCCTATACCCTCCTCCCAGGCAGGGAAGCCCTGTACCATCACCACCCCTCACAGCTCTGCCTTCCTGTCCGCCTGCCTCTCTCCTGAGGCCTGCAAATCACACAGGCTGCTAAGCCAGGGCAGCCGCACCTTTCAAAGCAGCCAGTTTCCTTTATTTGAAGACGAGATGTTTCCACTTCGTGCAGGTCGGCCGGGAGCCCTTTCTCCTTCCTCTCCCCGCTTCCCAGGGAATAAATCTTCTTAAACCTTATCCTCCCGGAGACCATCTGGATGAAAATTGTTCAGGAAACTCGGACAGGTACTAAGCCCAGAGCTCCCCATCCATCTCCGCCTGTCAGAGCCCAGGGCTCAGGCCTTAAGGAATCCTTGCAGCTGGAGCCGCCCCGGGTCTCCTGGCCGCAGTAGCGAGCCCTGCCGGCGCTCAGAGCCACCTATTCCAGACAACTGCCCATGGATACAGGACTTTAAACCGCCCTCGCCCTTCTCCAGCCCTCACCACACTCTGGACCCTTCATCCCGCGTTGCTGGTTTCACCCAATTTTAATATCCAGAGAGGTAGTGTGGTAGAGTGGGAAGAATTCATAGAGACCCAGGGCTGAAACTTAGCTCTGCTGTGTGACCTTGGCCACATGACCTGACATCTCTAAGCCTTAGTTTCCCCATCAGTAAAATTGGGGTGATGATGCACACCTTGTGGAGCTGTCATAGGGTTAAATGAGATAATGTACTTTAAAATCACTCTCCTCTGCATTTCCTCTGCTCCAGCCACACTGGCCTTCTTGCTGTCCCTTGAACTCACCAGTCATGCTCCCGCCTGAGTGCCTTTGCACTTGCTGCTCCTTATGCCTGGACGCTCTTTCCCTGGATATCCATAGGCACGGCTCACTCCCAAATTTCCTTCAGTTCAAATGTCACCTTCTCAGAGATGCCTTCCCTGGCCCCACCCCCCCTTTCTATCTTTCACCCTGCTTTAATTTTCTTCAAAGCACTTCATACCACCTGACACATGATAGACTCCTGTGTTTATTTACTTCCTGTCTTCCCCACTGGAATGTACGCTCCTGAGGGCAGAAATTATGTCTCTTCTGTACACCAATGTATCCCCAATGCTAGGAGAGTGCCAAGCACACAGTTGGCACTCAATAAATATTTAAAGAACAGAGGAGTGAATGAATGGCTGGTTGAATGAATGCCACCACCTTGCACAGTGCCCGGGCCCATCATAAGTGCACAGTAACTAGGAGTTATTATTGTCACTATTGTTGGGGGTGCTGAGGGACACAGCGGGTGTGAACTTCTGGGAATGGGTGAGGTGGAAGAAAAGAACTCAGATGGGACTCAAGCTATACACAGCTTGCTCTGAGGCCAAACACTACGGACTTTGGGCAAGGGCAGGAGTTTGCCATCACAGAACTCGCCAGCCTAAGGGGGACCTTGAGCCCCACCCATCACAAGCACTACCCTCCAGCGTCCTCTGGGACCAAGGTCAGGGCTAGGCAGGGGATTGAGATGGGCCTGGCCCTGAGGTTGGCAGAACCCCCTGCCTAACCTGGGTAGGGTGCCTGTTTGGCCCCAGCAATGGGGTTGATAAGAGGCTCTCTATCCCCATAGGGAGTCTGAGCAGCAGCAGGGGACAGAGTTTGTGGTGGACCTCTGGGCCAGGGAGGGAATTAGGCCAGGCCTCGGCTCCATCCCTTCAACTGTGTGACCTTGGCAAATCACTTGGCCTCTCTGAGCCTCAGTTTCCCCCTGTCAAGTGGGAATAGTAATATGCACCTCAAGAACTAGATGGGAAGATTATTAAGAATAATAATTATTTATTAGCACTTTGCTAGTTACATTATCTAATTTGATCCTCAAAATATCCCTAAAGACAGGTATTTCCACTCCCACTTTACAGTGGGGAAAACTGAGGTTCAGAGACGTGTGACCAGCCCAAACCACACATCTAGGAAGAATCAGAGCAAAACTGGACCCATGTCTGCTGGTTGCCAAAGCCCTCTTTTAACCACTATCTAGAAAATGCACTTGAACCCCCAGCACCTGGCTGCACCCAAACAGACCCCCAACAACTGAATTCGCTTCCTCTTCCCTGAGTTCCAGGTTTAGGGGCAGGTGGGGGCTCAAGGGCCACGGAGCCAGACAGCCTTATGCTGGGTTGAGGCTGCAGCAACAGCCTCCACCTCACCCCCAGTCAAGCTCAAGTAGCCTGAGCCTGCTTCCTGCTTCCAGCAGGGTTCTAGAAGCCTCTGTGCCGGGGCCAATTACCCAGTAAGCAAGGTAAGCATGAGTTTACCTGTGCTTAGTTACTAATCTGTAGTGAACAATTTCACACGGGTTTCACTTTGATGTGGCTGGAGAAACCCTTGTGAAATTGTTCACTACTGATTAGTAAGTAAGCACAAGTAAACCCGTGGTTACCTTGATTATTGTAACCCGCCCCTGCTTGCGCCAACAGCTCCTCCCCAGCAGGGGCAGGCTGGGTCATCCCCACAGAGGAAGTTCAGCCAGTTCAGGCCTGCCTGTTTCCCACAGCCCCAGAGTGACCCTCCACAGCTTTTTCACTCACCTCCAGGCCAAGAACCCTCCAAGGCTCCGACCCAGGGCCTGTCAGGTTAAGCTGCCATTGGTGTTGCTCCCTCGAAAAGGGACAGCCCAATCCACGCAGGACCCACACAATAAATCAGGGAGGGGCAAGGGTGGTGACATTCATAAATCCATATCAAACAGCCCCCAAATTATGACAGATGACATGGCAGCCATAAAATTGCACAAGCAAAACTCACCAAGTCATTAATTTCATGGCCATGGAAAATAAACAGACACATTTTTTTCGTGGCCCTAATAAATTTTTAAAAACTCAAAGAATGGTCCATCTGCTTCAAATAATTTTTAATTTCCTATTCTGTCTCATTCCCATTAGCTATTCCACTGAGATATTTGCTAAATTCTTTCATTTACCTCCTCCCATCTGTATTCAATTACCCTATTCCAAACAGAGTGAGTTTTTGTTTCTCCTAAGCATGGGACAAAATACCCCACCTGTACCTTAAAGCAAATGTTATGTGTGTTTTATTATCTGTTAGACCGTATGAGTCATTCTAACTCAATTGCCTGCGCGGAAAGGCTTGGAGAGCAATCTGATTTTGATATTTTCTGGCTTGGGTGGAAAACACCTGCCCGATTCTCAAAGCTAATCTATTAACGTGGTAAATGCTGTAGCAGATGTTCCTGAGTGAACGAGGGGCCGTGCTGGGCTGTGACCAGGCCTGGCGTTTCGGGCGCACTATGGCAATGCTTGGAGATCAGAGGCCTGCGACGCCACTGCGGGCCGAGCTGTCATGAAGTCACATTTGCTGGCTGGTCCCTGGGCTCTGGCTGCCTGAAGGCTCCTCGCTGCCTCCCTGGGCTCTCAGCAGCCACTTGAGCTGGAAGGACATCTCACGGTCTTCTGGTCCCCACACATCCCATGTCTTTTTACAGAAGGGACACTGAGACCCAGAGAGGAGGTTTGCCTTGCCCAAAGTCACACAGCATGCTGGAAAAGGAGAATATCCTTAGAGGCTGCAGGGGGGTACAGGGAGCTGAGATGCGGAGAGGAGGACAGGTGATGATTCTATGGCTCATCCTTTCCTGAGTGCCTTCTACTCAGGAGTCATAAGCAAGGAGTGGACTGGTATCTGTGATCAAGATCTTGTTTGGAAACAGGGTCTTTGAAGATGTCATCAGTCAACACAAGGTCACAGTGGAGTAGGGTGGGTCCTAATCCAATCTGAGTGGTGTCCTTATAAAAAGGAGAAAAAATGCAGACGCAGACACAAAGGGAAGACGGTGTGTGAAGACAGAGGCAGAGTTCGGAGTGATGCATCTACAAGCCACGAAACGCCAAGGATTGCCATGAACCACCAGAAGCTAGGAAGAAGCAAGGAAGTATATTCCCTTAGAGCCTTCAGAGAAAGCCCGGACCTGCTGACACCTTGAATTCAGCCTTCTAACCTCTGGAACTGTGAAACAATAGCCTTCTGTTGTTTTAATCCATCCAAACTGAGATGCTTTGTTACAGCAGCCCAAGAAAACTACTACACAAGGTCATGTGGGGGTTTTTCAGTCTAAAATTCTGCACTGGACATTCTTCCTCATCCTGCAGGGGTAGGGCCTGAGACCGAGGTTGGGGCAGGCCAAGGCCTTGCTCTGGGGCAGGCTGGTTTCAACACTGTGCACACACTGGTACCTGCAGTGTACCTTTCACAAAGCCCCAGGAAACGGGCTTCCAGGCTGAGCTGCAGAGGAGCCAGAGTCCCCAAAGCCACACATGGCAGGATCTGTGTAGCTGAGTTATAGGTGCCCACATCCCCTGGGCCTCACCATTTCCATGCAAGCTGGTAGCCTCTTACTGTAGGCGCCTGCAACACTGCCTGAGAAAAGAAAACTAAAGACCAATATCTTTTATGAATATAGACATAAAAATGTCTGATAAAACACTAGCAAACTGAATCCATCAACATATAAAAACATGGTTGTGGTGACATGAGCTCCTTTATATGGTCTTTTGCCTTGGTTCTTTGGAAAAACAGTTTGAGAGATTTTTCTCCCAAGCCCTGAGGCGTTTGCCCTAGTTTTCTACCGGAGAGAGTTTGTTACCTTTGTCCAGGTTGATTGACATTTCCTGGGTAAGCCGCAAACCACTTAATGATTTGATACTATTTGTCTGGCCCTGGGCTGTAGCCTGCCTTGTGATTGGTCTATTTTATGCACCTCGCAAGGATTGGTCAATATACTATAGACTATGCAAATGATGTAACTATCATCCACTGAGGGGATCAGTCAGTTTGTGGCCCTGCTGCAAGGGCCATGCCTTGAAATTGGCAAGGATTTGTTTAATGTATGCAGCCTACTCCACAGAAGGAAGAAAGAAACAGAAAGGAGAAAAGGCAAGAGAGGCAAGAAGAGAGAAGCAGAGAAAGAGGAGGTGAGGAACCTCCTAAAACAGCTGTAACATAGGCCAAGGGCGGTAACTCTGAAGACGGTGAAAGGCCCAGAAGGGGCCTTGCCGCAGAATTAGTGGTGACAGCAGAAACATGCTGCTAGGAATGCAGCTAAGAGAGCTGAACAAAGCTGCTACGCGGTTATGAGCTGGGTCAGTTAGCACTGGGGGGACCAAAGGCAGAGAAGCCTGCACAGCTCAGAGAGGGTGTGCAGGGCCAAGAGGCCTGTCCTGCAGGGGCTGAAAGGAGGCTCGGACAGCTGAGTCGGGGCATGCAGGACCAAGAGGCCGGTCCTGAGGAGGCCAAGAAGGGGCCTGTCCTGAGAGGACTGAAAGGAGGCCCGCATGGTTAAGAGGGCGTGTGCACAGCTGAGAGGAGATTTGTCCTGAGGGGGCTGAGAGGGGGCATGTAGGGCCAAGAGGTCTTTCCTGAGAGGGTTGAAAGGAGGCCCGCATGGTTGAGAGAGCATGTGCATGGCTGAGAGGAGGCCTGACTTAATGGGGCCAAAAGGAAGCCTGTCCTGAGGGGGCTGAGAAGAGGCGTGCACGGCAGAGAAGGGCCTACTTGCTTACATGGCTGAGACAAGCTGAGAGAGCTGCTCTGCACTGAAGAAGGGAGGGTAGGGATGTGCTTTTCACTTCAGGGGAGCCACCCAGATTTTGCCTACATGCTTCCTGATCCTAATCCTGAGTTGTAGCCTGTTGACCCTGATCCTGAGTTGTACCATTACTTCCTTAATAAACCACTTAACTGTAAGTACGATCTGTGAGTTCTGTGTGGCCATTGCAATGAATTACAGAACCCAGAAGAGAAGTAGAGAGTGCCATGGGAGGGACAGCTGGTGTCAGAATTGGTAAAAAGGTTGGAGAGTAGAGGTGTGTCTGACTCCACCTCATAGGAATCAGCTTTGGGCTGATCCTGGTCTCTAGACAAGTTCTGATGTTACTTCAACTGCAACACAGTTGTCCAAGATGGCTGCTCAGACTCCAGCCATCTTGTCCACGTTGTAAACAGCGGAAAGGAAGAAGGAAGGAAAAACGGCCAACCCTGTCCCGTATAAGGACATTTCCCAGAAGAACCACACAACATTTCTACTTACACCTCACAGTCCAGAACTTAGTCACATAGTCATACCTAGCTGCGGTAGAGTCTGAAATAATACAGTCTTTATTCTGGACAGCCATGTGCCCAGAAATTTGAATAACAACAACAAGGATTCTATTACCAAAGGCTAAGGATATTGGGGTGTGCACTGAAGTGTACAGTCTATTCCATCTCCATGCTTCACAACTCATGTAAATAGATACAGCAAGGGTCACAGGCCACCCATTCTATAAATAGTACTGCAGGAAGAGATCATATTTACCTCATAGGATTATGATGAGGAGTCTCGAAATTAGACTCCTGGTGTCTGGACCAGGGTGGTCAATAAAAGTCTCCCCCCACGGTCTGAAGATTTGGCCCCACTTGGCCTCAGTAGTGTATCTGAGAAGGAAGGGCTTGAAACTTGTGCTTCTGGGGAAAATCCCTGAGGTACAGGGAGATCTGAGCCGAGGACACGGCCTCCACCCAAGGCCAGAGTCCTGGTGGTGCCATGCCCAGCCTCAGAGCCAGAGAGGAGCTCAGATGGGGAAGTCAGCAGAGGAAGATGACCAGGCACCCAGGCAGGCAAGACGAGGGAGGAGGAGCCCTTCAAAATACAGACCTCAGGCAGCACTGTCAGCAGCGACCAAAATAGTGGGAGTGGAAATGATGATGATGATGATGACGCTCACAGAAGCAAACACTGACAGCGCTTAGAACACTCAGCCACACACTCAGCATTGCAAGCATCGTCTCGTTTAATCCTCACACCTGTGGCACATGTACTTGTTTCCCACCCAAAAGCTATTTCCCCTTCTTCTTCCCTGATAACAAGCCCTGGTTTTGTACCAGGAGATCCCTCAAAGTCTGGAAGTCGAGCCCAGTCCCTGATTAATGAGATACAAAGAGATGCTTATGAGGTGGTAGAAAAATTTGAAAACAAACAGTGGTGATGGTCACACACATGTGATGAACATACTGAATGTCACTGAAATGTACGTATCACAAATGTCGAAATGGCAAATGTTTTGTGATATATATTTTTACCACAATAAAAAAAAAGAGGCTTGTGTTGCTGAACCCTAAAAGGTGACTTTTGTCTGGCACGCTCAGACCTGCCAGTAATCTGGACAGCAGCCTTTGAGAAAGAGAAAGTAATTTCATTGCAATGTGCAGAGCAAAGAGCCAGGAGGAAGTTCCTCAGAGCCGACTCCCCGAACTATGGGGAAGCAGAGCTTATCTGTGATTTGGGAAGCAAGATGGCGGCCTCACAGATGTACTAGGGAGGGAAAATTCTAGAAGGAATAGTTAGGGCGGCTAGGAAACAGGAGGTGACGGGGTTCTTGTCTGACCTCTCGCTTCGGAATGGGGTGCAGGTGATGATTTTCCTTCTGATTCGTTCCACCTGTTGCTGCATCGTCTGTTGAAGTCAATTAATAGCCACAGCTGGCCCTTCTGCGCATGCAGGGCGGGCCATATCTGGCAGTCTTTTCTGACTGATGGCAGGTTACGCTAGTGGAGGGGGCCTGACCCCTGATAAGAAATACCCTGCCCTGGTCTGACCCATTTCCTGCCCTCGAGAGTGATTTTCTGAATGGAGGGTTGGAGCCACAGCAGTTGTTTTGCAGCCATGAGGCTGAAAGAAATGACTTCCCAGAGGCCAGGAGGGTTGAGCCAGCAGTTGGATTAGTGTCAACAGCTGCCTCCCTTCAGATTATGTGAGAAAAAGTATGCCTCCAACTGTTACTTGCAGATAAGTGATATACCCTACTGGCCCCAGACTATCTGGAGGGACAGGTACTTCCTTAAAAATATAATGAAAATCATGGGTATCTCTCAGAAAAATGTACATGCACATATCACACACTACAATTCACATAGTTTTGTGGGGTCTATAGACATCTTCAAGGAGTCCTGGTGGCACAATGGTTAAAGCGCTTGGCTGCTAACTGAAATGTTGATGGTTTAAACCCACCCAGCAGCTCTGTGGGAGAAAGATCTGGTGATCTGCTCCTATAAAGATTACAACCTAGAAAACCCCAGTTTTACTCTGTCACATGGGGTTGCTAAGAGTCGAAATCAACTAGATGGCACCTAACAACAATAGACATCTTCAAGGACCCCTGGTGGCGCAATGATGAAGTGCTCAGCTGCTAATTTAAAGATCGGCAGTTGGAATCCACCAGTGGCTCTGTAAACCTGGCAATTTGCTCCTGTAAAGATTACAACCTAGAAAACCCCATGTGCAGTTCTACTCTGAAACACATGGGGTCACTGTGAGTTGGAATTGACTCTATGGCAACTTTTTTTATACGTATAGACATGTTCATCCTCTTTTATAGACCCTCGAAAGCAAGGTCAGCAAAGTACCTCCCTCAGCCCAAATCCTGCCTCCTGCCTCTCTTCTTTGTTTTCTTTAATGGATTTATTGAGATATAATTCACGTACAATTCACCTATTTAAAGTGTAAAATTCAGTAGCTTTTAGTATATTCACAGAGCTGTGCAACCTTCCCCACAATCAATTTTAGAACATTTCATTACTCCAAAAAGAAACACCACACCCCTTCGCCTTCACCCCCAACCTCCCCAGCTCCCCCAGCCCTATGGATTTGCCCGTTCTGAACATTTCATATAAATAGAAACATGTGGTCTCTTGTGACTGGTTTCTTTCCATAATGTTTTCAAGCTTCATCCATGTTATAGCATGTCTTAGTCATTTAGTGCTGCTATAACAGAAATACCACAAGAGGATGGCTTTAACAAAGAGAAGTTTATTCTCTCACAGTCCAGTAGGCTACACATCCAAATTCAGTGTGTCAGCTCCAGGGGAAGGCTTTCTCTTCTCTGTCAGCTGTGGAGGAAGCTCCTTGTTATCAGTCTTCCCTTGATCTGGGAGCCTCTCAGCACAGGAACCTCAGGTGCAAAGGACGCGCTCTGCTCCTGACGCTGCCTTCTTGGTGGTACGAGGTTCCCATGTGCCTCTGCTCGCTTCCCTCTTTTATATCTCAAAAGAGATTGGCTTAAGACACTATCTAATCTTGTAGACCTCATCAGTATAACTGCTGCTAATCCACCTTATTACATCATAGTGATAGAGTTTACCACACATAAGGAAATCACATTAGATTACAGAACGGTACACAATCATACAATACTGGGAATCATGACCCAGCCACATCGACAGCCAAGTCGACACAATTCACTCCATGACAGCATGTATCAGTACTTCATTTATTTTTATTGCCAAATGATATTTCATTGGATGGGTACACCACATTTTACTTATCCAGTCATCAGTTGTAGGGCATTTGGGTTCTTTCCACTTGTCTTAGTTATCTAGTGCTGCTATAACAGAAATACCCCAGGTGGATGGCTTTAACAAACAGAAGTTTATTTTCTCACAGTTCAGTAGGCTAGAAGTCCAAATTCAGGGTGCCAGCTCCAGGGAAAGGCTTTCTTTCTCTGTTGGCTCTGGAGGAAGGTCCTTGTCATCAATCTTCCCCTGGTCTAGGGGCTTCTCAGCAAAGGGATCCTGGGTCCAAAGGACACACTCTGCTCCTGGCACTACTTTCTTGGTAGTATGAGGTCTCCCTTGTCTCTCTGCTCACTTCTCTTATGTCTCAAAAGAGATTGATTTAAGACACAACCTAACCTTGTAGATTGAGTCCTGCCTCATTAACATAACTGCCTCTAATCCTTCCTCATCGACATCATAGAGGTAGGATTTACAACACGTAGGAAAATCACATCAGATGACAAAATGATGGACAATCACACAATACTGGGAATCATGGCCTAGCCAAGTTGACATACATTTTTGAGGGACACAATTCAGTCTATGACACCACTTTTAGGGCATTATGAATAATGCTGCTATGAACATTAGCGTATAAGTTTTGAGTAGAGATATGTTTTCATTTCTAAATAAGGTTTTACCAAAAACAATCACACTCATTCATTTACGTACTGTCTATGGTGGCTTTCATGCTGCAAAAGTGTTGTTGTGTGCCATGGAGTCGATTCTGACTCATAGCAACCATAAAGGACAGAGCAGGTCTTTTCTCCCACAAAGTTGCTGGTGGGTTTGAACTGCTGACCTTTCAGTTAGCAGCCAAGCTCTTAACCATTGTGTCACCAGACTACAACAGTTGTTGCTGTTATTATGTACCATTGAGTCAGTTCTGATTTATAGTGACCCTATGTACAACAGAATGAAACACTGCCCGGTTCTGCACCATCTTCATCTATGTTTGAGCCCATCGTTGCAGCCACTCGTTGAGGGTCTTCCTCTTTTTTGCTGACCCTCTACTTTACCAAGCATGATTTCCTTCTCCAGGGACTGATCCCTTCTGATAACATGTCCCAAGTACATGGGATGAAGTCTCACCATCCTTGCTGTAAGTAGCATTCTGGCTGTACTTCTTCCAAGGCAGACTTGTTCGTTCTTCTGGCAGTCCATGGTATATTCAGTATTCTTCACCAATACCATAATTCAAAGGCATCAGTTCTTCTTTGGTCTTCCTTATTCATTGCCCAGCTTTTGTATGCACATGAGACAACTGGGAATACCATGGCTTGGGTCAGGCGCACCTCAAAGTGCCATCGTTGGGTTTTGCCATTTTAAAGAGGTCTTTTGCAGCAGATTTGCCCAATGCAATGAGCCTTTTGATTTCTTGACTGCTGCTTCCGTGGGTGTTGATTGTGGATCCAAGTAAAATGAAATCATTGACAACTTCAACATTTTCTCCATTTATCATGATGTTGCTTATTGGTCCAGTTGTAAGGATCTTTGTATTCTTTATGTTGAGGTGTAATCCATACTGAAGGCTGTAGTCTTTGATCATCATCAGTAAGTACTTCAAGTCCTCTTCACTTTTAGCAAGCAAAGTTGTGTCATCTGCATATCACAGGCTGTTAATGAGTCTTCTTACAACAGTAGAGCTGAGTAATTGCAACATGGATCACGGGGTCTGCAAAGCCTAAGATATTTATTATCTGTCCCTTTGCAGAAAGTTTGCCAAGCCCTGATCTATAGATCTGACTTTTTAAACAATGTATGTGCATTGTTTTGATAAAATAAAAAATGGAATTCTACATAATGCCCCTCCATAATGCAGGGTCTGGGGATGCCTGCCCAGGCTCAAGCGGTGGGCAGTCACATTTCTGGGCAATCCAAGAACCTGGTAGTTTTATAGGCACCACTGCCTGGGACACTGGGAGAGGAGCTGTTGGTGGGGTGGGGTTTACTCTGAGTATAGCAGAGAGACACTCAAGGATCATCAATCCAGCTCTAAGGAGGGGGAAAAGGAGGAGAGAAACCCATTAAAGGGAATACATCACCCTCCCCATCACTCCAGCCCCAACAAATCTAAATCAACTTGCCAAGCCTCGCATGCCTTCCATCAGCCTGTCCCAAGCAATATTTCTGGAATACTTTTCTTCCAAGGCAGAGTGCTCCAACAAGCACATGCCACTGGCATGAGCACACACGTGTGGGCAGGAGGCGCTAGCCAGGCACACTGATGTCATATGTTGGCACACAGTACGCTGTGCACAGGTACAGCATGGGCGAGCTGATGATATGCACACGTGTCAACATAGACCCATTCCAGAGTCACGTGTTCGTTCTGTTCTTCACTGCGACCCATGCTGAGCTCCTTCTTTGTGCAGCCTCGGGGATGGTGAAGACCCACAGACCGAGGAGAGGGAGGCACTGCTCCCAGGGAGCTCCCAGCATAGTGCAATCAGAGGACCAAACTCCATAGGGCAACTGCTCAGATGGAGATGTGGGCAGACGGAAGAATAGCCAGCTTTGTTCCTGGAACTCAAGGCAGGTTTTACCGAGGGGCTGACATCTGTCTAGGTCATGAAGGTGGAGGCGCAGAACGTGGGTGAGGGTATTCCCAGCAGAGGGAACAATATGACTGGAATGTAAGAGGTTGTGGAGAGAGAAGTGGGAGGCGATACAGCTGGACCTTTAAGCAGATGAGAAGGATCTGTGTGTGAGGCTGAGGAACCTGAACTTTATCTGAGGGCCACAGCATACCGTGGAACATTTTTAGGCAAAGGTATGACAACATTAGACCTGTGATTTAGAAAAGTCCCTTTAGAGACATTGCTCCATTGGCTTCCAACTCTAGTATATACATGGGAATAGAATTGCTGGGTCAGAAGATATGCAGATATTAAACTTTACCAGATAATGCCAAAATGTTTCCAGTTCACACTCACACCAGCAGTGGATAAGAGTTCCTGTGGCTCCACATTCTTGCGGATACTTGGTAATATTAGTAATTTTTGCCAATCTAGTAGGTATAAAAGAATTTGCATTCTTTTGTTACTAGTAAGGTTGAACTTCTTTTCATATTTTTAGTAGCTATTCATATTTCTTCTGTAAAATGCCTGTTTGTTGTTGTTTGCCGTCAAGTCGATTTCAACTCATAGCGACCCTATGGGACAAAGTAGAACTGCCCCATGGGGTTTCCAGGGAATGGCTGGTGGATTCAAACTGCTGACCTTTTGGTTAGCAGCTGAGCTCTTAACCAATGCGCCATCAGGGCTCCTGTTTATGACTGCCCTTTTTTTGTTTTGGGGTTATCTTTTTCTTGTTGATTTGTTTTTTCATTTCTAATATCGTTTTGTGCCTTCTCTCTTTATTCCTTGCTCAGTTTTGCCAAATGTTAGTTGATTTTAGTCAGTGAGTCACTGACTTCAATATAGTGTATCTGTGTTCTTTCTTTCATTAAGTTCTGCTCTTCCTTCTACCATATTTGAGTTTATTCTGATGTACAATTTCTAAATTCTTAAGTTGGATGCTTAATTCACTGATTATCAGCATTCATTCTTGCATCATTCTTGCTCATATATGCATTTAAGGCTATAACTACCACTCAGTACTGTTTTAGCTGTATCCCAAAGTTTTGATTTCTGGTCCCTTTGCTTTTGTTCGATTTTACATATTTTTAAATTAAAATATTTTTTGACTCATGAGTTATTTAGAAGTGTATTTTTAAATGCCCAACTGTATGGGGAGGGTGGTTTATTATCATTATTGATTTCTAAATTAATTTCATTGTGGTCTAAAAATGTGGTTTGTATAACGCTGATGACTTGGAAGTTATCATTTCTTCATGGCCTAATACGTGACCATTTTTTACAAATGTCCTTCAAAACAACATTATTCTTCAATTGTTGGGTACAATGTTCTATATAATTTTGTTGTTCATATCTTCTATATTCTTACTGATATTTTTGCCAGTTTGATTTATCAATCACTGGTAGATATATTTCTAAATAACCTACTTTGATATTGTTCTTCCCAAAAGGTAGGAACACACTTGGCATTTCTCAAGCTGAAAGAAGTGAAGAAAAAATTTAAGCCTCGAGTTGCAATAGTGAAGGATTCTGTGGACAAAATAATAAATGATGCGGAAAGCATCAAAAGAAGCTGGAAGGAATACACATGGTCACTGTACCAAAAATGTCAACATTCAATCATTTCAGGAGGTAGCATATAATCAAGAACCAATGGTACTGAAGGAAGAAGTCCAAGCTGCACTGAAGACATTGGCAAAAAAAAAAACTAGGCTCCAGGAATTCACAGAATAAGAATTGAGATGTTTCAACAAATGGATGCAACGCTGGAAGTGCTCACTCATCTATATCAAGAAATTTCGAAGACAGCTACCTGGCCAACCGACAGGAAGAGATCCATATTTATGCCTATTCCAAAGAAAGATGATTCAACCAAATGTGGAAATTGTTGAACAGTATTATTAATATCACATGCAAGTAAAATTTTGCTGAATATCATTCAAAAGCGCTTGCAGCAGTACATCAACAGAGAACTGCCGGAAATTCAAGCCAGATTCAGAAGAGGACATGGAATGAGGGATAGCATTGCTGATGTCAGATGGATCATGGCTGAAAGCAGAGACTACCAGAAAGATGGTTACCTGTGTTTTATTGACTATGCAAAGGCATTCAACTGTGTGCATCATAACAAATTATGGATAATACTGGGAAGAATGGGAACACTTAATTGTGCTCGTGAGGAACCTGTACATAGATCAAGAGGCAGTCGTTCCAACAGGACAAGAAGATAGTGACTGCGTGGTTTAAAATCAGGAAAGGTGTCCGTCGGGGTTATATCCTTTCACCATGCCTAGTCAATCTGTATGCTGAGCAAATAATCCGAGAAGCTGGACTATATGCAGCAGAGCGGGGCATCAGGTTTGGAGGAAGACTCATTAACAACCTACGATATGCAAATGATACAACCTTGTTTGCTGAAAGTGAAGAGGACTTGAAGCACTTACTGATGAAGATCAAAGACTACAGCCTTCAGTATGGATTACGCCTCAACATAAAGAAACAAAGATCCTTACAACTGGACCAATAAGCAACATTATGATAAATGGAGAAAATATTGAAGTTGTCAATGATTTCATTTTACTTGGATCCACAATCAACACCCATGGAAGCAGCAGTCAAGAAATCAAAAGGCTCATTGCATTGGGCAAATCTGCTGCAAAAGACCTCTTTAAAGTGTTAAAAATCAAAGATGTCTCTTTACGGATTAAGGTGTGCCTGATCCAAGCCATGACGTTTTCAATCGCCTCATATGCATACGAAAGCTGGGCAATGAATAAGGAAGACAAAAGAAGAATTGACGCCTTCGAATTGTGGTGTTGGTGAAGAATATTGAATATACCATGGGCTGCCAAAAGAACAAACAAGTCTGTCTGGAAGAAGTACAGCCAGAATGCTCCTTAGAAGCAAGGATGGAGAGACTGCGTCTCACATACTTTGGACACATTATCAGGAGGGATCAGTCCCTGGAGGAGGACATCATGCTTGGTAAAGTACAGGGTCAGTGAAAAGAGAAAGGCCCTCGACAAGACGGATTGACACAGTGGCTACAATAATGGGCTCAAACATAACAATGATTGTGAAGATGGCACAGGACCAGGCAGTGTTTCATTTTGTTGTACACGGGTTGCTATGAGTTGGAACCAACTCGTTGGCACCTAACAACAACTTTGACAGTGGCTTTGCCCCACTTTTCCCCATGGTTCTGGCAATTTTTGCTTTATACATTTCAAAGCTATATTATGAAGTATCCATAAATTTAGAACTATTATTTCCTCCTGGTGAATTGAAACTTTATATGTGATCCTCTAGAGCCCTGGTGGCGCAGTGGTTAAGAGCTTGGCTTCTAACTAAAAGGTCGGCAGTTCGAATCCACCAGCCACTCCTGTTCCTTAGAAACCCTATGGGGCAGTTCTCCTCTGTCATGTAGGGTTGCTATGAGTTGGAATCGACTCAATGGCAACAGGATTGGTTTTTGGTTTTATATCTCTAATGATACCTTTTTGCCTTAAAATCTATTTTATCTGTTATTTATATAACTATATGGGCTTCTTTTGGAGCCCTGGTGGCACAGTGGTTAAGAACTCGGCTGTTAACCAAATGTCAGCAGTTCGAATCCACCAGCCGCTCCATGGAAACCATCTGGGGCAGTTCTGCTCTGTCCTATAGGGTTGCTATGAGTCAGAATCGACTTGATGGCAATGGGTATTTTCTTCTGGTATTTTCCTGCTATTCTATGTACAATTTTTTTTGTCTGCCCTTGTGTTTTAAAATTATCTCACGTAAGCAACATTTGACTATCCTTTTTTAATCAAGACCGAAGGTCTATGCCTTTTAACTGTAGAGTTTAGTCTATTTATAATTTCAGAGATTATAAACATATTTGGCTCTATTTCTGTTATCTTATTTTGTGTTTTTTTCTTTGTTCTGTTTTCTAAGGACTTCTTTTCTTCTTTCATGTGTTCTTTTGGATTGACTGAGGGGTTTTTCACTCAGTCCATTTTTTTTCCCCACCTATAAGTTTGGAAGACAGGCATTTTATCTGTTTTTGTTTTGTTTTTTTATTGGTGACCCTTGACATTTTGAAACGATTACATAACTTAACAGAATCTTAAGTTGATAAATATCTTTACCCTTCTCCTGAACAATGCAAGGCACTTAGAATGCTTTAATTCCATTTATGAAAGGCTCAGTCTTTTGACTCTATCATTTGTTTAACTCCATGGAATAGACATTGTTAACACCGATTTGGACATTCAATGTTTATCTAGATTTATACGTTTTTACTATTTTCTCAATTCATCATTTCTTCTTGTATTTCAGACTTTCTTCTGAGGAGGCGGGTTATGGCGGAGGAGGGAGAGCTCAGGTATTTTGTGCCTTCTTGTCCTTCAGTCTAAGGCCATTCCTGCCCCTGCCTGCCCCACTAATCCAGGGTGTACCAGAGGAACCTCAGGAAGGGCTCCCCACACACAATAACTCCCAGTGTGTGGTAGCCCAGTTCTCAGAGTCTGGAGCAGCTGCTTTCTCTCTGCTAACCCCGCCTGTGGCTCCCCAATTATCTGCCTTCTGAAGGATCTTTTTAAATCTTCTCTCTTGCCCCACCCCACCTGATTCTGTTGGTTAAGGAGAAGGTGACAAATGCATTTCTGGTATTGTTGTTAGCCTGAGGGGGCCACTTCCCATGAAGGGAAAAATCCAGTTGTCTGATCACCTGGAGTTACCTAATCTGGGGCACTCAGGGGCAGACTGACACACATACAAACGCACACAGCTCCCTTTTCTCCATGAAGCCTCTGATCCCCAGGAGGCTGGACAATGTTTCCCCAAAGGTCCAGGGGGGTTGAGGCAGGAGTGCCTGTTCATTGAGCATCTGCTACAGCTCAGCACTAACCCCTCTATTCTTACAATTCTCCAGCAAGGTGGGCATGTTGGTCTACTCAGCCGCACAGTGAAGACACCGACCCTGGGGGAGAGGGCTAAGTACTGCTAGTCAGTGCCTGCACTGAGACTCAACCTCACGTTTGTGGAGCTCTAAAATCCTAGAGCCCTCTTGTCTTCTCCCTTCCACTCACCCTCCTCCTACTCTATCTTGGCCTCCCTCCTCCTCTCTCTCCCTCTACCTGTCTGTCTATTTTGGTGTCTCTGAGCTTTTTCTCTCTTTTGCTATCACCCCCGACAAGGATCAAGGGCTGCTTCCAGGTCAGCATCATCTCCAGGATGGGTTCGGCCTCCCTCTGTCTGTGGTCCCAAGGTCCACAGCTCCTCCTGCTCCTGACCCTGGAAAACCTTGTGCTTGCCCCTCCCCACCCCAGCGCTCCCTGGCTGGAGCCACTGCTTCAGGCTGCCTGAACCCCAGTCGGGGATTCAGACCCAAAGAGACTGGAATTTGGGGCTACTAGTTGAGGAGGGGAAAGAGAGAAGGGAGTCCCCATGTCTGATGATGTAAAACATATTAAAATGCACCCACATTCAATGCTAATATCTTCTTGTAATTTTTTTTAATTTTGTATATATTTATTGAATGAACGAGCTAATTAACGGATGAAACAGTGCTTTGTGGATGGCGATACAATAAGCTCCATATCATAACCAGTTGCCATCTAGTCAATCCTGATTCATGGCAACCCCACGTGTGTCACAGTAGAACTGTGCTTCATTGGGTTTTCAGTGGCTGATTTTTCAGAAGTAGATCACCAGGCCTTTCTTCTGAGGTGTCTCTGAGTGAATTTGAACTGCCAACCTTTCAGCTAGCAGCCAAGCACGTTAACTGTTTGACCACGCTTCCATACGACAGATGATCCAAAACAGAAAGTGCCTTTTCAAGCCCCTCCTGGGGAGGTCTCTCTGTAGTGAACAAACTTTTTAAGAAATATATAACTCCCCATTCCTCCCCCTCAGGGTCACCTTTTGTACCCCTATGTCATTCAGCTATTACCAAGGTCTGCCCAGGTTGTAGGGTGGTGCACAGCCTCCCGGGAGAGAAGCCTTTGGCTGAGGACACATCACCAATGAAGGGGCAGCTGTGAGCCATCAGCACCCGGCCCGCCAGCACCTGGAGCACAGGTGTACTAGCAGATAAGAAGGAGAAGAAGAAAGCCTCCTCCCCACCTGTGGCTCCTCTGGGATTCCCAGCCACAGAACACAGTGAGACAGAGCATAGGCCTGTCTCCTCTGTGACCTCAGTTTCCCTGTTCATAAAGTGGGCATGCTGGACCAAGGCATCATCAGGTTCTGCTCCAGCTCTGCCTTTCCAAGCTTCTGTGATTCTACTTCCACCATGCTCCCAAGTTCCAACCAGGCAGCCCCCTCCCCACAGATGCCCCACTTACCCGAGTACCTGAAGAACCACTGAGACTCAGCTGGGTCACCACTCAATCATGCCTGGACCCCATGGGTTGGGCAGAAACAACCATTTCTTGGAATGTATATATCTCCAGCCTGCCGAGCGGGCCTAGAGAGTCAGTATTTCTTGAAATGTAAGTACCAAGACCACACTGGGTTGTCAGTAAATTCATTATCCCATTACATAGCCTGAATTATTCAGTGCTCCTAAGGCCGCCTCAGGAACGTGCCCGCACAGTCGATGCCGGCATTAGTGGGATGGATGGAGTCAGGTCCAGGGCACCTGGTTGGTTCTGGGATGATGGATCTGGGCCCAGAGAGGCTGCCAGGCCTGGGGGGCATGAGGGAGGATGGGTTTGGTTGACAAGGCCTGGGCCCTGGGTGTTCCTGGGGCCTGGGAGGGGATTATGTACAGTCCCCCTCACCCCTCAGGAAATAGGGTAGAGTGTGTCTTTGGGGCCCCACCTGCTCCAAACAGCCCGAGGACAGAAGAGTCAGGCTCCACCTCTTCCTGGCTGTGGGACCTCCTGTGGGGCATTCATCTCTCTGAGCCTCGGTTTCTTCATCTGTGATTGTAGTGATGATGCTAAATGTTCCCAGTATCCATTCCCCTTCTTTTCTTTGATGCTAGAACTGACTTGTAGTTGGACACATCATCACTAAAATAAAGACGGTTTCTATGCTGGCGTATGTGAATAGATGCTGGTCAAAGGGATGCAAACAGAAGTATCCTGTGCAGTTTTCCAGGAGTGGCTTTAAAGGAAAGGAGTGAGTCCTGTTTTGTCCCTTCCTTTTTCCTGAAACTGGTGTGGGGGTGTGACAACTGGAGCTCATGCAGCCATTTTAGTCAATGAGGAGAAGTCATGTGATGAAGATGGCAGAGCAACAGGGTAGAAGCAGCCTGAATCCCTGTTGACCCTGGAGCCTTCTTACCATCCTGGACCACCTGCCTCCAGACTGCATCTATATAAATAGAAATCAACTTCTCTCTTGGTTAAACTTCTTTTCTTTTGGATTTTTCTGTCACTCACAGCCAAACCCAATCCTACATTGTTGGACAAGTCTGAGAGAGAAATGAGACATTACAAGAAAGGCAGCCACCTCAACAGTTGACATTTCCTCCAGGATAGTGCAGTGGTTGTCTTAGGCTGGGTTCTCTAGAGAAGCAAAACCAGTGGCGTGTATAAATATATACATAGAGAGATTTGTATCAAGGAAATGGCTCACTTGGTTATAGAGGCTGGAAAGTCCCAAGTCTATAGGTCAAGCTGAAGGCTTCTCCTGACTCACATAGCTGCAGAGGCTGGCAAACCCAAGATCAGCAGGTCAGACAGCAGACCTCTGGCTCACAGGCTGCAGAGGCTAACGAATCCCAAGATCAGCAGGTAAGATGGCAGGTAAGCTGCTAGCTAAAGTCCCAAGAACAAGAGGTCAGATGAACAGGGGCTAGCTGCAGGATCCAGAGTGAGCAAAAGCCAGCAAGTTTACCAGAGAAGCTATCTATATTGGATGCAGGCCACACCACCAAACAAACTCCCTTTCAGCTGACTGGCTGCTCATAACAGATCTCATCATGGAGGTGATACATTATATCAGATCTCATTATGGAAGTGATTACATCATTACATAGCTGCCAATGTATATCATAACTGCCAAATCACTGAGAATCATGGCCCAGCCAAGTTGACACATAACCTTAACCATCACAGTGATTAAGAGCTATAAGTCTTGAAACCTGGATTCAAGTCCCAACTCTACCACTTATCAGCTGTGCAACTTTTGGCAAGTTGCTTAACCTCTCTGAGCTTCAGCTCTCTCATCTGTAACGTGGGAATAAAAGTGGCACTTTCCTCCCTCATAGAGCTTACATGAAGATTAAGTGAGCTAATATACATGAAGTCACAAGATGAGGCTGGCACACAGTAAGAGCTATATAAATATTAGATACTATTATCCTGTTTTTACACATCTAGAGGGATTCCTTAGGTATCTCAGGGTCCTGTGCCCCACTAACACTTCCCAAAGTTTCCTCTTAGTTTGAGTTTGCCCTGCCCTGTACTCTTAGGGAAGTAATGTTGGGGGTGTTGTGAGCTTCAGCCATGATATGGACAGCTGTGCCTTGGGAAAGGACCCCAACATGAGCCAGTGTGGGCGGGGGCAGAGACTGGGGCTCCTGGGATGGAACCCACAAAAGTGATCATTCTCTGAGATTCAGATGAGATTCTCCCTCAGGAAGAGATGAAGAGAAATAAAGGCCCCTGACCAACTTTGTGACCCCAGGCAGGTATCTCCCCTCTGTGGGTCTCTGGGGAGCAGACTAAGTCAGAGGTCAGAGCTCATATGTTAACATCTGGTATCAAAAATGATTGAAATTAGTTGGGTTTGAGGCAGTAGGGAATGGTGGGGACTGTGGCAAGGGCACATGACCCATGTAAGGGGTAGCACCAGCCAATGGTTGCTATGCAGGGAAGTAGGCCCAGTGTGAACAAATCTGCTTTTTGAAAAGAAATGAAAACCGAAATCTTTGTGGAATCTTCTGATTGTTTAGTGTTGGCTCCATTAAAACAAACCAACAACAATGGTGAAACACTGAGCATTGCAAACAGAATATGTCCCCAGGCCAGCTCAGGGGCAACCAGTGTAAACAAGCGCCTGAGAGATCTCCTGTGGAATGGAGTTTTTTACTGCTTGAGTCCGAGGCTGTATTTCCTGGGCACTCTGGGGGAAATGGGCTGAGGAAAGGGGAAGGCAGGCAGAGCTGGGGAAGGGGGCTGGGTGGCTGTTCTTGCGAGTCAGGCAGGTGCTCTGGAAGGTGGGCCTAACTCAGCTCCCTCACCGCCTGGGAGCAGGAAGATGGTAGACAGGACCTGGTGAAGGGAGGCAGAGGATTGCTCTGCAACCCAGGCAATGCTCTGACTCCCTGAGCCTCAGGTTCTTCCTCTGAGAAATAGGTTGGGGAATCTTTTGCTTCTTCTTTGACACCCAGAGCTGGTGGGAGGCAACCCTGAGAAACCTGAGCCCCCTGGAAGCATCTCAGACTGCATTTGCAGAGGCTGCGGCGTCTTGCCAAGGCCTGGGTCTGGCCAGGCCTGGAGGTGGCTCCTACATTAGGCAGTGACCCTAAACCACCTGCCCCCACTGAGTCCTGCCCAATGTGGGGTCTCCACACCCAAGGCTTTGGAGACACCTTGGGGCCTGGGTGTAGATTGATCCCAACTTTTCACTCCCCTCCCACAATCGGATTGCACATCTGCACCCTTTGTCATGTGATTCTGCAGGGCTGCCCCATGGAGGGAAGACTACTCGGACTACCCAGGACTCTAGGTTCAGCCAAGTGACTTTCTCTGGCCAATGGACCGTCAGCAGACCCGATGCAGGCAGAGGCTTAAGATGTGCTTGTGAGATTTGGCCTCTTAGACCTGTTCTGTCCACTGAGAAAGGGCATAGCCCACTGATCTCAGAATGATCTGCGCCTATGGCCTGAAGCAGAACCACCCCAGCTGACCCACAAGCCACTGATATTTGAGGCTGTTACACAGCATTGTTGCAGCGGAAACCTAACTAATAGGCCTGAGAGTGTGTGCATTTCTCCACTTTGTCCTGCACTCACCTCACAGAATCTACCCCTCATCCAGTCATCCAATCTCCCAGAAGCCCCTGTGCCCTGGCCCTGAAACAAATAGAGACTCCCCCTAGGATGGGGAGACGCCCAGGCTTTGGGTCATAGAGAATTGGAGCCAACCCCATATCTTATGAGACCCTGGGCGAGTCACTTCCCCTCTGTGATCCTCTGTTTCCTCACCTGTAGAATGTGGGTAATCATGCCAACCTCACAGGGAGACTAGGAGGATTCGATGGGATGCCATGTGTCTGTAGCAAGGCAGGGGAAGAGTGCTGAGCGCTGACGTCTGGACTCCTCAGATGCGGGAGGGGTTGGGGTGCCTCCTGTAAGAAAACTCACTTCTGAGAAACGGAAGGACTCATCTTTGTTTTAATGTTGTCGTCTTTTACATATTGACATCTGTTTCCCTATTTTCAGTGTTTTAGCTTTGATTTACTTTTGTGACTTCCCTGTCTGGGTTGATATCTGGTTTCTCTGTCCTGTGTTCTAGTCTCGGGTTTTTATCTGTTGTTACTGACTTTCTAACCGGAGGACTTCCTTTAGTATTTCTTGTAATTTTGGTTTGGTTTCTGCAAATTCCCTAAACTTCTGTTTATCTGGAAATGCCCTAATTTTGCCAGCATATTTGAGAGACAGTTTTGCTGGATATATAATTCTTGGCTGGCAATTTTTTCCTTCAAGGCTTTATATATGTCATCCCATCGCCTTCTTGCCTGCACGGTTTCTGCTGAGTAGTCCAAGCTTATTCTTATTGACTCTCCTTTGTAGATGACTTTTCGTTTATCCCTAGCCACTCTTAAAATTATCTCTTTACCTTTGGTTTTGGCAAATTTGATTATAATATGTCTTGGTGACTTTGTTTTGGGATCTACCTTATGTGGGGTTCGATGAGCATCTTGGATAGATATCTTGTCATCTTTCACGATATCAGGAAAGTTTTCTGCCAACATATCTTCAACAATTCTCTCTGTATTTTCTGCTATCCCCCCTCCCCATTCTGGTACTCCAATCACTCGTAGGTTATTCCTCTTGATAGAATCCCACATAATTCTTAGGGTTTCTTCATTTTTTAAAGTGCTTTTATCTGATTTTTCCTCAAATAAGTTGGTGTCAAGTGCTTTATCTTCAATCTCACTAATTCTGACTTCCATTGCCTCAATTCTGCTGCTATGACTTTCTATTGAGCTGTCTAATTCTGAAATTTAATTGTTAATCTTCTGGATTTCTGATTGCTGGCTCTCTATGGATTCTTGTAGCCTGTTAAATTTGTCATTATGCTCTTCTCTAATCTTTTTAATTTCCTCCATTGTGTGTTCTGCATTTTGATTAATTTCCTTCCTAATCTCTTGAAGAGTTCTCTATATTAATCTTTTGTATTCTGCCTCTGGTAATTCCAAGAAATTTTCCTCCTCTGGAAAATTTCTTGATTCTCTATTTTGGGAGTTTGCTGAAGCCATCATGGACTGCCTCTTTATGTGATTTGATGTTGACTGTTGTCTCCGAGCCATCAGTAAGTTATATTTATTTATTTTATGTTTGCTTACTGTGTCCTAGCTTCTTATTTTGTTTTGATTTGCCCAAATAGGCTGCTCGTGTGAGCTAGTTTGATTATTGGCACCTTTGAAGCTCTAATGTCCTGTTACCAGGTGGTTAGATCTGTTACTAGGTACGTGAGCTCAGGAGTCCGCCCACTCCTCTTGTATGGATTCAGCTCAGGTGCCCAGGTAGATAGCCACCAAGTGTGTGGTGCAGGCTCTCACCTACAGTCCTAGACAGGCATGGATGATTGGTGTAGGCACAATCATCTGGCTGCAGCAGGGGGACACACTCTGAGCAAGGCAGGGGGCTGATGGCCTCCCCTGAGTGTCCAGGAGAAAGGCGTGTCCCTGTTCCATAGAGCGTGTAGCTGGGTGGGTTTTGCAGCCGGACTATGAGCAGCTAATGCTGTTGGCTGTAAGGACTGGGGGGCACCTCTTATTCTTGGGCCCCTATCGCAGGTGGCTAGGTGGCATGTGTGGAGCCACCAGTCCTCAGGCCCCTGATGTGTGTAGGTGAAGACCCTGCTTAATGGGCAGAGCAGAGTCAAATGTCACAAACCTGCCACTTCACAGCTGAAACAGTTGAAGTTAGAGTTCTGG
Source organism: Trichechus manatus latirostris (assembly GCF_000243295.1). Classification (NCBI taxonomy): domain Eukaryota; kingdom Metazoa; phylum Chordata; class Mammalia; order Sirenia; family Trichechidae; genus Trichechus; species Trichechus manatus. The sequence continues at coordinate 5,223,941 of NW_004444042.1, forward strand.
TATATACCTTCTTGTACCGCAACAATGAGGGCCTACACTGTTGAAATGGGCCCACACAAGTCTATGCAGGGGTAAAGGCACTCAAAAGTCCGTGGATCCCTTATGCCTGTGTCTAGGCAAAGAAGCTGTGCCTACCGTGAGTTCCTGGCTTAGGGGAGCCAGCAGTTTATTTTTTCCCCTATTTGTTAATTTGTTCACGCTCCAAGGCTGGGAGAATGGCTCAGGGCATGTGACAGATCCTACTTCCGGCCCAGGGGAGTTGGCAATTGCTGAAGCCTGTTCAGGACCCAGTGTAGAGCAGGGAGTCAGGAGGTAAATGGGAGAGAGGTTTTTCCCTGAGGGGGGTGTTTTTGATCCGCGTGGTAGGCCAGACACAAATACTTATCTTTCCTTGATCAAGGGCTGCTTCTCACTGGTTCTGCATGGCCGAGTAGACTCTCAGTGGCTGGGTCTCTCCCTGTGCAGAATACGCCTCCTGAGCACTGATGCTTGCCTGCCTCACTGCTCACCCCCGAGCTGATCAGGCGTGAAGGGCTCAGGCTCTCTCCAGGTCAGGTCTGGCAACTCCTCACTGCTTCCAAACAGTCTCTCCCTCCCCCTGCCATGAAGTCTGGTTCCTTGACTTTGCCTTTGATGTTCAGGGCTCCTAGATTGTCATATATAATCGAATCACTTGTTTTTTCGGGTCTTTGTTGTAAGAGGGTCCACTGGAATTGTCTGACTACTCCGCCATCTTGGCCCTGCCTCTGGAAGGCCTCATCTTTGGAAAGCATGGTTCCAAGTTCGGTGTGGAATCTGTCACTCCAGTCTGAAGGAAAAACAAACAGGGCTGTCTCAGCCTAAACTCTAAACCACCCCAACAGGCAGAGGCCACAATGCTTTGAGGCCTGTAGCAGTTAGGAATGCTTTGAGCTTTAAGTAAAAGAATATACAGCTAATAACTGTTTAAACACAGGGGTTCCATTTTCTCACATAACAAGAAATCTGGAGGTAGGTGGCTGCTATTGTTCGTTCAATGACACAATAATGGCTTCAAGAACAACACTCCATCTTTCCTCTCTGCCCTCCTCAGTGTTTTGGATTTTTGTTCTTTGCCTTGTTGCCTCATGGCCACAAGATGGCTGCTATGGTGCCAAGCATTTCATCTTTACACAACCCCATTCAACAAAAGAAAAGACTAAGTGGGGAAAGGGGCTTTCTTATTATCAGGGAGGAAACCTCCCTTATACCTATAGAGAAATGAGCTACATGGCCACCACTAGCAACAAGGGAGGCTGAAAAAACAGATATCTTAAAAAGAGGAATGGAATGGTTGTGATAGCCAGCGGTCATCACAGTTCATTCCCCAAATTTGGGCATGTTGTTGCCTGAACAAAGTCAGGGTGTGTCTGCTAAGGTCCTTTTGCAAACAACAGAATCCACTCTGTTGGAAACAGATTCTAGGAAGACCAGAGAACCAGGCTTGGATGCTACACATCCACCAACAACATAGCTAGGAGCCCCACCCAATCACACCACAGGGCCATGCTAGTTAAAACACAATGACCACCATAGCTCACCTCTTGGTCGAGGCTCTGCCACAAACACCAGAAGAAACAGGCGCCTCCACCATCATACTTACTTGCCAGAGGGTCACTCTCCTTGCACGCAACTGCTAACTCACACTGTCCACTTCTTTTGTTAAACTTTACTGTGGTAAAATTTATATAACAAACCATTTGCCATTTTAACCATTTTTAAGTGTACAATTCAGTGACGTTAATATGTTCACCATGCTGTACAACTACCACCGTCATCCATTTTCAGAAGTTTTGCATCACCCTATACAGAAACTCGGTCCCTTCAGCATTAACGCCCATTCCCTCCTTCTCCAGCCCCTGGTAGCCACTAATAAGCATTTGTCTCTGTACATTTTCACATTCCCATTCTTACAATCAAGTCTTGTGCAGTGCACCTGATTGGTGGAACCTAGGTCATGTGCCTGCAAGGGAGTCTTAGAAATATGTTTGTGTTCATTTTGAGGTGGAAGGATTCACAATGTAGGCCAGTGTCTCAATGTGGAGAAATTAAGAACTGCAGGGAGACATTCTCAGAAGAGCCCTGTGAAGTCTTGACCACTTGAAGCCTCCCCAGGATTAGCCGAATGTCCAGCAGAAGCAGTGATACCAGCAGTGGCTGTGATTCAGGCAGCCCTGCCATCCCCAGCCAACAAAGGAGGAAAGAAACAGGTGGCCTCACGAAGCACACAGGTAAGTCATCCACCAGGGACTCCTAGAAACACCTGAGTGCCAGGCCCTGAATTGAGGCAGACAAATTGGAGCACAGGTAAATCGTTGGTACGCAGTGGATTCCTTCCAAAAGGATTAAATTAATTTCCAAAGGATACAAGGAGCTCTGGACTTGAGCCAGTGGTGGGTGACAAGTTTTTATGTGAAGCTTAGACAGATACAGGTTCAAATCCTGGCTCCGCCATTTATATGTCACCTGACATCTGGAAGCCTCTGCACACCTGGAAAATGGGATTAATACTGTCTACTTTAGAGGGTTGCTGAGAGGAACATTCCCATCACCCCACTCCCCTAGTGCAGTTAGGGGGAGTCATATCACTATGTTCTCAAGGAGGGGTGATGGGAACCAGGCAAGGGTATTTTGATCCAACCATTCTGTGAGGTTGGAGGTTGAGTCAGGCTAAATTGTGGCCCACATTATCTCCGCCCCGGTGTTATTCCTGTGGTTATGTTACCGTACACGGCAAAGATTACTAATCAGGTCACCTTAAAATATGGAGATGTTCCTGGATTATCTTGGGCCCAATGTAATCACACGCATCCTTAATGCAGAAGAAGAAGCCAGAGACATCTGAAGCATCAGAAGGGTTTGAGGTGCCATTGCTGGCCATGACGATGGAGCGGCCACATGAGAAGAAACTGAATTCTGCCAACAACCAGGGAGCTTAGAAGAGGACCCTGGGTCCCAGATGAGAACGGCAGCCTGGCGAGACCCCAAGCGGTGGATTCAGCCATGCATTTGCTGGGCTTCTGATCCACACAGAATAAGTGGGTGTAGTTTCAAGCCACTAAGTTTGTGGTACTTGGTTACACAGCAATAGAAAACTAACACAGAAGTATCATCCTCATTTCCTACTTGAGAAATCTGAGCTCCTACAGTGACAAAGTGAGTAGTGGAGCCGAAGTGTGAACCCAAGTCCTTCTGATCCCACAGCCCACGCTGCCAGTCACTCTCCCACTTGGTGTCTTCAGATGGGGAAACTGAGCCACTAGAGCTTGGGGCGTTGCCACTGCCAGCTCCCTAGTGTCTTAGGCTATGGGCCTCCCCATCCTCCCCAGCCCATCTGAGGAACCCCAGAAGCCCCTGCATCAGTCCACTCAGCCTGAAACACCCCTCAACCAGAAGCCCTCTGTGGGCAGGCCAGTGACCTCACTTAGATATAGTCAGACTGGGCAGCAAGCGCCTTTGTGGAGGAAGTAGGCCTGAAGAAGGCAGGCCCTGGAGAGAGGCCCAAAGGGGCCCCTGGTGGCCTATGGCTGCTGGAGAGAAAGACACTGAATGTGAGAAGGGGACTCGAGGGGCCCACAGGTAGGGAGAGGATTCCTGGGGCGGTGGTGGGGGAGGCGGTGATCAGCTGGCCTCGAGAAACTCTTCTTCCATGTTTGAACTTCTCTGATCTATACTCAGAATCAGAGGAAAGTGATGCCCCATGGGCCCAATCAGACCCCAGAATGTGTTTAGTTTGCCTCACAGAGTATTGTTTTGTGAGAGTGTATGTGTGCTTTTAAGTTTAACTGAAATGTTTAAAATTGTGAGATTTCACATTAAAAGCCAGATGTCCAACCTGTCCTGAAAAATCAGAAGCTCTGGCTGCCCTAGGCTCATCTTCCCACATGGCAGCCGTGGGCTGGAGCCTAGTGGCCGCTGCACCTTCCAGTGGGGCATGAGTCTGGAGAACCACAGTCCCCACTTCCCTCTATCACCCTCCCTCTACTTACCTCATCACTGTCTGACCCCTGAAGACATTCCAGTGCCAATCTCTAGAACACAATTTGATTCTATAACTGACTTATCCTTCAGTCCCTGCCCAGCCCTGGGGAGCCCTGGGGCAGGGGGGTGCTCAGCCTATGTGATATCAGCAAGGCTTGGGAGAAGTAGGAGTTGGGAGCATTAGACGTAAACTCAGGGGCCTCTTCAAGACCCATTTTTGTAGACAGCTGTTCCCAATGACACAGTTTGGCTAAGGACCTGTCAGGGATCAAACCCCTCACTTCATGGTGTGGGCACCAGGGCATGTACAGGCACCCATTTCCTCTGCTTATGAGCCTGTGGATTCCTTGGTGCTTAAAGGGGCATCTGCATTTGGCCAAAAGGGCAACTGAGAGACAGGTGGAAACGATCCTCCCTTGCCACCCCACCCCTTCCCATCCACGGGGCTCTTTGGGGAGACTCAGCTCCCCCCATCTACTACCAGGGCCACTGCTGAGAAGAATCAAAACCCCCTTGGGGCCATCTAAATTACATCTATTGGTCCCATCCCATCCAGAGCAAAGGAGAATGAAGAAAATCAAAGACATAAGGAAAATACTAGTTCAAAGGAACCACAGTCTCCATCAGTCTGAGCCCAGAAGAACTAGATGGTGCCCCGCTACCACCACCAATGGCTCTGACAGGGATCACAATAGAAGGTCCCAGACAGAGCAGGAGAAAATTGTAGAACAAAATTCAAATTCACAAAAAAAGAACAGGCTTGCTAGTCTGACAGAGACTGGAGGAACCCCTGAGACTATGGCCCCAGACACCCTGCTAACTCAGAACTGAAGCCACTCCTGAAGTCCACCTTTCAGCCAAAGATTAGACAGGCCTGTAAAACAAACAATAACACACGTGAGGAACATGTTTCTTAGTTCAATCAAGTATACGAGGACCAAATGGGCAATACCTGCCCAAAAGCAAAGACAGCAAGGCCAGAAGGGACAAGAAAACTGGATGAATGGACACAGGGAACCCGGGGTGGAAAGGGAAAGGGTGAGAGTGCTGACACATTGTGGGGATTGCAACCAATGTCACAAACAATTTGTGTATAAATTTTTGAATGAGAAAAACAAAACAAAACTTCGTCTTCAGCCCCTGGCCTTCTAGAGAAAGGCCTTGTAACAGACTCGGAGGCGACACCTGCTCCCTGAGCTGAGATGCTGGCGTGAAATGGAAGAGACAAGAAATGAGTAGCAAAAGGAGGAGGGAGGTGGAAAAATTAAATTTTGCGTGATCAGCAAGGTTTCAAACAATCGCTCGCCAACTGAAGTGGGTGCCACATCTATAAGTCATTCTGTTTTATAGACCATTAGGATCTCCAGAGAGAGCCTGCATGGAGACCACTGCTTTTTGTTGAAATTAAAATGTCAGAGAAAAAGAAATAGAACAAAACAGGGAATCTGCAATTAATTACCAGGCCATAAAAATTCAATAATCAGGAGGCAGAGCGGCCGCAGGCCCAGAGGTATCAGAGCCAGTATAGCAAGAATGGAATACATTAATCTTTTCAAATTAGTTTTTTAATCTGACAGGGATATATGGTGACATGCCTCCCCTCGCCAGTGCTCTCTCCACCTCCACCCGGCTCCGGTCTGAAGTCAGGCTAGTGGGGGGTGTCTGGTGTGAGCTGGGTGCCTGCCTGCAATGTGGACCCCCAGAGAGGGAGGAGAGGGCAGTCCTGCAGCCCCAGCAGAGCCCAGGGCCCCCCATGCCAGCTTGCCTCATGGATGGGCCCCACAGCAGTGCCAGGAAGGCAAGCCTCAAGGTCTGGTTCCCTGCTGGGTCCTCTGTCTAAGAGGAACTGTGTGTCCCCCTTTGGGCCAGTGGGGTCAGTGCTCCCACAGGAAAGCTGAGCAGGGTCTGGGCGGTAAGCATGGTGAGCTCTCTGAGCTTCAGTTTCTTCCTCTGTAAAACAAGAATAATATCGCTGCTTCACAGGGACCTGGATATATTGTGTCTGGTAACCGGTAAGTGCTCGATAAGGAGGTCCGAGTCCCAGTCAATGCAACTCATGCTCAGCTACCACCCATCTGTTAGTGGAGGCTTGCTTGTGTGTTGCTATGATGCTCAGCAGGTTTCAGCGGAGCTTCTAAGAAAGACTAGGAAGAAAGGCCTGGTAATCTACTGCCAAAAATCAGCCAATGAAAACCCCGTGGTATATACTCAAAAGACTTGAAAGCAGAGACTCAAATGGATACTTGTACACCAACATTAATTGCAGCACTATTCGTAACAGCCAAAAGGTGGAAACAACCTAAATGCCCATCAGCAGATGAGTGGATAAACAAAATGTGGTACATACATACAATGGAATACTACTCAGCCAGTAACAGAAATGAAGTCTTGATTGTTAGTTGTTAGGTGCCATTGAGTCGCTTCCAATTCATAGCGACTTTATGTACAACAGAATGAAATACTGCCCAGTCCTGCACCATCCTTACAATCATTGCTGTTTGATCTCATTGTTGCGGCCGCTGTGTCAATTCATCTTGTTGATGGTCTACCTCTTTTTTGCTGATCCTCTACTTTACCAGACATGGTATCTTTCTCCAGGGACTGGTCCCTCCTAGTAACATGTCCAAGTACGTAAGACGAAGTCTCACCATCCTTCCTTCTGAGGAGCATGCTGGCTCTACTTCTTCCAAGACAGATGTCTTAGGCTGGGTTCTCTAGAGAAGCAAAACTAATGAAGTATATATATAGAGACAGAGAGAGACATTTATCTCAAGGAAATGGCTCATGTGGTTGTGGAGGCTGGCAAGTCCCATAGTCTGTGGATCAAGCATCAGCTGGAGGCTTCTGACTCACGTGGTTGCAGGGGCTGAGGAACCCAGAATCAGCGAGTCAGATGGTAGGCTGCTGGCTCACAGAGCTGTGAAAGCTGGCAAATCCCAAAGTGGACAGATCAGACAACAAGCTGCTGGCTCAGGTCCCAAGAACCAGAGGTCAGATGATGAGAGCCGGAAACAGGATCCACAGCAAACAAGCTAGCTTTGCCAGCCATATATATGTTAAGTGCAGAACACACCTCCAAGGAAACTCCCCATAACAACTGATTGGCTGACCACATCATGGAAGTGATTATGTTACATTAATTATGGGAGGGTAATTTTATCATACTGAGAATTGTTGCCTAGCCAAGTTGACACATAACATTAACCATCACAACAGATTTGTTTGTTCTTCTGGCAGTCCATGGTCTATTCAATATTCTTTGCCAATACCATAATTTAAAGGCATCAATTCTTCTTTGGTCTTCCTTATTCATTGTCTAGCTTTCGCATGCATATGAGGCAATTGAAAATACCATGGCTTGGGTCAGGTGCACCTTAGTCCTCAAAGTGACATCTTTGCTTTTTAACGCTTTAAAGAGGCCTTCTGCAGCAGATTTGCCCAATGCAATACATCGTTGGATTTCTCGACTGCTGCTTCCATGGGTGCTGCTGATTGTGGATCCAAAAAAAACCAAAGAACCAAACCTGTTGCCACCAAGTCGATTCCGACTCATAGCGACCCTGAAGGACAGAGTAGAACTGCCCCATAAGGGTTCCAAGGAGCAGCTGGTGGATTCGAACTGTCAACCTTTTGGATAGCAGCTGAGCTCTTAACCACTGCACCACCACGGTGGATTCAAGCAAAATAAAATCCTTGACTACTTCAATCTTTTCTCTGTTTATCATGATGTTGCTTATTGGTCCAGTTGTGAGGATTTTTGTTTTCATTATGTTGAGTTGTAATCCATACTGAAGGCTGTGGTCTTTGATCTTCATCAGTAAGTGCTTCAAGTCCCCTTCACTTTCAGCAGACAAAGTTGTGTCATCTGCGTAATGCAGGTTGTTAATGAGTCTTCCTCCAATCCTGATGTCATGTTCTTCTTCATGTAGTCCAGCTTCTCGAATTATTTACTCAGCATACAGATTGAATAAGTATGGTGAAAGGATACAACCCTAACACACATCTTTCCTGACTTTAAACCACATAGTATACCCTTGTTCTGTTCAAATGACTGCCTCTTGGTCTATGTACAGGTTCTGCCTGAGTACAATTAAGTGTTCTGGAATTTATATTCTTCGCTATGTTATCCGTAATTTGTTATGACCCACACAGTTGAATGCCTTTACATAGTCAATAAAACACAGGTAAACATCTTTCTGGTATTCTCTGCTTTCAGCCAAGATTCATCTGACATCAGCAATGGTATTTCTCATTCCACGTCCTCTTCTGAATCCAGTTTGATTTTCTGGCAATTCCCTGTCAATGTACTGCTGCAAGCATTTTTGAATTAACTTCAGCAAAATTCTACTTGCGTGTAATATTAATGATATTGTTTGATAATGTCCGCTTTCTGTTGGATCACCTTTCTTTACAATAGGCAAGAATATGGATCTCTTCCAGTCAGTTGGCCAGGTCTTCCAAATTTCTTGGCAAAGACAAATGAGTGAGTCCAGCTTTGCATTCGTTCATTGAAACATCTCAGTTGGTATTACATCAATTCCTGGAGCCTTGTTTTTCGCCAATGCCTTCAGTGCAGCTTGGGCTTCTTCCTTCAATACCATCAGTTCTTGATCATATGCTACCTCCACACATGGTTGAACATTAACCAATTCTCTTTGGTACAGTGACTCTGTGTATTCCTTTTATCTTCTTTTGATGCTTTCTGTGTCATTCAATATTTTACCTATAATCCGTTACCACTGAGTCAATTCCAACTCATAGCAACCTTATAGGACAGAGTAGAACTGCCCCCATTGGGTTTCCAAGGAGCGGCTAGTGAATTTGAACTGCTGATCTTTTGGTTAGCAGCCGAGTTCTTAACCACTGTGCCACCAGGGGTCCATTTTTATAGAATCTTTCAATATTGCAACTTGCAGCTTGAATTTTGTCTTCAATTCTTGTAACTTGAGAAATGCCCCGAGTATGTTCTTCCCTTTTGGTTTTCTAACGCCAGGTCTTTGCACATTTCATTATAATACTTTACTTTGTCTTCTCCAGCTGCTCTTTGAAATCTTCTGTGCAGCTCTTTTACTTCATCATTTCTTCCATTTGCTTTAGCTACTTTACATTCAAGAGCAAGTTTCAGAGTCTTGATACATGCTACAATATGGATGGAACTTGAAGACATTATGCTAAGTGAAATAAGTCAATCAGAAAAGGACAAATAGTGTATGACTTCCCTCATATAAAAAGACAGAAACAGGCAAGTGTACAGAGACCAAAGTTTATTAGTGGTTACCTGGCGGGCGGGAGGGGGAAAGGGAGGATCATTGCTATGGAGGACTGAGTTTTGCTTTATGGTGAGAGAAAAATTGCATCAGTTAAGGGTAGGGCTGCACAGCTGATTAATGTACTTGCTGTCAATAAGTTGTCCACCTGTAAAAAGTTGAATTGGCAAAAGCTGTGTGACAGACATATTTACAACAATGACAAAAAGAAAAAAAGAGTAGCTGCTGAGGTTACTTATGTACAACCAAACACCTCATGGGATTCGGTTCCTTGGTATGGAGGTTTAGGATCATGATATCATGGAACATCCCAGTTAATAGGCCTAATAACATGTTTAGTGCTTCTGTTCTACCTCCCTGTTTGTTGCATAGTGCCTGGGGTCTTAAAAGATTGCAAGCAGCCATCCAAGGTACAACAATTGGTTTCTATTCACCTGGAGCAACAGAGGAAGAAGGAGAGAAAGGAATAGGAGGAGGATGGAAAGTGAGGCTAATTGCCTCCATGAACAACTACCTCCTCTCCCATGAGACCAGAAGAACTGGAAGGCGCCTGGCTACCATTATTGAACATTTTGATGAAACATTCCATAGAAGAATCCTGATCAAAAGGAGGAAAATGCACAACAGAATTTCAAATTCTCATGGACTCTAAATTGTCTGGAGCCATAGAGGCTGGATGAACCCCTGAAACTATTGCCCTGAGATACTCTCTAAACCTTAAATGCAAAGTATCCCCTGAAGTCTTAAAACCAAGCAATAGTTTATCTTAACTAGTAAAGAATGTCTGCCTTGAGCATTGTGCTCTTTTAAGATGTTTATATAGGATCAAACTGACAACAGCAACTCGAAAGATTAGATAGAAAACTTACGGGGCAGTGAGTTTATGTTAATAGAGGAGGAACAACTCAGAAAAGGAGGGTGAGAATGGTTGCACAACTCAAAGAATGTAATCAGTGTCACTGAATTGTACATGTAGAAACTGTTGAATTGGTGTGTGTTCTGCTGTGTATATTCTCAACAACAAAAATAAAATAAATTATAAAAAGAAAATCCTATGGATTAATACGGTCTGATCCGCAACCAATCATGGGGATGACACAGGACTGACCAGTGTTTTGTTCCATTGTGCATGGGATCACCGTGAGGGGGGATCCTGTTGCTGTCGAGTCGATTCCGACTTATAGCGACCCTATCGGACAGAGTGGAACTGCCTCATAGGGTTTCCAAGGAGCACCTGGTGGATTCGAACTGCTGACTTCTTGGTTAGCAGCCAAGCTCTTAACCACTACTCCACTAGGTTGATGAGGGAGAGGGGGGTCAACTCCAAGGCAGCTAACAACAACCATTACTAATTTTACTGTTGTAGGCTGGTACGCTGGCAACAAGGAGCATAGAAGCTTTTACAGAAAACTATTCAGAGAGCATTTATGTAGCACCTCCTGTGTACTCAGCCCTAGGGGAGGAGACAGCAGCAGCCTCAGTCCTTACCCTGGGGAATGGGGCTCACAGGTCAGAGAGACATTTACAGGGCAGCAGGCTGCAGAGGGTCAAAGGGTAAAGAGGAATGAGCTTCTCCTCAAGCAGAACCTGGACAAGCTGGAAAAGTGTCCGGGGGTCTACTGGAGCCCACCCAATACCCAGGCCCTCCCTGTCACAGGGGCCTGGAGGAAGCTGGCTGACTAGTCAAAGGGTCAGTCTCAGACCCTGCCTCTGGCTGAAGGCTGGGAGCCTGGCCCCAGACCTCAACCTCCCCCTATGGCCCATCCCCCCCCCCACCCCCCGCCCCAAGGCCCCAGGATTCCAGCAGCTGTGATCCGCCCAATGTCCAAGTTTCTCTCCAGCTCACTCTGGCTTTCAGCCTCAGCAAAGCCCTTCTCTCACTGACCCCCTAACAAGCCTACCTCTAGGCTTCACTCATGGAGCTCAAGGTCTGTCCAAGGTCATTACTAACTGGACTCCTTAGTCTGCAGAGCAGCAGCGGATGCCCTTCGGCCCTCTGGACTTTGAATCCTTTTTAATGTAACATTTATAGACCACTAAGTGCCAGGCCTGTCCTTCACCTGATCTTCTCATTTAATCCCCACAGAACCCTGGGAGGTCAGGACTATTATCAACCCCGTTTTACAGACGAGGGAATGGTGATGCTTGGGTTGCTCACCATTTCTGTGCATCCTGTTGTCTCCGAAGCCAGACTGTGAGCTTCACTAAGAATATAAATCGGGGCAGTGTCTTTGCCCTCCCCCAGGGTGTGGCACACAGTAGGTAATCAACGCTCACGAGACAGTGTCCCCAGCTCCACCAGGAGGCCTCTCCAACCCTCCCCAAGACGTCTTCACTACAACCTATGGTCAAAACAGCAGTTGCCATTTATTGAGCACCTACTGTGTGCCAGGCTCTGGGATCTGGTGCCATTTACAGTAGGGACTGTGGTCTCCATTTTACATAGAGGCAACTGAGGCTCAGAGAGACTGATGCACCCCAGATCCACACCCCTATCCGTCTGGCACCCAAGGGCAGGATTCTAACCGCCCCCTCAACCAGACCCGTCCCAGTACTCCTGAGTCCCACTTCTGGGCCGAGTCCCCCGACCAGGTCCTTCTCTCTTTCAACCTGATACCCTTGTGCACCTCCCCGCGGCGGCCTGATTCTCTCAGTGCCTCTCGGAGGCTCCTTTAATTGTTCTACTCGTTACTATCCTGACGCCTTCCCCCATCCACATTTGCCCCAGGGGCCTCAGAAGAAATGGTGGCGAGAAGAAGAAGCATAGTCTGGAGGAATACAAGATCAGTCTGCCATGATCCAGGCCCCTAGACCACGGGCGCCAGGCGGGAGAACCCAGACCCTCAATACAGGGCGGGCTTCCCGCCTTGGGCGCAGTTCCGCGAGCAGCCACCAGATGGCTCTCGGCTCGCTCGGGCGGGCCCTGCAGAGAGGGTGTACCGCCACGAGATGGCGACCGAGGCCGCGGCTCCGCTGGTCGTGCCCGGACAGGGCGGAGCCCCGCGGGTTGGCGGGTCCAACTCCGGTCCCCGAGGCCCCGATGCACGTGACCTGGCCGCTGCCGCCTCCTGCCCGCGCCATGACCCAGCCCGTGCCCCGGTTCTCTGTGCCCACTGCGCTGGCCCTGGGCTCGGCCGCACTGGGAGCTGCCTTCGCCACCGGCCTCTTCCTGGGTGAGCACGGCCGGGCCTGCGGGACCCCGGCCAGAGCTCCCGCGGGCGGGGCGGGGCGGAGCGGGCGCGGTGGGAGGGCGCAGGAACAGAGCACTCGAATTCGCCGGGCTGGTGGGGCTGAGGTTAACCCCTGGCGCTCCGGAGGCCCAGACCGTGACCTAGGACTGCCGTCTCCCTCTCCTCCGCAGGGAGGCGGTACCCCCCATGGCAGTCCCGGCCAGAGAAGCGCCTGCTGCCCCCAGAGGACAGCCCCCTTTGGCAGTACCTGTTGAGCCGCTCCATGCGGGAGCACCCGGCGTTGCGGAACCTGCGGCTGGTCAGCAGGGCCGGGGCGAGAACTGGGATTGACCTTGGGCCTGGCGGGCCCCACGTGGCCGGGCGACCTTGGGCTGGACTGTGGCCCTCTCTGGGCTTCCTGGTTTCCCGGGCTGGGCGCGGTGGGTGGTCACTGAGGACCTGTCCCCCTCACCGGCCACGCCCACAGCCGCGCCCCTGGGGGGCTTCAGAACCTGGGACGTGGGTGGGTGACTGGCTGGGCAGGTGCAACCCCCTCTTTCCACACACAGCTGACCCTGGAGCAACCGCAGGGGGATTCCATGATGACCTGTGAGCAGGCCCAGCTTCTGGCCAACCTGGCGCGGCTCATCAAGGCCAAGAAGGCGCTGGACCTAGGTAGGGGTGCATGTGATGGGAATTACTGGGGGACAGGGTCACTGGACCGCCCCCCACCCTGGTATGAGCCTGTCCATGCACCGTCCCCAGGCACTTTCACGGGCTACTCGGCACTGGCACTGGCCCTGGCGCTGCCCCCGGCGGGACGCGTGGTGACCTGCGAGGTGGACCCGGGTCCCCCGGAGCTGGGGCGGCCCTTGTGGAGGCAGGTGAGTATTCCACACACTTGATGCCCCCGTTGGGCTCCTGGAACCCTGCCTCATTGTGTGCCCCCTCCTTCTGCAGGCTGAGGAGGAGCACAAGATCGACCTTCAGTTGCAGCCCGCGCTGGAGACTCTGAGTGAGTCCTGGAGCTGGAAGGGCCTTGGCTCCATTTCCCAAGTGGGGACACTGAGGCGCGAGCTAGTGGCCAGGTCTGCGGGGGTGGGGGAGCAGGAGGGGAAGGGGGTTAAAGAGCTTGGGCGCTGACAGCCCCCTCTCGCCACCCGGCCTCATGGTATTCAGCCACGTCATAGTGGCAGGCCAGGCACCCTCGAGGTGGAAGTCCCTAGGGGCCGGCCCCAGCCTGGTGCCGTCCATCACAGCGCCTGGGCCGGCTGGCAGGGCGACTAGGGTCTGCGCTTCGGACTCAACCGCATCTGCCCCCCTCCCCTTCCACCTCTGAAAGATGAACTCCTGGCTGCGGGCGAAGCCGGCACCTTCGACGTAGCGGTGGTGGACGCGGACAAGGAAAACTGCGCTGCCTACTACGAGCGGTGCCTGCAGCTGCTGCGACCCGGAGGTGTTCTCGCCATCCCTAGTGTAAGGGAAGAGGCGGGGGAGAAAGGACCCTCTCCAGGCTGGATCCCCGTCGTTTCCCTTGGCCCCTCCCTACGCCCCTCCTCCTTGTCCCAAAGCCCACCCTGTACCTTCCTGTGAGTACCCAAGCCGGGGTTCCCAGGCTTTCTCGGATCCGGTCCTGAGGCCCCGCCTTCCACAGCCTGGTTGGCTCCACCCCTGTCTATGCCGGCCCCAACGCAGGTCCTGTGGCACGGAGAGGTGTTGCGGCCTCAGCAGAGGGACATGGTGGCCCAATGCGTGCGAAACCTGAACGAGCGTATCCTGCGGGACGCAAGAGTCCACATCAGTCTCCTGCCCCTGGGTGACGGCCTCACCTTGGCCTTCAAGATCTAGGGCTGGCCCCTAGAGAATGACCTCGAGGGAAAGGACTTGGGACACCGGCCATCCGCCCTGAATTTTAAACCAATAAAGTGGGGTCTGGGACACATTATCTCCCGAGCCTCCGTATATGGCACTGAAGTGGGGGAGAGAAGGCCTAATGCAGGCAGCTTCTTGAGCAAAAGGTGGCCTTGAGGTCACAGATGTTCATCCCTCCCGCCCACCCCCCATGTTGTTAGTTGCCGTCCAGTGGATTCTAACTCATGGCCACCCCATGTGTAAAGAGTAGAATTGCTCCATAGGGTTTCCAAGGCTGTGTCAGAAACAAATCGCCAGGCCTGCCTCCCGCTGTGCCTCTGGGTGGGTTAGAACTCCCAGCCTTTTGGCTAGTAGTTGAGGGTTTAACCATTTGTGCCACCGAGGGGCTTTGACAAGTTATAATTGGCCCAGCCACATCCAGTGGGCAGAGACCCCAGTTTCTCGAGTTTGCCTCCACTCCACGGGATCTGAGGGCTGGATGTAGGGTCTCCCTCCTACATCTCTCTATAAAGGGGGAGGTGAAGTTCCTGTTCAGTGCAGCTAGGACTGGCAGGGATGCCAGATCTGACAACAGGAAGAGGCCCTGTGGGGGATCAGGTATGTCGTGTACTGTAGGCTGTGCTGGTTCTGCTGGCAGTTTGCCCGAGTTTTCACAGAACTGTCATCTCAGCCTCACCTCTACAGTGGACATCACCTCTGAGAATCAGGCCACTTGACCTAGACTGGAGGACCTGACTTGAGTATGTTTTCTGCCCTCCTCCTGACATCCTGGAAGGAGAGGGGCTGGTTGAGATCACTGGCCAGGGAGGTGTGAAGCAGGTGCATATAGGTAGCAGACCATCAATATGGCCATTATTAGCAAGTTCCCCAGAGGATGATAACAGTCTTAGGCTTTCCAGCATCATTGTCCACGAGGGGAGGTGGAGAGGGAACCAGGCTTTATTGAGCACCTTCATACCAGGTGCTTTGTTTCTCATTTACATCTCCATGAGCACTACCATCCGAATATTTTAATCTGAATGTCACAGATGAAGGTCAGGTTCAGATACTGCATTCTTTCCACTAACTCAGGCAGAAATGGCATCAGCCTGAAATACAAGTAGGTTTTGCCACCCCTGGTTAGGTCTGAAAGGTCCCTCAGTGGCACAATGCTCGACTGCTAACAAAGGTTGGCACCTGGAAGACATGCCTAGCAGCACTGCATTAAAAAGGCCTGGCAATCTGCTTCCATAAAGATTACAGCCAAGAAAACCCTGTGGAGCAGTTCTACTCCATAACACATGGGGTTGCCACGAGTTAGAACCGACTTGACGGCAACGGACTTGGTTTTTGGTTAGACCTGGGTAGTGGAAGTGCACCTGGAGGCTACTGCAAGCAAGCCCAGGAGCAGCATGAGCCCACAACTGGTGACTTTCACGATCTCATAGCTCCTGGGATATGCCTTGGGTTATGGACAATCCTAAAGGCCCACCATCAATCCTCTCCCCCAAACTCATGAAAGGGTGTTAGGATACACATGGGTGAATTAGTTCCTCAACAAACTGGTAGCTCACTGTGCCACCTCTTAACAGAAAGCCGCACTTAGTCCCGAGTACTGGACCAGGTGAACTCCAGCCCTTCAGGTGTAAACCTCAGCATGAGGGAGGGCCACCCCATTATCTAAGGTACAGCAGGCCATCCAAAGGGCTTGCGTCTGTAGCCTCTGTGAGCAGGTGTCCTCCCTGCCTTGCACCAAAAGCAGTTCGTGAGAGCTGTCTTATCTCCCTCCAGGACCTCACGGGGGACAGCAGAAAATATACTCAACACTGAGGTCCTCAGATCTAGGTCAAATGGCCTGGTCCACAGAGGTGATGTCCACTGGCCAGGGCTTCCACACTTTTCTGTACCTGAGTACAAGAGTTGCTTTCACACCTAGCTTGCAGAATCTGTTTCTCTATTTTCTTCGTTACCTTGCAACAGATTGATTTAAATTGGTTCAAATTCCAAAATACTCCCCCTAAGTCATGTGTGTCTGTGGCGGGCCTTAAGGAGAACCAATCTTCTGATTCATGTGGGCCATTCCATCCAGTTCCTTAGGACAAACACCATGGGACAAGGAGGGGCATTTATGCCTCTGGTCCACCTGTGTGGAGGGCTTGCGTGGGGTCTAATCAATCTCTCATCGCATTATTCTCCACCTGGAAATTCTGAGCATCTATCTTTTCTTAGGTGATGATTCCCAAAGTTTACTGGACTCTTGTATTGTTCTCTCTCAAACATCAAACTGTACTGAGGGTCTAGCAGTATGGATTTGTTGAATAATTCCCTCCCCCTTCTCAAACCTCTGATCATACCTTCCAAACTGTGTTCTCCCATCAAAAAACTTTTCTACTTTTCCACCCAAAAATCACTTATCATTAATTCCTATCATTTGTGCCCAAGTCTTCACTCCAGATGAAGGCCAATGGCCAAAGAGCCTGAACGGGGTGCCTCTGGTCTCCTACCTAGGCCAAGCTTTTCAGTCCAGTGTCTGCCTGGAAGGAAATGAGTAATGACCTCTCACTGGTGCCCATACACTCCCCTCTCAGTCCCGCTGGTTACTGACACTGACTACACCTTATGTCAATTCCCTCCATCTAGTCCCGTCTCACCCAACCTGGGCCTAGGACATCTCCCCACTTATCAACAGCAGCAGCACCACGCCTTTATTTTCCTTTCTCGATTTACTCTCCAAGCCTTTCTAGAGTTAACAATGATAAAATGTAATTTTGCATGAACTTACAAATTGAAGAATTATATAAAGGCATGTATCCTTTTATTTTATTAAGAGTCTAAAAAAGCTTATGGAATTACTTGGGGAACGCAGACTGACTCTGTGGCACATTATAGGTAAAGAGCAAAATGCTCACAAGAAAAAAATACTCACTAGATACCAGGGAGACTGGACCCTACCTGGCAAATTTATAATTCTGCAAATACGTGGAGTCATAATTATGTATACTTGTTTTATTCATAATTTGTAATGTTTCGGGATACCAAAAGTATTTCTAATGATGGTTGAATTTAACAAAAATTTTTGACCTCATCTTAAAACATCCACTGATCCATCTCATTCAATGGCAATATCAAATGTTAAAAGGAACATAAAAACAAACATGCACACAATTGCACAGTTTTCATAAAGGTCTATTTCATTATTGGTGGGTTGCGCATTTAACAGTTAAATACATTTAAATAATGTATAGGTGACTGCACGTCTGCAGCACTAGTAACTGTATAGATAACCAATTCAACTAGAAACCAGCTAACAAGTAACTGTCTAAATACTTAAAATACAGCTCTTGTTTAGATCATCCTTTGTTCTGATCACCTTCTTGGGGGAAAAAAAGCCTGCTGGTCACAATGGAAATATATTAAGGCCAAATCTTCTGATATCCATTCCCAGAGGTCTCTTCAGCTGGATTAAGCCTCCAACTCCAGGGCAAGCCCAAGTTTGTGGCCTCCAGCATTAATGCTCTTCCCGTCTACCAGAGCAGACAGTGTAAGCTTCACACCTGTAACAAAAACAGACAACATCATGTGACCCAAACACTTTAGGAGAATCTGCAGTCTTCTCTAATAATCACCCCAGAACGTGCCTGTCGCTTTTCCTCAGCCTGTCGACTGATCTACTAGTGCCAGTCCCCAGAGAGCACCTGGAAATATCTGGGATACCAGACAGAATGCCAAATGCCAGGAGAATCCACAACTCAGTTGGAAAGGCACCATATCCTAGGTAACGTACCAAGTCACAGCATAAATATGTTAGTGATAAACTCAAAATGCTCTAGAAAATATAAGAACATTCAATATATTGTATCCAGACTAAAATAGACATAATCAAATGCCATGTGTGAATCGTGATTGGCTATGAAAAACTACAATAGAGACATTTTGGGAAAATCTGAATATAAACTACACATTAAAGCAAACCCACTGCTGTTGAGTCAAGGCTGACTCATAGAGACCCTAATAGAACAGAGCAGAAATGCTCCATAGGGTTTCCAAGGTTGTAATCTTTAGGGAAGCAGACTGCCACATCTTTCTCCTATGGAATGGCTAGGGGGTTCGAACCACAGACCATTTTGGTTAGCAGCTGAGCACTTAACCACTGCACGACCAGGGCTCTGCACTAGGTATTATTAATGTTAATTTTCTTAGATGTGACAATGGTATGGTGGTTATACAGAAGAATGTCTTAGGATGTGCATGCTAGCTAGGGCTGATGTGTTGACATGTCTACAAAACATGTATTTAAATAATTTTTAAAAAGTAAAAAAATGAATAAAGCCTATGTGTATAGACACAGAAATAAAACAAATTGTGGCAAAATGTTAAATGACTAGCAAGTGTAGGGGAAAGGAGCATGGGTGATCACTGTACTATTCTTTCACCTTTTCTTTACGTTTCGAAATAGTCAAAATAAAAAGTTTGGGGGTGGGGGGAGGATCCCTATTTGGAGAAGAGAAAAGTCCCAATCGCTTTTAAACCTTGCTGTTCAAAGGGTGGTTGGTCCAAGAAAGAGCAACAGTGGCATCCACCACCTGGGAGCTTGTTAGAAATGCAAAACTCAGCACCAGACCTAGTGGGTCAGAATCTGCACTTCAACAAGACTCCCCAGGTAAGTCACGTGCACAATGAAGTTGAAGTACTGCTCCAGAAAAGAGGAAAGACAATAGAGACAGATAACAAAAAGCAATGAGTAAACTCTGGAGAAATAAAAACTACCACTAGACACTTCAAGTAAGAGTGAGGAAACTGAATAAGGAGTGGATATTAAACAGTATTATGGAATTACTGTTCACTTTCTTAGGTGTGATAGCAACACTGTGATTATGCAGGAGAACATCCTTATTCTTAGGAGATGAAGGCTGAAGCATTGAGAGGGAGTGTCATGACAGCTGCCACTTACTTCCAAATGGCCCACCTCCCCCAAAAAAAAACAGGAAAGGAAAAATAACATGGCAAAAAGGAAATGGGTGTTGACTGTATTTTTTTCAACTCTTCTGTATGCTTAAAAGGTTCACAAAATAAGCTGAGAAAATAAAAATAATTTTTAAAGCACTAGCAACACAAATCTTATTTAAGTGTACTCACCAGGCCTCAGAGTCTGCGTATAGCCCACTCCAATTAAACTAGAATTGTTGACTTTTGCCTAAAATAAAATGCAAAAACAACTGTTATGAAAAATTTTTTAATGGAGAGACAAATCCCCTGCACATTTCCCCTACGGTGAAATTACGAAGTGTTCAGCTTTCTTATTCATATGTGAGATAATAAAATTTAATATTGTGTATTAAGCCAAACAAAAACCAGGTACCATTCAGTTCTTACCCATTCAACTCAAAATCAAATTGTTAGTAGGACACAATACTCTAGATAGCCACAGACCCCAAACTGTCCACACAGCACCAGAACCTCAGCACTCCCATAAAAACCATCCTTGCTGAATCCAGTCTAGCACAACAAACCCAAACCAAAATATGGCTGACAGGAAGTCCAACAGGCTCACTAGCTAAGTGACAGGCACACTCCAGGCTCAACGTGTGAGCTGTCAAGTTTAAATTTGTGAGTTAGACACACACCGCACTACTTTTAGAGTTCTTCCTAAAGAATCAAAACCATGAATGTTAATCTCCAAATGACAAGGGCTTCCTCCAAAGAGGAACTAAAAATCCTTTACCTCACATTCTTATACCTCTCAGTGCCACTGAGTCCTGATTGTAGCAAGACTGTCCTTGGGAGAAGATTTCAATGGGGTATCCTTTACCAGTTCAGGCCCCTGCTTTCCTCGTACAGTCCTAATATTATAAGACTTAGTCATAGACCTTTAAGTGCTGAAAGGAACTCTGAAGAGCAAGATACGATAAAGAGAAACTCCTTCTAGCTCTGTTCTCTACCACCACTAACATCAGTAAGCCACAGCAGAGACTTACGGCTGTAAATGGGGGCCTCTACAAAGGGGCCTAGGTGGCCTAATCAGACAGCTTTACTGGGTCACCTCTTAAATGCCTCGGCCTCAGCATTTTGAGCGCCATGGTTAAAAATGTACAGATTTGGAAATGATTTGATCTCTATACTCTTTTGTAATGTGTAATAATCAAACAAACAGTCCAATCCAGATAAAGAAATCATATAACTGTACAGGAAAATCATAAATAGCACATGTATTGATTTGGCACTAAAACCAAGGCTTCATGAGTCACTGATGACCACATGACTCTTCTAAGGAAGAAATGCCCCAATAGTGGTCATCTTGTACCCAACAAATTAAGAACCTTAGATACTTGGATACAAATTCCAATTATTTTAGAGTAGGACTCAACCATGAAACTATGAGGCTTTTAGGGGATTAACAGATGCTTCTGGGTGCTGGTGGATTGGGGCAACATCAGCACTAATGAGGTAGGAAATGCTAGATATGTTTTCAAACTAATCTCCAGGAGTCAATGACACACAGGTCCCAAGCTGCCTTCCCATTTTAGACTATGAACTGCTAGGAGCTAAGAGTGCAGTCTTCTGCTAGCATTAAACCTGTGATGGTGGCACAGACATATACTTGAAAAGAAGAGCAATTTAGTGATCAGAGAACAGTGTGCTTAGAGAATAGTGTGCTGAGTGAATCCTGGGATTTTTATTGCTTCAGTGCTGTTAGACACAAAGAAGGAAAAAGTAAATGAATCACTGCCTTGCCAATGGGAAAATCTTCCGGGTGCATCTAGTTCTGATTAAAACTATGCTAAGATAAAACAAGAATGTGGCTAAAACTTAACTGCCTAAATTATCAAAATATATTGTCCTCTGGAATGAAGATTACTTTATGTAACAGAAGTAACTACGGATGGTTTAACTTTCTTTCATTCCCAGTACAGGCAGTCCCTGACCTATAAGCAACTGACACACAGACAGCTACCGATCTGCCTGAAACTGGAGCCAGCCCCTCCTCTACAGGCTGACACTGCACCCCCTCCAGCCCTAACCCACTATGACTAGAGGAAGAAATAACACAAAGAGCATAAGGACAGGACTAGGGTGTGCCCAAGATGGGGGCTTCTGGGATCAAAACAAATTTGGAAATGTGATTTCTATATTCTTATAATGTGTAAACATCGAAACAGCCCAGTCCAGAGAAAGAAATGTATAACTATATAGCCAAGTCATAAATGGCACATGGATTCACCTAGTACTAAAGCCAAGTCTTCATGAGCCACCAATGACCGGGGAGTTTTCCTAGACGCAGGACTCTCAGTGCTAAAATGAGGGCAGCCCTGGGCAAAGCAGGATGAGCTGGTCACCCTAGACAGGACTGAAATAAAAAAACATGGCACCAGTCCTGGCTCCCTCCCGAGTAGTGGGGTAAGTCCTTGCCCTCTGTCAGCTTCAGTTTCTTCATTTGCAAAATGACATGCCCCACTGAGCTCTCTGATCAAATCTAAAGATATTTTGTAAACCACAACACAGAAAGAACTGCCCAGGACCCAAAACACTTGTTTCCCCTGGGCTTAGACAAGCTGGGGCCCAGGTTATCAGCAATTGGGCAGTTTTTGAGGTTAAACAAGCTCTTGCGGCCTGGCCTGCCAAGTCAAACCTCTAATAGAAAAAGCAGCATTCTCAAACCTCTAATAGAAAAAGAAGCATTCCAAACTCTAATCCCAATCCCTCTGTAAACAGGGAACTGTTTGAATCACAGCTCAAATTTTCAACACAAATCAATATACCCGAAGATTAATTCCAACAACCAAATGCCCCATTCTAAGCCCAAAGCAGTACTCACAGAAATGGAAGCAGTGGGATCCAACTGATACTTAGCGGCAATGCCAAAACGAGTGCAGTTGGTACCTGATGTCCAAGCCAGGTTTACTGAAGTGTCAAGATCTTCACATACTTTCTGATAAATTGACCCTCCAAATTCTGTCCCATCATTGCTGTAAGATATTTTAAATTAGTAAATGTGGACTAGACAATGTAATCAATTCTAAGGCATTAGGCTGATATTGCACATGTGCACTGAAATAAAAACCACTAATCACGTGGGTCTTTAGTGTTCCCCTGAAAGCTTGGAAGTTGTTCCCTCCATACATATATACAGAAAAGTGAAACATCGAAACATTAACAAAGATTACATAGCAGGTGGTAGGATTACAGGAAATTTTCGTCGTCTTTGTACTTTTCTGTATTTACCATGTGTTATTTTTGTAAAGAGAAAAACAATTTTTAGAGGTCCTTTATTTTACGTATGTATGTACGTACAAAAGGATCCCTGGCGGCACAGTGGTTAAGCGCTCAGCTGCTAACTGAAAGGTCTGTGGTTCAAACCACCAGCCACTCCACAGGAGAAAGATGGGGTGGTCTACCTCTGTAAAGATTTACAGCCTTGTAAACTCTATGGGGCAGTTCTACTCTGTCCTGTAGAGTCACTATGAGTTGGAACCGACTTGACAGCAGTGGGTTTGGTTTTTTTGGGGTGTGTGGGTGTGGGTGTGTGTGTGTGTGTGTTTATTATGTATATACATCTTTCTTTTTGGGTTAGGTAAGAATATATTTTGGGAAATCCTATCAAATATCAGCACCCCAAACATCACAGATAATTAAGTCAAATAAATGCAGAGGTAGCATTTGGCAACATCTTGGCCTCTTCTAAAAATCCAAAAACACATCAAGCCTCACATGAAGTGAACATTTGCTCTCTTAGCACCAAAAGTCAGAATAGCATTTTTTTACTAAACACTTTCCAAGGGTACACTAGAAATGTTTTGATGTTAAGAGAAATCCTTTGGGTTGTAACTAGATTAGTAAGAGATAATGAGACATCAAATACTATCCTGAGGTCCTATATCACAAAATCCTATGAAGGAATACTTACACATTAGTGTGTAGCTGGAAGTCCCCAGTCCTGTAGCCCACTGCAAAGTTATTCCTTGTCAGCTTTGATTTGGCACTGTCAAAGGTCATCTGGTAACCAGCAAGCCAGCCCTCATAACCAAAGACAGCTGAACCATGGATTGCAGGTCCAGCAAAATCAAAGTCAACATCACAGCCAAGGTTTATACACTCCCTCTTATAGGAAGACTTGATTTTACCACTTTTCTTTCTGGAAAAGAACAAAATGCCTTAAAACTGATGTCAGTGGGAAAGATTTACATGCACAACTTCTGCATAGCAGGCACAAAACAGATGTAAATGAATACAGTACAACTGGGAGGAAAAGCAGCAGCAGCACAATCACAGGGGAAAAACAGCTCAATGAACTAAAAGACAAGGGAACGTGGGGTAACTGAACTGCTACCATCATAGGACGGCTGCTTTGCAGAACGGACAATCAGTCACAAAAAAAGTCCCTTAGAAATAGGTTCATTACTCAGGTTAGTGCCACAATGAAGAGACCAATATTTGAAAGCAAGCCAACAATATCAACCGTAGTACTCCGAAGGTGGAAACAGAGACTTGCCACCAGAAGGCAGCTGAATAAGCTACTGAATAATAAATGTGCATCTTTCCTAAACATACGGACACAAATGCTTTAAATGTAAAGCACAAAAATGTACCCGCTTACCCTGTGTTTGGTGAGAAGGTGGTATCAAATGTCAGTTTCAAACCTTGACAAATCTATTTTGTAAGAAAAAGATTTGTTTTCAGCTTTCTTTCCTTTTTGATATACAACAATGAAACAATTTAAAAACGAATGCACCTTTTCACAGTGTTACCTGGTCTTCGATTGCGATTTCTGTTCCCAGAGTGTTATCAGTGTTCCATTTTTCTGTGAAAGTCAGACCATACTCACACCATTTATATTTGGTCTCCAAGGTCCCAGTAACTTTACCAGTGTCTGTATTAGATGAACCAGATGTTGAGAATTCCTAACAAGACAATAATTAACTTCATGAAATTTCTCCTAAGCCTAGAAGAATCCACTGCCTAACTTAAAAACAACCAACCACCCCCATGAAATATTTGGTCGTTTCACTAATCTCCTTTTCCTGTTTCCTAAATATTCCTCCGCCTGCTACTGCTACTCTCCAAGCATATATGAGAAAGTAACAAATTAGCCTTCAAGGAACTGACTGCCATCTACGGACAGCTGACATTTCCATCCAATCAATCATGTTAACCTGTAGCTAACTGCCAAATGAACAAACTGCACACCTTTTCTAATCCCTAACAATATCAATTGCTACTACCTGTAAAGGAAACATCCGCTAAGGCAATTTCATTTGGCATTCAAAAATCAATGGGAAAGAAAAAAGATGTTCTGGCATAGAGTCCAATCTACCTGATAATGAATAAAACACTAAATAAGTCACTATGGTTAATCACAGATACCACCATTCAAAATCAGAATCTGTAACTGATACTGTATTATGAAAAATTACCTGAAAATTCTTAAAGAGAAAGCACCACACAGTAATAACCTAGGCCATGAACAAGATTTTTTTTAAAAATTGTTGGTAATCCTAATACTCTGCTTTTGAGATAAAATAGTCTTTATCAGCTTTCGTTTCATACAAAAAGTTGCGGGAGGGATTTACATATTTACTCTATACCTGGGTTTTATCAAGCATAACATAAAACTATATTATATATAATAGATATCAGTAGGAAAAAATTTCATACAGGGATATGAAGCACTTTACATAACCTTATGTTTGTAGCAAATATAAATGATCTGCAATCCCTAATTGCGTACTAACTAAAAGCACGGGATGACAAGGGGAGGGCTTATCTGAAATTTGAAGTTTGCTTATAATAATCCAAAAATCTAATAATCTTGTCTTACAGAGTTCAGTATAGAGGCACGCAACTGAAATCTTCCAAGGTAAGTACTCAAAACCCTTCTGAAGAGTTCTGATTCAGTTTGTCTGCTAACAATGGCTATGCTCTGGCCACTGGAAAGCCAAGTCTAAAGAAAACAGCTAATTTGAAATAGTAAATACAGGCGGGAACTTCGACCATGAATTGTCATACCTACAAGGTGAGGAAAAATAAACTATCAATAGGGAAAAAACCAATTTGCTTAGAAAATAGAGCATCTGTAGAACTGCTGCTCTGCAGTTAAACAGATTCAAATCCTTAGGTCCTATATATAACCTCCTGAAATTAGATGATTTCATTAATAGGAATTTCAAGTCAATGCTGGGCACTCAGTACACATATTAAAAGGCACTGGGTTATGTTAGGAAACCCTGGTGGCGTAGTGGTTAAGTGCTACGGCTGCTAACAAAAAGGTCAGCAGTTCAAATCCACCAGGTGTTTCTTGGAAACGCTATGGGGCAGTTCTACCCTGTTCTATAGGGTCACTATGAGTCAGAATCAACTCATCGGCACAGGTTTACAGGGTTATGTTAGGAAAGAATACTGGACATAAAATTAGGAGTCCAACTGTGATTCTGTCATTTACTACATGAATGACACTGAGGAAGACAGTTAACTTTTCTGAGTCTCGATTTCTTGAGCTGCAATTATGAAGCCTACCACTCGTAGATTAAATTGGACTACACCAAAGGAAAGGCATCATTAAAACAATATATAGGGAGCATGTTCTTCTATTAGACACTCTGAATGGCAAAGGTCTATGAGCAGCTATTTTAAATCCTGAGTGACACTGATTAATGACTCTTGAGGCCCCACCCACTGCCATCCATCAGCCCACAGACCAACAGTCAGCCTATGCACATGCCAAGGAACTCTCAAAACACAAAGCCAAGAAGATCATACTGTGGGACCAGAACTGAGCCAGTGGACACCACTGGTTGAGCTTACATTCTTCCCTCTATCACCAGACATTCTGATTTCCAACATACATTCTGGAGGATGTAGACATCTCTGCAGTTCAGGTGAGAACAGACGCCGGAATCAATGGGACTTACTCGGGAGCAGGTACATATAATAGGTCAGCACCAGGCTTGTTGAATTAAACAAATTAAATGGACACAAAAACATACTACATCTAACCCAGCTCATCCTATACATTCCTCATTATCTTAAACCTACTTCCATAAAACTTACCCTAACTACCCCTGCCCACATAAGCCTTTCCTTCCAAACAATCTAGTATGTGACATGCTTCTGATTGTTCCCTAGAAAGCAAGCTTTTTAAACACAAGAATTGTCTTCTTGTTTTTTTTTTCAAGGACTTTTGTGTTCCAACAAATACTCAGCAAACGTTTATAAGGAACCTCAACATATTAAGAGTGGGTACACAAAAAAACAAATAGCAAATCACTGCTCTGTAACCTATTATCTTAAGTCAGTCATCCAGGCTTTCTTTCAAACCAAAGAAACCTAATGGCAGATATGACCAATATAAAATCCCAGTCACCCAACAAGTCTAGGTATTAAGAAACTACAACATAACGAATTTAGTTAATACCAATTACATACACTAAAGAAGTTAACGACTACAGCAGGCATTTGTAAAAATAACCAATCATATTCTATATGCACAAACCCTACCCACCCACCCCATCCAAAATAATCACAAAACAAAAATTTTTAAGTAGAAAAAATTTCACAAAATTAAATTTTACTTCACCCTCTTTGTAGAAGTTTCTTAGAAAGGTTCAAGAAACCCAAATACCAAAATATTAATCTCTTAAAATATTCAAAACAGAATTACTTACATTAACAAATACATGAGAAATTTTCCCCATGGAGGACTGTTAGAATATGGCCATTTTATAAATGATTAGTACACTTGAGAAGTTACTGAAACTGTTAAGCCCAGAATTCTAACAGGCTTGAGAAAAGAGGGTTATAAAAAAGTGTGTAACAGGTTCTCTGCCTTCTAGCTTGTAATCTTACTAAGTAAACAAGAGTCTCACATGACTAGTGTCTTTCCTGGGTTCCTTATGCATACATAGTAAGTAATATGCGGCAAAAGACCACATGAAAGTCAAAACTCCTACACGCCAAAATAAATCATGCTACATTTAGCCCCCTTCAAACAAAATTAACTATTTCTTCCTCTTGAAGGTAAAACTAAGACTACTTTATAGGTTGAAAAATTACATAAAGGCACAGCAGAACTTATGAGATCTCTAATACTCACCACTCCACTGCATGACTTTGTTTTTACATCCAGTTTCACCAACCCAAAACCTTCAACAAGTAGAGAATAAAAGATAACAAAATGATTCTTTTGTATAAAAGACGCAAACCAACAGTTGAGTATACACATATAGAAAAAAGATTCCACATATTCAGAAAGAAATAAAAATGTACGTATATACAAAATACATAAATGGAAACACTGAGGATCTGTGCTCTATAAACTGAGTTGTAAAGGGCAGATCATCTATGCAGCTTTGCCTTGTGTTTTGGTGTACAGTTGGCAACAACAACAAAGTGCTTTCAAACCATTTTTAAACCTAAATATCAGATCAGAAAATCAGTTCAAGTGAAATCTCAGAATAGTTAATAGTTTATTATAATATAGACATTTAGGACATTTACTCCAAAGGAATATCTCCAATAATCTGAAGAGGGGCCAAGGATTATGTAGAACAAAATTTTCAAGAAGAAAAACCCAAGTTCACTTGAAAAGCCCCTTAACTTTTTGAAGGGTAATACGTAACTCTAGTCAACCAACGCTTAAGTTATAACTGGAGAAAATAAAAGCAAATTTTTTCCCTTTAAAAGAATTCTTGAACTACAGTTTGAAAAAATGTGGAAAGCTGAGATAGAGGAGGATGGAGATAGTTACACTAATTTAACAGAAATCTAGAGTGTCTCTAACAGAAGAATACAACAAGATATTTAGTATGGTGAGATTATTAATTTAATTTCCCTAGGTGATCCAAACATACATTTTCACTTTTTTTTTTTTTTTAAAGTTCTTACCAAATCCTTTGTTGAAAATATCTCTGGCAGCTTTGCCAAGGTCAGCATATGATGGAGGAATGCACATTGCTGGTAGGAAGAAATATTCCAGTGTTAATGTTCTTGTTCCCTTACCTTCTGTTCAAGAACATGACGAACTGGTGATCTTTAAATTTAAGCAGTTCAACTAGTTGGAATTGTGTTTTGGATGCCACCAGGAGCTACTGTACTCTAAAGATCCAGAAAACATATTACTATCAAAAGCTTATTTCTAAAATGGACAACCACAGTAAGTGGCTATAGGAAGCTGGGAAATTCTCTCCAAAATAGAAAAACAAACTTTCTATGCCTAAATTTACAGTGCCTATAGCCTCACTTCCAAGGACTGGACTAGTACAATCAAACAGAAATGCATCTACCAAAAATCACTGGGATGGGATAATTTAACCAAATGAGATTAAAACCAAAACTAGGCCCTCTCTCGAAATATCCCTTAATATTCTTACTGAGGTCAAAACCAACATTCTGGAGTGGGAAAAAAAGGGAACTTAACGAGAGGCACTTAAATACTAGAGTTTACAAAAAACATGGCCATCTATGTTTCACTCAAGTGTCTACATCAACTATCAAATGGCACTTTAAACACAATGATGACACTCAAGTACTCAGCTAATGCAGTGCGGCTTAAGGGAAAGCAATCAGAGCTCCTCACGCCGCTCATTCATTCTACAAAGCACGTCCACGCCCTTAAGAGCACAAGTAATGACCTTGCGCTCTCATGAGAGGGACTACTACTTCCTCTAGAAAACGGATCGATTCCTTCAAAGGCAGAATCTAACGATTTATAATGTTATGCTTTTGAATTCGTCAAACACACATCCAAAAACTGAAGGTGAATGCAGGCACAGCCCAACTCCCCGGGCCCCTCCATCCAGAAATCCAGTAGCCCAGCCGCTTCTCCGCAGAACCAGAGTAGTCAGACAGTGCACTGGCTACCAAAAAGGGCTGCATTTCCAAGTCCTTGGAGAGATGGGAAAGGGGTTTGCAGTATTTTGTGAGATACGCTCCGACTCCCCGGACACCCCCGACCCATGCGGCAGAGATCAGTGCTCTACTTACGCCGCACGCAGCTCTGCCCGGAGGTCGCCATGGCGAGGCCGCGGGTGATCTGCGGGAGGGACAAGAAGTGCGGTCAGCTGGGGTTAGAAGTGGGTCAAGGGGTCAGGAGGGGGGGTCCCAGACAAGAGGAGCAAGGAGCCGCAGGACAGCGCGGCCATCTTAGGGAGCCAAGGCCGACCCCGAGTCCGCCTCAGTCCTCCTGCTTGTCCGCCGTGGCCTAGGCCCCCGGGTCGGTCTAAGGCAGGTGTGTCGGTACCTGATGTTCTCCTGAAGGGGCCGCCGCGCCGCTCGGTTCGCAGCTGAGGCCGCTAGACTTGCTTAAAGTCGGGCTGCAGCTGCCGTGGCTGGAGGGCGAAGTGAAGGAGACACCGTTCCGCCCGCCGCAACCCTGTCCTACCCCCACCAGGACCCCGCCGCTGCCCCCGGGGCTGTCTACTGCGCCTGTCCCCGCCGCGCCGCCCGCCGCCCACTCCAACCTGCTCCGCAGCGTCCTCGTGGACCGAGGGTACCCCCGCCCCCCGGGTAGGATGCCTCTGTCCGTCTGCGGGGGCTGGGAAGACAGACGCTGCCGGGCCTCCGGTCAGGCAGCGACAAGGGCAGCCCCAGAGGCGAGGGGGCGGGGAACGGCGGAAGTCGCGCGGCGGGGACCGCGCCGGTGGGGGGAGGGGGCGGAGGTCCCGCGTAGGCTCCTCACGGGCGGGGCGGGGTGGGGCTCAGGCGTGTCTCCGGGCGGGGTCCGGCGCGATGGGATGGGGCGGTGCACCCCCAGGGGTCACGTACATCACGCAAACTCCCTCTCTCGGTGGTACACGTATGCAACCGAAACTCTCCCCCGTGTAGGGCGCCAGGAGAATCAGTGAGCGTTACCCCCGTCTACCCTGAGGAAGTGCAGGGTGCACTTCTGAAAGACCATCTCTCTCTCTAGGCCCAGGGAGAAACGAGCGAGGCACAGGGCCGCTACCTCCAGCGCTTCGCGCCTCCCTTCCTTAAACCGCCTCGCACACGGGTGTAATCGCCATTCTGAACTGGACTGCGCTTTAGAAGCTCTCTTGGCTGCCCCTCCCTGAGCAAAGTTAAGCACGTCTAAAGGTGCTCCGCGTTAGGGTTTCTCTTTTGCCGACTCCTCCCTACTCAGGAATGGGGCTGCTTCACACAAGCACCGAACTGTAGCTGTCTTGGAGAGACAGTCCTGCTCAGGGCCCAGCCTCCTCTGGATGAGACCAAAAACCAAAACAAACCCTGTTGTCAATGGAGTCGGCTCACGGCCACCCCATGTGTTACAGAGTAGAACTGCTCCACAGAGTTTTCTTGGCTGTTACCTTTGCATAAGCAGATTGGCCTGTCTTCCACTGGGTGGATTCCAGCCGCCAACCTTTAGGTTAGTAGTCAAGCACAAACGTTCGTGTAATCTAGGGACCTTCTGGATGAGACAGGCCTGGAGAAACTTAAGGAATCGTGCTGATCAGGCATTAGGATATTGCACTCAAGTTCTCAAGGTGTGCAGGAAGAGTGGGGGAACCAAGGCAACAAGAAAAAATGAGCAATCTAATGAGACAGAAATGGGCAATTTGGGCTCTGGAATCAATAGCCTACCTCATAATTTAGCCCCTTTGTATCTCAGCTTCTTCATCAATAAAACGATGTTTAAATGAAATGAAGGGATCTTCTATAATGGCCATTCAGCCAGAGACTATGAGCAAAGCTTATTTTCCCCCTATGTCCTCTGGTTCTGAAAGGCACCTCTACTCAAATGCTGTCAAGATTCCCCCCTCCTCCTAAACAAAAAAAGGATACTAGATGGGCTGCTGAAATCCAAAACCCAGATCAAAGCTGCAGCCTGATGGATTTCCCTCCCCCAAGCAAACGCAGCCATCAGTCTTGCCATCCTTCGAGGCTTAAAATGAGCCATCCCAGAGGCAGACAGAGGGGACCTTACCACCACTGGGAAGAGATGGGAGCAGAACACATCCTTTGGACCCAGGATCCCTGCTCTGGGAACCTCCTGGACCCAGGAGACGAGGGAGCTGTGACACGGAAGACAGCAAGAGATGGTGACACAGCAGTATCAAGAGGGAGAAGCAGCAGCAGCAGAGGCCTCAGAATCAGAAGACCAGTAGGAAATGGTACGGTGGTCTTCCCAGCCCACAGGGCAAAAGAGCTGAGCGCCTTTAGGCTGAGGCTTCCTGGTGGAGTGAGGTGCCCCCAGGCACTTATCAGTGGAGCTGAAGAGTTTTGTAACACTTGCCCCAGCAGAGCAGAGGCCAGGCTGAGGAGCTGAGGGCCAGAGAGAGGCCTCCCTGTGGGCACGGCTAAGAGGCTGTCCCGATCAAAGAACTGTATCCTGAGTATTTCCTGAACTGAATTGTAACCTGTTACTGCCCTAATAAACCCCATAATCGTGACTATGGTCTGTGAGTTATGTGTAGCCATTGCAACAAATTATCGAACCCACTCTAGCTGTGGGAGGAATGGATGGTGTCAGAATTGGTAAAAAGAGAGGAGGTATTTCTGACTTCCTCCTCATAGGAATCAGCCTTGGGCTGTTGATCTTGATTCTCCTTCCCCCCTGTGAAGTTAGAGGAGGTCAGATGCTTCAGCCATGCCATTTTTATACCCAGAAAACTTCACTCTGTCACAAAACACAGCCTGAGGCTTCACCCTCTGCAAACGCAAGAAATTCACATAGTATCTAATAATCAGGAGAAAGAGATCTGCAGCTGAACAGGGAACCATGACAACTTATTCCAAGGTTAGATTCAGTAAATATATCTGAGTGCTTACTTCCAAGGCTCTGTACATCAAAGACAAAGACCTTCAATGAAATGGATTGACAGAGTGGCTGCAACAGTGGGCTCAAACATAGCCATGATTGTGAGGATGGGGCAGGACCAGGCAGTGTTTTGTTCTGTTATACATAGGGTCGCTGTGCATCAGAACCTACTCGATGGCACCTAACAACAACGACGTACATCAAAGCAGTATTAGCAGCAGCCACCACTTACACAGCAACTACCTTGTATCACTCACAGGGGAAGCAAAGTCCAATGAGACACACTTCCTACCCTCAAGGCACTTACAGTCAAATGTGTGTAGGAGTGTCAAGAACTGTGAAGGGTCTGACATTTCACCCTACTTCCTATGAGTTGGAATTCATTTGATGGCAATGGGTTTGGTTTTTCTGGTGCAAGCTAACCAGCTACCCTCCCATTGTTTCTTAGGGGCTGGCAGAAGATAATGACACTTGTGAGTCAGAGACAAAGGACTTTATTACTCAACGGCACAGTAGGCAGCATAAGTGTCATGTTCATATCAGCTCGCTTTGCCCACAGGAGTGATGCAGAACAGCCCAGGTAGATTCTGCACATACCATGAGTTTGTATCACAGCTGAGGAAACCTGAACTTAGAAGAGCCCCTTTTCTTACAAGAAGCTGCTAGCAAACATGCCCAACCTTTGCCCCAGTGGGAGACTGCTCAGAAAACAAAATCTGCCATCTGTCCCAGAGGAAGAACTACCCCTGTCTCCCAAGTCTGCTTGCTATGCAGATATCTTCAAAAAGATAGCCTGAGGCAAAAGTTGTCAAGAGATGTGTAGAAATGCCATGGAGAATTGTCCCCCAACAAGGGATGGAAAATGGGAAAGAGAAGTTTAGGAGCTGCAAGTATAATGGTAAGTTGTAAGCTCAGAGAACTGTGGGCATAGTCAGAGAAGACACTTGCACTAAATTTTGACTTATCAAAACTAAAAAGCTAGAATGTAACCAATGTCACTGAACAATCTGTGCAGAAATTGTTGAATGGGAACCTAAACTGCTATGTAAACCTTCACCAAAAACACAATAAAGTGTTTAAACAAACAAAAACTAAAAAGCTGACAAGGAGTAGATAGG
Source organism: Trichechus manatus latirostris (assembly GCF_000243295.1). Lineage (NCBI taxonomy): Eukaryota > Metazoa > Chordata > Mammalia > Sirenia > Trichechidae > Trichechus > Trichechus manatus. Next base: position 5,257,089 of record NW_004444042.1, read on the forward strand.
AAGGCAAAATTCTAGAAAGAGACATGTGCAGAGCCTTAGAGGGGCTTGTGGCAAGAATTGTTTGAGAAGCACAAATAATTAAGTAAAGCTGGAATAATCTGGGGGAAATGTGAGAGATTAGACTGAAGAAATTGGCTGGAGCCCAGTTCTGAGGGTTGTGAAAGCAGTGAGTGAGGAGTCGAGGGTGGCTGAAGCACCATTTCTAACTTGAACAACTGGGAAGAAAAAGGTTCCGTTTACTATGGAAGGACTACAGAAAAAGGGGCAGGTTCAGGGGGAAGACGAGGAGTCGATTTCAGGTAAATTGAGTATGAGGAGCCAGAGGCCACATCTCACTGGAGTTTCTCTGGTATGCAGTTATGAATCCTAGGAGGAAGGTCTGGTAGAAGGAATTGGCATGAAAAGTTTAGTTAAATTATGAGAAACCACAGGTGTAATTAAGGTCAATGAGAGATGGGATAGGAAAAAAGACAGTAGAAGCCTAAGGACAAAGCCATGGACACCTTGGTGTTTCAGGGGCGAGCAGCAGAGGAGGAACTCGTGAAGAAAACACTAGGATGCTGAAAGAAAACTCAGGAGGGAGTACTTTCAAGCCAAAGGAGGAGAGTATTGGGTGGAGGACAGAGTTCTCAGCAGTGTCACATACTGAGAAGTCAAATGAGGTAAAGACAGAATTTTAGTCATCTATTACTATGTAAAACATTGCCTTGAAATTTAATAGCTTTAAACAGGGAACATTTATATCCGACTGTGAGGTCGGAAATCAGGAAATGACTAGCTGGCTCAGGGCCTCTTACGAGGTTGCAGTCAAAATGTTGGCTGGTACTGCAGTCATGTAAAGGGTTGACTGGGGCTGAAGGGTCCACTTCCAAGATGGCTCCCTCATATGGCTGCTGGCAAAAGGCCTCAGTTCCCTGCCTCAGTGAGCCTCTCCATAGGGCTGCTTGAGCGTCCTCACACCATGGGAGCTGACTTCCCCCAGAGCAGGTATTTCAAGAGAGACAGAGACTGAAGCTACAGTGTCTTATATGATCTAGCCTCTGGAATCACACACTGTCACTTTTTTTTTTTTTTTTTTTTTGCTTTCATTTTCTTTTTTCATTGCTCTTTAGGTGAAAGATTACAGAGCAAATTAGTTTCTCATTAAATAATACACAAATTGTTTCATGACATTGGTCACCAACCCCACAATGTGTCAACACTCTCCCCTTCTCCACCCCAGGTTTCCTGTTTCCATTTGTCCAGTTTTCCTGTCCCTTCTTGCCTTCTCGTCTTTGCTTTTGGGCTGGTGTGCCCATTTGGTCTCATGTACATGATTGAACTACGAAGCACATTGCTCATGTGTGTTATTGTTTGCCCAGTGACCTGTCTAATCTCTGGCTGAAGGGTGAACCTGGGGAGTGACATCAGTACTGAGTTAAAAGGATGTCCGGTGGCCATACTCTTGGGGTTCCTCCAGTCTCTCTCTCTCTCTTTTTTATTTTTTTGTGAATTTGAATTTTGTTCTACATTTTTCTCCTGCTCTGTCCAGGACCCTCTATTATGATCCTTGTCAGAGCAGTTGGTGGTGGACACACTGTCACTTCTGCCTTTTTCTATTTGTTAGGAGTGAGTTACTAAGACCAGACCATATGCAAGGGAAGGGCAATTAGACTCCACCTTTTAAAACAAGTATAGAGAATTTATGGATATATTTTAAATCACCACAGACCACCTTTTGGCCACATTATTTACATTCTTTCTTCATGTAAAATACACTCATCCTCTCCCAAAACTTCCCTAAAGCCTCCAGCCTTTTTAGTATTAGCATGAGGTTCCTTGGTATAGTTCCTTAAGTACAGCTCCTCAAGTATAATCCCTCTAGATCTGAAGACCTGTGAACTACAGACACAATATCTGCCCCACACACAATGGTGGGATAGGCACAGGATAACCGCTAAAGATACCTCTGTTCATAAAGGGGAAAACGAAAGGCACAGAGGTCCATAGCAGTTCTGAAATCCAGCCAGACTTTTGAGGTTCTTTTATTAGGATTCAGTACTATTTCTGTCCATGCCAGAATGAGAACACATGGGGAGCCAGCCCTAGACACACACCCCTGTCTCTTCCTGCCCCTGGCTCTATCCCACACTGAGGGGTCACATGTGCACACCACAGTACCCCAGCCCACCCATCCAAGATCCATCCCCTCTTACATACACACACACCTTGGCCACCTCATGGGCTTAGGGGTGTGTCATCGGCAGTATAACCCATCCTTAGGATGAAGGACCCTGGGAGGAAATCCATACAGGCCCCAGAAGCAGGCTTAGGGCTAGTTCAATGGAATTCTGAGGTCCCGTATCCAGAGTTAAGTCTAGATAGGGAAGGCATGAGCATGGGCTCTAGGTGGACATGTTGCCTTGGCCCTGCAGACTCCTCAACCCATAGAAATGGGCACTGTCAGAGAAAAGTCAGAGTGGGGCCCTTCAAAGTATAGGGTCCAGATTGGGGGTTCCTCCTGCCTAAGTCTAAGGACAATACCAGGACCAGGGACTGGGAATTTTCATACGATTGAAACAAACATGTATTATGATGACAGAAAGAGAGAGTGGGAAGGAGGGATGAAGTGTGTGGGGCGGGGGAGGACTGTAAGTAAGTTGTGGTTATGATTAGAATGTGGGATGTTGAGATGTAATGTTTAGCAGTAGAGAGATGGTCTACATCTTTATTCATTGGGGAAATGCAAATTCAAACCACAATAAGATACAACTTCATACCCACTAAGATGGCTATAATCAAAATAATGGACAATAACAAGGGTTGGGGAGGATGTGGAGAAATTGGAACCCTTGTGCATTGCTAGGGGATGTAAAATGGAAAAGTTGTGAAAAAGTCTGGCAGTTCCTCAAAAAGTTAAAGAATTACCATATGATCCAACAATTCCACTCTTTGGTATATACCCAAAAGAGCTGAAAAAAGGTACTCATACAAATACTTGTATACCACATGTTAATACTAGCACTATTCACTATAGCCAAAAGGTGGAAACAACGCAAATGTCCATCAACAGATGAATGGATAAAAAAATGTGGCATATCTATACAGTAGAATATTATTCAGCTCCATTAAAAAGGAATGAAATACAGATACATGCTACAACGTGGATGAATCTTGAAAACAGTATGCTAAGTGAAAGAAGCCAAACACAAAAGGCCATATATTGTATGATTCCATTTACTTAAAATATCCAGAATAGGTAAATCCACAGAAACAGAAAAGAGATGGGTGGTTGCCTGGAGCTGGGGGGAAGCGGGATGGGAGTAATTGCTTAATGGGTCAGATGTTTCCTTTTGGGGTGATTAAAATGTTTCAAAACTAGATAGAGGTGGTGTTTGCACAACATTTTGAATGTACTAAATGCCACTGGTTAATTTTATGTTAAAATTATTTAAAATGGTTAATTTTATGTTATATGAATTTCACCTCAATAAAAAATTTCTGAAAAAGAAAGATTTAGCCGTGGAGCATTCTGGGTAGGGACTAGCCATGGGAAGTGAAAGTGAAGGTTACTGGAGTTGAGGTGGTCAAGGACTACAAGTGAGGCTAGGATGTTGAATGGGTTGCTGGCAGGGATACTAAAGTCAACAGGATGTTGCTAAAATAAGAGGCAGAGCGGATAACTCTGAGTCAGGTGCCAAAGTCCTCAGGGAACAGGGGGGAGTAACCAGGAAGCTGGTCATAAAAGATGCCAACAAGTAGAAAACAGTAGAGTTGATGGTGCGAACCTCAAAGAAGGGGATCTCATAGGAGGGTACAGGAGTGAAGAAAGTGGCTGCCTTTCCCATCTCCAGCTCCAGCCCTAGAGTGCTGTAGGGATTGGGAGGATGAGCAGTCTTCCTGTGAGACAGATACCATATATAAAAAGTCCAAGCCTAGAGAGGTTAAGTAACTGGCCTGGGATACACGGCTAGTTCTATAGGTGGTAGAGACGAATTTAAACCCAGCTCTGTTTGACTCTAGAGTGCATGCTCTTAACCACCACTCACAGTGACTTTCCAGTGCCAAAGCCTTACCTGTTGAGAGTGACTAATAAATATTTATGGAACACTGAAAGAGTCTACTGTTGGGATCATCGCTGTCATGGCTGGCATCCTTTAACAGAGACAGTTGTAACTGATAGGACAGGAGTCTTCAAAAATCACTTTCACCTTTTAAATTTGTGGTGAAGACATGAGTCTCCACAATGCAGGTAAAAGGGGGAGAGAGGGTCTGGTTTCTCCACAGACATGTCACTGGGTCACCGCTGAGAGTATCTCATGACCCACATCCCACGGTTGCCTGCATCTGCTGTGTGGCTGCCCTGTTTCTCTGGGGCTGGTGTGGGAGGCAGTGGAAGGAGGATGAGGGAGAGTTCTGAGGCCGGGGAAAGTCACAAGGGCAGCTTGGCTGGCAGCCTGGACATTCAGTGCAGAGGGAAGTTGATGAGGAAGCCAGAGGGACAATGCGCCATTGTTTCTGGCTGTGGGAGGCTGGCCAATTTCATACTGGGTGACCCACCATCCCTCCCACCAATTTGACAGCTGTACGGTCGCTATGTGTAGGAATTGACTCAGCATCGAGTTTTTTTTAGAGCTTTTGGTTGGAAGTGAAGGAATTGGATTTCAAATTATTCACATTGTCTATCTGGAGACCAGAAGAAATCGCAGGGCTGGTTATGGCTGTAAGGACTGATCTGCAATTGACTTTGAGGGCCACCTTCTCGCTCCGTTTCCCTTACAAACCACTGCCAGATTAAGACAACACTGAGTAGTTAACTCCTTATTTTAGAAACCCCCCATAAAGTAATCCATACATCAAGTTAAATAAAGTCCTCCACCATATGGCCCAAACCTAACTTTCTAAGCCAGTACAGAGTTTTGCTGAACGCTAATTACACACGATATTAATAGAATTTACATACAGAGAAAGAGTTCTGTGATCGAATAAATTTGGATTAAACCAAGATTAACCTATTTCTTTAAGCAGAATTTCTCAGAGTCTTTAAAACACTATTGTACATGATGAGTCTCTGAAAGGGGAATGCAACATATTCCCAGTTTTTTCAAGGACCATCTTGAGAGACTAGTGTTCCATAGAAAGTATGCAATCTTAAATATTCCCAACATGTTCACCCCTGAGATTTTACCAATTCGAGGCCTATCGTGGTAGCCACAAAAATGAGCTGCTCACAAGGGAGAATGAAGAGAACAGGATACAAGGAAAAGATTAGTCCAGAGGACTAATGGACAACAGCTACCAAGGCCTCCACCAGACTGAGTCCAGTACAGCTAGATGGTGCCTGGCTACCACCACTGATTGCTCTGCCTGGGATCACAACAGAGGGTTCTGGACAGAGCTGGAGAAGGATGTAGAACAAAATTCTAACACACACACACAAAAGACCAGATTTACTGGCCTGAAGGAGACTGGAGAAACCCCCAGAGCATGGCCCCCAGACACCCTTTTTGCTCAGTGGTGAAGTCACTTCAGAGGTTCACAGTTCAGCTGGGGATTGGACAGCCCCATAAAACAAAATGGGACTAACGAGGCACAGCAGTCCAGGGACAAGGACTAGAAGGCAGAAGGGGACAGGAAAGCTGGTGATAGGAACCCAAGGTTGAGTAAGGACAGTGTTGACGTGTAGTGGGGTTGCTAACCATTGTCACAGGGCAACTGTTTAATGAGAAACTATTTTGTTCTGTAAACCTTCATCTAAAGTGAGAATAGCAGCACAACTGGAAGAACGTAATCGATGTCACTGAATTGTACACGTAGAAATTTTTGAAATGGTGTATCTTTGGCTATGTATATTTTCACCAAAAAAAAAAGTTGAGAAGGGAGAGGGTTGACATGTCGTGGGGTTGTTAACCAATGTCATAAAACAATATGTGTACTGACTGTTTAATGAGAAATATTTGTTCTGTAAACCTTCACCTAAAGTACAATAAAAAAAAAATCCTTCTTTAACAACAACAAAAAAACAGATGGAAGAAAACTAAAAACTAAAAAAAATGAGCTGCTCAGATCTGCGGCTAGGAAGAGCAGAAACTGCTTCAGCTGCTACCCCTCTGGATCTACCACTGAAGCCACACCTCCCATGGGCTGCTTCCAGCCAATGACCGAGCATGCAGGTCCATCCCTGGAAAATGAGGGACTCCTCTAGCAGGAGACTTTGGCCGGGCTGAAACTTTCTTAGAACTGCACTGCCATCTGAAAATCTTCCTATCCAATCTTCCTTCCTTCCCTGTTGCAACCTGAAGCTTCTCTTGCTCTTTCTTCTTTGTCCTTCACAGGCATTTCCCTCAATAAATCTCTTGCACATCTAATCCCATCTTGACATCTGCTTCTCAGAGGACTTAAACTAGCACACCTATCTCAAATGTGTTTATAAAGCCTTTCCAGATCCAGCTCCTCCTTGGAGCCCTACATGACTTTTATGGCACCTGCACTGAGAGGCCTCCCAGGGCAATAGCGAGAAGCTCATGGACTCTGGAAGACAGAGAAATCTAGATTCAAATCCCAAGTCTGTCACTTTCTAGCAGTATAACCTTAAGAACGTCCCTTAACAAGCTGTAAAATGGGAAAGGGAGTAACGCCACTATGTTGCAAGGCTTTTGGAAGGATTAAATGAAATACTACGTTTAAAGCACCGGGCATATAGCAGGTGCTCAATAAAGGGAGCAATTATGATTATTTACAGTCACTTGTTAAAAAGCAAAGATATCACTTTAAGGACTAAGGTGCGCCTGACCCAAGCGGCAGTGTTTTCAATTGCCTTATATGCATGTGAAAGCTGTGCAATGAATAAGGAAGACAGAAGAAGAATTGACACCTTTGAATTATGGTGTTGGTGAAGAATATTGAATATCCTGTGGACTGCCAGAAGAATGAACCAATCTGTCTTGGAAGAAGTACAGCCAGAATGCTCCTTATAAGCAAGGATGGCAAGACTTTGTCTCACATACTTTGGACATGTTATCAGGAGGGACCAGTCACTGAAGAAGGACATTATGCTTGGGTACAGTAGAGGGTCAGTGAAAGACAGGAGACCTCAGCAGAGATGGATTGACACAGTGGCTGCAACAATGGGCTCAAACACAGCAAGGCTTGCGAGGACGGTGCAGGACCGGGCAGTGTTACGTTCTGTTGTATACAGGTTCACTATGAGTCAGAATTGACTCCACGGCACCTAACAACAACAACACAGTCACTTGTGGTTTTTTTCTACTTGACCCCTATATAAACTCTTCAGGATGAACAGCGTGATCTTCATCTTCTTTAACTCCCCTGAATGGCTGAGTATATAGGCCTTATTCATAGCGAGCTAACAAATAGCTGTTGAGTGAATAAAATGGTCATTTGCAGAAGGAAGGGGGCATCTCAGCGAAGAGGGGCAGAGCCCATCAACAGAAGCAGCCAATGGTACAGGGACTGCAAATATATAATAGATAGATAAAATATACACACACACATATAAATATCTAAGAGAACCATGATTTCAGAAATAACTGCCTAGAAGAGGGCATGGAAGACCAAAGGTGTGGTCCCAGACCCCTTGGCAGAGGTTGGCACTTTTTAAACCCTGTACATACAACCTGGAGGGGCTATTTTAGCATAGAAACCCTCAGACCTAAGCTCAGAGCAACAAGGAAAAAATGGCAGAAAACCCAAGGAAGGGAACTGCAAAGGCTGGTGAGAGACAATGTATCAATGAAAGGACACAATTAAAACATCCAGAACCAGGGCTTGCCTAGTTAGGAGTGGCACCTTGTTTAGTTCAGGGTATCAGGCCATGTTGGTTTTTGGATGGAGTCTGACTTGGTAGGGGAAGCCACAGCCCATAGGTGGTGGTCCCCAATGTAACCTGTTGTGGTCTTTGCAGGAGGCAGCTACTGAAATTCCCAGGTATTCTGTCTATAGGCCCAGTTGGGGCTCAGCCTCTGGGGAGGCTCAGGAAAGGACATCACCCTGTCCCAGGATCCCAGCATTGCTCTCTGAGGGGAAGTCATTTTCCTTCACACTCACCCCTGGGATAGGAAGCCCATCTGCTTCCAGCTCTTTTCAAAGCCTCATTAGTTCCTTGAAACCCCAGCTCCATGAAATTTTCCCAAAGAATAGAAAAGTCACAGCTGGAAGAAATGCCTAAGGCCCCGTTTGGGGGGCATAGGCCAGCACTAATGGCCTCTTTGTCCCCACAACAGGAAAGTGTATTCATGAGGAGTAACAAGGCCTCCTCCCCAAGGTTTACCCTCTTCTGCTCTAACAGGCTGGCCCTACATGACCAGTCTGCATTCTTCTCCACTTAAGGCCCTTATACTAAGTCACAGGAAAGCGCTTTGTGTGTATACGTGTGTATAAAAGTAGGGTTTTGTTTTGTTTTGGAGCAGAGGAAGGCTGGGAGGTGCCTGTTAAGAGTCAGGGCTGCTGCCACAGCTCCCCTCCAAGGAGAAAAGTCACCAAGCTCATGGGGTTCAAATCTAGAGGCAAAGTATACCAGAGACATCTCCATTTCCTCCAAAACAACATCAGTTTCTCTGAATTTCCAGCAATTTTATGAGACAAGGTACAAAGACACACCATTTGAATGAATCACTTGACTCACTGCAGTGCCAAGAACTGCAAGTACAGTTAATTCAGATTAACTAGACCCAGCTGACAAGAGTTGGTTTGACTAAATCGTAAAGTATATTAAAAGAAATTCAGTTTTATTACCTTTAGAAATCTAGTGGAACAATGCTAATAAATTGCTCCTCAGTATAGGTCTTTAGGGAAATCTGCTTTAATGAACAGATGAGAATATTTCTAATTCAGCCCATCAATTGTTTACATGGAAAGGCTTGTCAGGTGCTTAAGGTTACTTGAAATGCTTGCTCTTGTTTATACTACAGTATTCTAGTTTAACAAACCCTGTGTTTATAAATGGTATAAAATAAACTACCCAAATTGTCATGCCTTCTAAATTTGCATAGTCGTAATCAATGCCTCAGTGGTCCTCTGAGCATGAAATCAAGAGTCACTGTATTATTCATCATTTAAAAGGAACAGCCCAGCTTTTGCATGGACTATTCTTCCAGCCATGGAGCTCTGGTGGCACAATGGTTAAGAGCTCAGCTGCTAACCAAAAGGTTGGTGGTTCAAACCCACCAGCTGCTCCGCAGGGAAAAAGACCTGGCAATCTGCTCCCTTAAAGATTCCAGCTTTGGAAACCCTATGGGCAGTTCTACTCTGTCCGACAGGGTTGCTATGAATCGGAATCGACTTGAGGACACACAGCAACAACATTCTTCCAGCCCGGGGGGGCCATCCCGGTCCTTTCAGGTTCTGCGACACACAATCCCTCCTCCCTCCCTTCTACAAATGTTTATTAAGTAGTTACTATGTATTACACACTGTGGTGGCAACTGAATTAATAATCAACAATCTCACAGTCTAGAAAGGAAAACTAACATCAACAAGAATTTCAAAGTGCTGTAGGTACAAAGATAGCTGTATGAACAGAGGACAGTGAGATTACAAGGGAGTCAGGTCATCCTGGGAGCATCAGGAAAGCCTCAGAATTAAAAGAATTCTTAAAAATGGAGGATGTGCTCGTCTGGCAGACAAGGAGGGGAAGGGTAGCACATGAAAGGCATGATACAGCATGTCATGTTCAGCAAACTACAAACAGCATGGCAGGAATAGAGATTACAACGGATGGGACATTGGGAGAGGAGGTAGCAGGAAGAGAGGTGTACTGGGTTGAAAAGGGTTCCCCAAAAAGTCATGCTCTTCCTGAGCCTCAGAATGTGACTTTATTTGGAAACAGAGTTGTTGCAGATGTAATTGGTTAAGATGAGGTCACAATGAGTAGGGTAGGCCCTTAATCCAGTGTGACTGGTGTCGTTATAAAAGGAGGAGAAAAGACACAGAGGTAGAGACCTGCAGGGAGAACGCCCGTGAGGCAGAGACTGGAGTGATGGGTCTAAAAGCTAAAGGATGCCAAGGATTGCAGCAAACTGGAAGCTAAGGGAAAGGCACGGAACACACTCTCCCTTAGAGTCCTTGGAGAGAGCACAGCCCTGCTGACACCTTCATTTCAGACTCTAGGCTCTAGACTGTGAGAAAATAAATTTCTGTTGTTTTAAGCCATCCAGTTGGTGGTATTTTGTTATGGTAGCCCTAGGAAACTAATACATATTTTGGTACTGGAAGTAGGGTTCTGCTATAACAAATACCTAAAAATGTGGAAGGTGCTTTCGAACTGGGTAATGGGTACAGCCTGGAAGAATTTTGAAGTGCATGACAGAAAAAGCCTAGATTGCCTTGAAGAGATTACTAGAGATATAAATGTTAAGGTGCTTCTGGTGAGGTCTCACACAAAAATGAGGAACAAGTTATTGGGCACTAGAGGAAAGATGATCCTTGGTATAAAATGGCAGAGAACTTGGCTAAATTATTTCTACTGTTGGAAGGAAAGTAGAATGTATAAGCCATGAACTTGATATTTAGCTGAGATTTCCAAGTAAAGTATGAAAGGCGTAGCCTGGTTTCTCCTTGCTGTTTATAGTAAAATGTGAGAGGAAAAGATAAATTATAGAAGGAACTAAGCAAAAAAAAGGACCTAGCACTTGATGATTTGGAAAATTCTCAGCTTATCCAAATGGCATGCTAAGGAGACAGGGCCAAAACTGTGGCTGGACAACCTTTAAAAAGATTAGGTGTGACTCATGGATCCAATCAACCATCTCAGTAACTTTCACTGCCAGCTTGAACTGAAAGGGACAGAGACTGGACAAGATGAAGGAAGACTGTCAGACTTCTGGGATTCTACAGGCAGGGAATAGGCTAATAGAGCTACTCAGCTGCAAACAAGACGAGAATGACTCTGAGGGTGTCTCAGAGGCCAGTGGGACTGCTGCTAACACAGGCCCAGGGGTGGCCTAGGGGGTGGAGCCATTACCTCCTTAGTTCCAGAGGGCTGGGCGACTGACTCTGAGGGCCCAGAGGGATGAGAGGGTGGGGCTGGCACCAAAGGCCAAGAAGACAGAGAGAGCATCAAGCCTTGAAAACTAGTGGAATTTGCCTGCTGGGTTGCAAACTTGCTTTGGACTGGTAATCCCTTTACTCCTCTCATTTTCTCCCTTTTGGAATAGGAATGTCTGTTCTATGCCTGTCTCACCATTGTATTTTGAAAACAGACAATTTGTTTTCTAGTTTCACAGATCTGTGGTTGGAGATGAATTTTATTCCAGGATGGACCACACCCAAAATCTCACCCGTACTTGATTTAGATATTTAGATGAGATTTTGAACTTGGAGTTGATGCTGGAATGGGTTAAGACTTTTTGGGATGTTGAGGTGGGTAAAAGTATTTTGCACATGAGACAGACAAGAATTTTGGGGGGCTAGAGGGCTGTACTGGCTTGAATACTGTCCCCCCAAATTCATATCCTTCCCAGAACCTCAAAATGTGACCTTATTTGTAAGTAGGGTAATTGCAGATATACTGGAGTAGAATGGACCCTTAGTCCAACATGCCTGGTGTGCTTTTCAGAAGAGACACAGAGACAGAGACACACAGGAAGAATGCAATGTGATGATGGAGGTAGCAGCTGGAGTGAAGGTCTATAAGCCAAAGAAAGGCATGGAAGAGATTCACCCCTAGAGTCTTTGGAGAGAGCACGGCCCTGCCAATACCTTTCAGTCTTCCAGCTTCCAGAACTGTAAAAGAATAAATTTGTGTTGTTTTAAGCCACCCGGTTTGTGGTCTTTTATTTCAGCAGCCCTAGGACACTAATACAAGTGGTTGCCTAGAGATACTAGGCCGGAGAAGTCAGTTGAGGCCAGATAGCGCTTCCTTCATAAAATTACAAGCATGAAATGATAGATATTTAGCATCCAGATCAGGGGGGATCATGGTTGACTGTCCTCAGTACTGGGCCCATATCACATTGGAGTATCATATTCAGGGCCGTGGTGACAAACTAGGGGGCATCAGTGAAGCGGGAGGGTAAGTCTGGTCCCTCTTACTCCATCCTGGCCACAGGCAGAACTCTAAATTTGTGAACTCTTAATTGAAAAATTTAAAAAGCATATGTGTTGATCCATTTGATTCCAGGCAAAGCCAACTGAAAATGCACCAGTGACTCACCAGCGAGACTGTATTTAATATACAGCAGCCTCACAGCCAAAGAGCAGCCTTGTGAACACAGACTACAGGGCAGTGTGAAACTGAATACTGGCCAAGAAGGCTGGGAAAACACACCATGACATCTTAAAGAAGTAGAGAAGCGCTGTTAGAAATAATAGGTTCATCAGTTACCTACTAACCATACCAAAACTTGGTAGCTTAAAGCAACAAGAGTTTTATTATATCCATCATTCAGTACATTAACTGGACAGTTCTTCTCCTGGTCTCCCTTGGGCTTGCTCATGCAGCTACATTCAGCTGGTAGTCAGCTGGGGACTGGGCTCAGCTAAGCCTCTCTCTCCTTTCAAGATTTTTCATCCCAGGCTTCTTTATGGCCCGGCAGTTTCAGGCCAGCATCCCAAGAGGGTAAAACTGGAAGCTGCAAGGCCTCTAAATATAGTCTAGCCTCATAAGTCATATATCATCACTTCAGCCAAATTTTAGTGGTCAAAGAAACCCAGAGAGACAGCCCTTACATGGGGTGGGGGGATAGACTTCGTCTCTTGATGGAAGTAGAAGTGAACTCACATTGCAAAGGAGTATGGAATCTACCACAGAGGACACGGTGCCCACTGCAAAAACACGTGTATGTAGGGTGATTGCAGAAGGACTGAAAAACAAAGAAAGCTTCTTCCAGGCTCTGAACCATGCAGAGCACAGATCACTGGAAAAACTGAGGGGCAGGGTAGCCATTCAAACATCCACAGGCTCAACCAAAGTATTCAATGACTGCAGTTCAGAGGAGACCAATCTAGCAGAAAAGGCTAGGCAGGGCAAATGTAAGAACCAACGAGAAAGCCCTATATCAAAAGAGGGCACATTGCTTGTCCACACATCTTGACTCTCCAATATAAGCCGCTTTTAGAGAGGTGTGGTTCAGATATGGTAATTCACCAAGTAATAGTATAACTCTATACTGCAGTAATACCATTTAAAAATATATCTGGTACCTATTAACTGTCTTCCTTCAAGTACCTCGTGAAGTGAGTGGAACAGGGGCTCTTGTTTCTCTTTCAGAGATAAAGAAACTAGGGCCTGGAGGGACTTTCCTACAGTCACACAGCAGGGTGGCATGAGTCAGGCTTCTCCGTCTCTGTTCCATGCCAGGGCACTGTCCTTGTCCCTGTGGCCTCCCTACCCACCTCCCTGCTGCAGAAGTGGTTAAGCAGTCATTCCCTGTGGGGTGTGATGTGTTCAGTTCTTAATTCATCAGCACAAGGCTCTGTATGAAAAATGGAAACCAGTGTCTTCCATGCCACTCTGAGGGCAGAGCGATTGCCCAGGAAAGAGCAGCTTATCAGGGCTTTGAGAAGGCTACATTAACAAAAGCCCTCCTCAACCTGCAGGCTAAGTGTAAGTAACTCCATTATTAAATACCGTTGGTGGGTTAGTAGTCAAAGGGCGAATATAACTTTGCATTTTCAAAGTACTTTCACAATACGAACTCAGTGGCTCCTTATAATGTGGTAATAACAATAACACAGTGTGCAAGGTACTGTTCTACATCCTTTGCATGTATTAACTCATTAATCCTCATAATAACCGTGTGAGTGTATGTACTATTACCACCTCTATTTTACAAATGAGAAAACTGAGGGACAGAGAGGTTAAGTAACTTCCCAAGGTCACACAGTAAGCAGAGGAGCCAGGATTTGAATCGAAGCACTTGGTTTCAGAGTCCATGTCCTTAAACCATTATGCTATACTGCCCTCCAAATCCAATTATATCAAGTGAGGAAACTGGGACAAAGTGAATGGTTAACTTGCCTGAACTCACACAGTCCCACTACATCATGACTAGGGGACAGAACCCAGGTCTTCCCTCTGTAAGTCGAGCCCTATTACATTGTGACACCTGAGGTTATCAGCTATTTTTATTTTAAATGGTTTTCCTAACAGGAAGGATTTTAGGGGGTAAGGGGTGAAGCCTGAAGTGGGAGGTCAAAGGCAGTACCAACTTGGAAGCTACTCTAAAACATGCCCCCTACAGCTTGGGAAATAAAAATGTAATGCATTTTAGACATGCTGATATTTGCCTTGAGAAGATAATGGCTACTTTTAAGTTTAGAAGCAGAGGAAGGAAGAAGCTGTGAAAACAGGAACTGCTTAGTGAACTGACACCAGAAGCTAGTCCCCAGGAACAGTAGATTGACAAAGGGAGGGCCAAGGGAGGTCATGCTTCTGGTGCCAATCTATGAAGCACCCAGCACAAACACATTACATTGCCCCCAGATGCCATTTATCTTCATTCCACTATTGCCCATTAAAGGGCAAGCTTCATTTGCAGCCTGGGTAAGAAGTCCAAGCTATTGCTCTTTCCCTTGGAGTCCTCCAAGTGAACGCACCTACCACTTCCCACTGACCTATCAAATACGTTGAGGGCTACCTCCACCTCTGCCAAGCCCCAGTCCACCCCAAGGCTTAGCACAAGAGTCCCCTCAGATACTACAACTGAGATATTTGAACCATTCAGGAACTCCTGTCTCAGAATGGCAGAATTGTGCTAAAAGCTGGGCTATTTTCACTCCTGGCTGGAGCCTAACCTCTCCACTGTGAGAAGGTAGGGGGTTCTACCCTGTAGCTCTAGCCAATGAGAACAGACTATTTCATCCAGGGTAGGTCTCTCTTATCTCAGGGTCAATGCTCTTATCATCATTTCGGATGTTTTTCCCCTAAGTGTCCTCAGTGGACTTTGCTAGGATTCAGAATACTGTCAATTGCTTTGTGAACTGGTATGTTATCTACTCCTGAGTATCATGGCAGAATGGGGTTGGTAGATCTAGTCTGATCACCAGAGAAACAAGAGTTTCAAGATGGAATGGGCGGGGGGGGGGGGGAGGGAGAGAATAAAGCTGTCCCTATTCACAGATGACGTAATTGTCTACGACTACCTAAACAAATCCTAAGGAATCTACAAAAGAACTCCTAGAACTCACACAAAAGTTTGGCAATGTCACAGCATAAAAGGTCAACACCCCCAAATCAGTCATATTTCTATACCCTAGTAATGTACAGTTGAAACCCAAAATTAAAAGATGGAATTGGGGGAATAAACAAGCTAAGCAAGATGTTAGCAGTAATCATTTGTATAAAACCAAAACAAAAAAAACCCTTGCCGTCGAGTTAATTCTGACTCATAGCAACCCTATAGAACAGAGTAGAACTGCTCCATACGGTTTCCAAGGAGCCGCTGGTGGATTTGAATTGCTAACCTTTTGGTTAGCAGCCCAACGCTTTCTTAATATAGAGCTTTACTTTTTTTTTTGGTCTCACATAGATAATTCTTTTTTATTTCTTTGTACCTTAGATGAAGTTTTGCAGAACAAAAGTTTCTCATCAAACAGTACACATATTGCCCTATGTAGAGCTTTACTATTTTAAAAGTACTTTCACAACCACCCGAACAAGACAGAGGAGGGAACTCCTTTCCAAAATGCCCTTAGGGAAGGGTGCCTCAGAAGAGGGTGTGCTGAAAAGGCTGTTCAGGTGATTCTGATCATGTCTGGGTAGAGAACCAATCTGACTGGGAACATCATCACCTGGAGCCTGTTAGAAATGAACATGCCTTTCACCTACCAAATCAAACTCAGGAAGTGAGGTCCAGAATTGTTTTAACAAGCCAGGAGATTCTGACGCACACTACACTTAGTTCAAAACATCAGGTTCCATAGTTCATTCTGTGCCTAAGTGACAAAGGCACACAGGCTGCTGGAGGCTTTTTTGTAGCACCCTCTGCTGGTACCCACCTGCAAAGGCCGACCTCAAAACTAAAAACAAGGCTGTCATAACTCGTGTGCCAGCCTGTGAATTTTTGTGTTCAACTGAATACAAAGAAAACTCCTGCTTCCTATTATACCCACTGCTGCCTTCTCCCATGCTGTATTCCCCTTCAGCTCTTCTGTAGCTTTCATTTCCTTGTGCATCCTTTAATTCCTTCACGCTCCTATTAAAGGAACGGAAAGCGTTTGATGAAACCCTCAGATAAAACTGGCTCCGAGGCTAGGCAGTTGCCCCACACAGGAGCTGGGTGGACAAGGCCTTCTCTGCCTTAGCCTAAGGGCAGTGTCAGTCTGGTTACAATGGAGATCAGGTGCTACACAAAATCAAAATCCCCCAGTGGCTTCTTATGACACTTGAAGCAAAATCTAGTCTTTACCAGAATGTTCAAAGGCCTATATGTATGACTGGTGTGCTGGCTAGGTCATTTCCAACCTCGTTCACCCTTAGGCCCAGCCGGACTCTATTGTTTGTAGGACATGCCAAGCTCCAGAGGTCAGTGCACTTGCTATTCCCCCTATCCCTGGATAACCACATGGCCTCCTCTCTCACGTTATCAGGGCTTTGCTCAAATGTCACCTCTGCAGGCCTTCCTTTAGTGCTGTATTAGATAGCAAGCACTTCCTGTCATTCTTTATCCTCTTACCTCTTTTTTTTGTCGTAAGATTTTTGGGCTATTTGACAAGTCAATGCCTGCCAGCCAAAGATCACCAGGAACACACCTTAGTCAAACAGGTTTAGTTCAACTTCTTGCAGCAAGAAAGATTTAACGCCGTGGAGAACAGCGGGGTAGTCTCAATAAGAGGTTGTTAGGAGGGGCTTGTACAGGATTTGGGCTTGTATTAGGTGATCTTAAGGAGGATTCAAGGAAGTGGGGGGAGGGGTGTCTATTCTGGATTGGGTGCTTTCAGAAAGCAAGAGCAACTATTTTAATGTTTATGAAGGAGGCAAGCAATAGACACTGATGTTAATTGGGAGTGGGATGTATGGTTATTTTTGTGGTTGTAGTGTCCTTATGCCTGTTCAAGCATGATAATGGAGTACAGATGGTCCGTCACAGTCATGGAGATCCTCATCTGATGTTGATATTCTCTAAAATTCTTTATGTTCAGTAGGCGAACACCAATGTCTAGTGGGTAGCAACTAGGCCAGCTACCAGTTGACAGCTGTCAGAGATGCTTTTTTCTTTCTCATATATCTGTTTATTGTCTGCCTCACTCAGTAGAAAGTAAGCTTTCTGAGGGCAGGGACCTTGTCTGTTTCACCACCGAATTACCAGTGCTTACACAGTGCCTGGCATACAACAGGTGCTTAGTAAATATTTATTTAATAAATATTCTTTCAAAACATCTTCTGTGCCTCAGAGCCTACACATCTACAATAGAGCCCCACATCCAGAGCAAGTAAATTTGGGTCCCTAGAATGTCTCATAGATGATGGCAGGGCCAATAGCTGGTGGGCAGGCAGGTATTAACAGTTACCTCTACAGTACTTTAAAACAGAGAGAGCAATGAAGTTCTCCTGACTCTCCCTTGGACTAGACAGGACTTAGCCTCCTACAGGTGATCAGCCAAGACAATAATCAGAAAACCAACTATTTTCCAGTGAGAAGAGATGGCCAAATTAAAGACTATGCTATAAATAAAATTGAGCAAACACTCCTCAGTCTGTTAAACCATCTTCTTTCTCCCACTCAACAACTTATAGCCATATGGGCTTTAAACAAAATATATGACACAGAGATCACTGCCTGTTAAGTCTGCAGTTTAATCCTCTAGAAAGATTAACGATAAAGTCGTCACTATTCCACCATTCCCTTATTTTATTACTATTTTTAAAATACATATGCAGCTTGCTTATGTAGAAAGGGAATTAGGATACCATTTTTAACCTATCAGATTGGCAAAAATAAGAAAGTTTGGTAATGCACTGTTTTGGCAATGGTGTGGATTAACAAACTCCTACATTGCTAATGGAAGAGTAAATTGGTACAACCTCTGTGAGGGTCAATCTGAATGTATCTAACAAAATTTCAGATGTATGAAGTCTTTGTCTCAACAATTTCACTTTCAGAAATTTATTCTACAGATAAACTGGCACACATGTGGAGTGACATGTTATTTACTGCGGCATTGTTTGAGTAGTAAATGATCTAAATACCCATCATTCAGGCGCAGGGTAAATAAATTATGGCACACATCCAATGGCATATTATGCCATTAACAAGAACAAAGCAGATCTCATTCTTTATGTACTTATATGGAGAGAACGCTACTATATCATGTGAGGAAGAGAAAAGCAACTCCTAACATCCGGAAGTGGCCTGGTACTATCAGCTAGACTTGATGCTGGTGTAAGCTGGTCTGGCATTCACAGGTAGGTGATACTGTTCTCCTGTAGAACATAAAAAATTTCAGAGATCTGTGACCATGAAGGATAAAGACAAAAACATGAACATTGTCTAAACAATGAAAACGACCAAACTAATATGAGTGACTGCTGCTTCTTTACCAATTAGAGCTTTAGGCTCAGTTCATTCCTCCTGCTTTATAGTTAAGAAGATTCATTAAGATAATCATAGAATTGCTCCCGTGTCCTGCAAGCATCCAATTCAGAGCAAAGCCCTGCTTCCTTAAGACCTTTCCCAAAACCATCTAACATAAGCCCAAATCCTATGCCATGGCAGGTGTTCAATAAACCCAAAGTGTTCAACTACCAGTGTACTCCTGGTGGTGTTTGGCTGGAAGGCAATGGCACATGTTAAGTGAAATAAGCAAGGTGCAAAACCATCGGTATATGCTACGATTTGTGTAAAATAATAAAAAAATTAATATGTATATATTTGTTTGTATATGCATAGAACACCTCTGGAAAAACACACAAGAAACAAGTTAAAAATGGTTGCCTCCTAGAAGGGGAACTAAAGGCTGAAGGACAAGGATGGGAGAAAAATAAGGCTTTTCAGTACATACAGTTTGGTACCATGCTCATGAATTATTTATTTACAATTAGTAATTTCTTTGTAAAGTTAGTAAGAATCACAGGTGCCAGTGTGGAATCAATACTAAAGAAAACTCAGAATCTTGCTGATCAAATTTCTGCAGGTGAGATGGCAACTATGTTGAAGTCCTTCAGATTGCATCACTACTGCCAAAATGCCCTCCAGACAGACCTCCAAAATCAGTCCTTGTGGAAAAATAGGTTCGAAATTCATGTACTTTGACCTCTTCTTGATGAAGACTCCTGATTAGTCTGTATCAAAAAAACCATTAGATACGTACATTCTCTTCAGAGTGGGATCCAGGGCTCTTAGGCTGAAATATGAACAGATCAGGGTGGTTTTGGATTTCTGGCTCTCGCAGGAAGTCCATGAGCTGAGAACACATATTAATTAGCATTTAAATACTATTCTATTCCAGCAGATGCCTTGAAGTTATCATTTGGTCTTCTTCTTCAAAGTTATATCTGAGGGAGATAAGTGAGCTCTCTAAAGCACCCTCTGACTCCAGCAGCTTCCTCCTGAATTCTCTGCCAGAGCCAGCTCAGATTCTACTTCACGCCTGGCAACCCGGCACTCTTAACAGGTGGGCTAGGTGCATGGTCACAGAGAAACAATTTTGGATACAAGGTATATCACATCCTAGATTCATACTACACCAGCCAGTAGCAGTTGGCAGCTCAGTTGTTTGTGCCTTGATCTTCCGCGGCTGGGGGCAAAGGCCTCTATAAACTGTGTCCAGCCCTGGTTCCTTAACCTACTCTCTTAGGATCTCCAGCCGCCCCTTCATCTTTAGTTTGTTCTTCTATATTCTTTCCACCAACTTACCTCTCTCTTTGATTTACACTCTGTCCCCTACCTATCGCTGTGCGGTGCGATGGATTGATTTTGCGTGGCCTTTCTTGCCAAGGTCTTCTAACTCCCACCCAAGTGAGTGGGTGGGGCTGTGCAAATAGGGACTTGTGGCCCACCAAGCGGAACGATCAGTTTTGCCATCCAGCTGGGCTTGAAATGAGCCATCCCAGAGGCAGGAAAGAGAGGATCCCTCCAACACCATGGAAGAACAGCCAAGAGCAAAGCATGTGCATTGGACCCAGGATCACCGTGCTGAGAATCTCCTGGAACCAGGAGACCGAAAAAGAAAGACAAAGATAAGGAATGCGCGTGGGGGGCGGTGGGGGAGTGGTGCCTCTGGGCACTTACTGGCAGCCAAAAGAGCTTTGTAACACTTGCCTGAGCAGGGCAGAGGCTGAGGGCCAGGGAGAGACCTGCCTGTGAGCAAGACTGCGAAGAGGCTGTCCTGATGGAAGAACTGTATCCTGAGCATTCCCGAACCTGAATTGTAACCTGTTACTTTCCTAATAAACCCCATAATTGTGAGTATTGTCTGTGAGTTCTGTGTGGCCATTACAATGAATTGTCCAACCCAGCAGAGAAGTAGAGAGTGGCGTGGGGGGCATGGCTGGTGCCAGAATTGGTAAAGATGACGGACACAGGAGGCACGTCTGACCTCTGCCTCATAGGAATCAGCCTTGGGCTGTTGATCTAGGTTCTCATTCCCCCTTGTGAAGTTACAGGAGGTCAGGTGCCACTCCCACACCATTTTTACACTGTCTACAGAACTACTTATACTTGTACCCACAACTTAGACCCTGGAATAGGCATTCCTAATGCTTCCATTTATAATAAAATTAAACACATACCCTGTCAATAGCTCCCTAATACATTAAAAAAAATTTTTTTTTGTATGACAATTAGAACCCTTTATAATCTTGCCTCAACTTGCCTACTCACTACTCAACTTACTCATTACTCCTTAGTATAAATTCTTTTGCTGTCTCTTGAATATACTCTGGATTCTCCCGCTTCTAAGCTTTTGATCATGCCCTGACTTATCCTTCAGGGAGAGCCCAGTTCAAGTTTCATATGTCTTTATGGATTGAATTGTGTCCCCCTAAAATATGTGTTGTAAATTATAACCCCTATACCTGCGGTTATAATCTCATTTGTGACTAGGTTTTGTTATGTTAATGAGACAGTATTAGTGTAGGGTATGTCTTAAGTCACTCTCTTTTGAGACATAAAAGAAATTAAACAAGCAAGTGAGCAGCAGAGATGGGGGAAGAGAAATGTCATGCCACATGAATATCACCAAGGAGCCAAGAAACAGAAGTTGAAGAGACAAGAACCTTCCTCTACAGCTAGCAGAGAGAGAAAGCCTTCCCCTAGAGCCGGCACCGATTTCAGACATCTAGTCTCCTAACTATGAGAAAATTAATTTGCTTGTTAAAGCCACACACTTGTGGTACAGCAGCACTAGATAAGACACATGCTTAGTGAATTCTTCTAGGATCCCCCAGCTCTCAGTGAGCTCTTCCTCTCCCAACCTACTACTAAATGAAGTTTACAAATTTAGTCCCCTTCCTATAGTGTTTGTTCCCTCAGCGGTTTCTAAACATCTCCTTCCCCTATCCCAACCTTATTCTCCAAAGGGAAAGCCTACTAGGATAGCCAAATACGTAAAACACCAACTCTGGATGAAAATGGTATAAATGAACCCATGTCTTCTTCCTAGCTAGAATATTAATTCCCTGGGGCACAGGCTCTGTCTAACTGACCTCAAACTCAACTAAAATTTTAGTGTTATATATAAGGTACTGAAATCACTGGATGGTACAAATGCTTAATGACCTTGGCTGCTAACTGGAAGTCTAGAGGTTCGAGTTCACCCAGAGCCACCTTAGAAGAAAGTCCTGCTGTTCTACTTCTGCCACTGAAATTCAGCCACTGAAAATACTATGGAGCACAGTTTTACTCTGACACACATGGGTTGCCAAGGGTCAGAATTAACTCAATGACAACTGATTTGGTTTTTGGTTTTACCAGGTACTCAGCCAGTAAGGCTACACTTTCACAATATGACCCTTAATACAATCCATGAGGTAGGTATTTTTTCCCATTTTACACATAAGGTTAAATGGGGGCTTAAATAAAAGACCTGATTTAATCAGTGGCAGGGCTGCAACTCCTACTGAGGCCCTCAGAGTCTAAATCCAGTGCATTTTCCATTCCACCATGCTACCTCAAAGTCTCTTCTGGGCTATTCTTTCCCAGAATTCCCAAGAGAGAGACCAGCTGGGGCCACACCAGAGAGGCTACATATTAGTAGTGATCATGAAGACAACTTCAGCAGTGGATTAAGCTCATACAGTCCCGCACCTATGACGATGCTTAGCAACTCAACTCCTCCATGGTTCTGGGTTACACCCAACACTGGGCTACCCCTAACAACAACCTCTTTCTTTGCTCGTCATTATCTCCAAAGCTGATTTTACAGGATAATGGCATCTTCCTATCTATTCCACAATTAAACCAAAAGACAAAACAAAACAAAAGAAACTTTAACACATTCAGGAATAAGTAGCTGTTGGCTTCCCTCCCCTCTCATAAACTTTTTAATCTAGAATTATTCTAACATCCTCAGGAGGATCACTTTTCTTTGCTATTTTACAGAAAACAAAGAGAAAAGAGAAGATGGCTTACCTAATAGACAACTAAGAATTAGTAAATGCCAGAGACTGATACTATAGAAGGATTTAAAGTCACAGGGCTCAATCATTTGCAAAAATAAAACTTTACTATATAAAAAATAGGCCCGCTGCATTAATAATGCAAACACATTTAAATAAGGGACTACAATCCAACTTTCAAATGTTTTATTTTTAGTGTTTTTAAACATTTTAATACAACAAAGATATAAAATAATATATATTAGTTAAATCTGGATTTAATTTAGAATCAAGATATTTACTTATATACAATACTGTGCTTCAAGGTATGGCTACCACAGGAACTTTCACATCTTCAAGTAATACTAGTTTCTCTGTGGATAGGGAGACATTTGGGTAGAATTCTCAAAATAAAACATGTCAATTTTAGTCCAAGCTAACTTTGCTTCCCCCGTTGAGTACCAATTTCCACTTCCTTTATTCCATGTCAGAAATACTCCATTGTCCTAACAATCCACAGATTTTCTGAATGAAAAATTATTAATATTAAACATTTTTAAGATGACATTACTAAATGATAACATCCCTTGGCTATCTATGTCCAATTTTTTCAGACAACCAAGTAGGAAACAACAGATCTGAAATAACAATGAAATTAACATAGTATTCTTTCCTTCTCCCTCCATATCAGGCACAAAGCTTTGCTATGCTCAAACATGGAGTACACAGAAGTCTTTTGGTTAATTTAGAGTAGAAAAATATTCTGAAAAACCAACTTATTATTAGCTGCAATATGGCTTATGGACACAGATATTGATATTGAACTTGATGCGAAGTAATAGGTCATATTTTAGTTACTCAAAACTGGTGGCATTTGCTGCGGGAGAGTGGTGTGAGGGGATGGTGACAGAGGGAACCAAAACCTACTTCCATACTAATTCAGTCATTCAAAGCCACTCAAAGACAGCAATAAAACAAAACTCTTTCCTTTCTCATTGGTCACCTGAAGCATTCTGACCTTTGGTGTTACTGACAATTCTCATCTACAGAGGTATAAGGCTAATTCAGGCTAAACTTCTTATAAATGCAGTCTAAACTGTCAAGTAAAGTTGGCATTAAAACTGACATGCTTTTTCAGCTTTGAAAATGTCTAAATGAAACCAATACTGCTTAAGAAAGCAACTGGACTATTCTAAAAAAGAGCTTTTCTGGTCTCAAATGCCTGAATACCTTAAAGAACTGACAAATAACTATCACTATAATTACTTTTAATAAGGGATAACTTTTAGTCTACAGAAGGACTATCAAAGAATTAAATTTATTAAATCAGAGAGTTTAAAACAAGAATATGGTTAATATTCTCTAGCATTTTGGAACCGGAATCCTTAAAAAAAAGTTTATTATGAAATTGCCTTTTGCTGAATACAGTCGAAGCAGGTTAGTATTGTGAATATGACTCCAGTAACCAATATTTTCCAAACAGATTTCCCTAAAACAGACTGTTTCCCATGAGCTATAGAAGCATCTGGCCCCTGTTCCTCATTTATAAATCAGAGGCAGGTACACAGCAGTGAAGAACACCACTCGTAGTGTCATTCCTAAAAGACAGTTACACAAGCAGCAGGTCTCTCTGGTCAATGGAGTCTTCTTGTGAACAGCCCACACTTATTTAACTGCTCTGTGGCTAAGCTCATTGCTTTCTAATTTGAAAGGATACTAATAAACAGAGTCTGCATATAGATGTAATATTTTTGCCCTAGTAATTTTGGCCACAGAGAACTATAGAGAGAATAGCCATGTTGAAATCCTGCAGCTCAGCTAAAGGAGGTTTCCCTCAAATTATTTGGTGATAACAGCAAACCTGACTTCTTCAAGACCTCCTACTCCCTACCAACTTCAATTATGCTAGAAGTAACACTGACTTATCTGATCTTTAAAAAAGAAAAAAAGGTGACACAGTCCCCAAGAACATAAAAAACGCAACGAGGACTTTTAGTATGCCCTCCCAGTCTGTATCCCCAAACCAAAAACCTTCTTGGTTCCTTCTATACTAAGGTGTCAAGTCTCTCACAAGCCTGCAACTGCAGAACCAAATACAAGTTCTAAAAATATGTAGACCTAAGGCATGTAAGCTTCTCTAGCTACCCACATTCACAGTAAGGCTACCTTCACTGTGCTTTAGATTTTAAAAAGAAAAAAATTACAAAGACAAAATCTGAAGGTTTCTGGACAAAAGAAAAAGTGGCTAAAACGTAGGTTTCATGTTAAAAAACAAAACAAAACAAAAACCCAAAACGGAAAAGAATTTTGTCTCAAAGTTTTCCAAGAAAGAGACTTGGAAAGATGATTAATTTATGTAAACACTGCCTTGTAACAGTTACAACAATAAATTATAAATCTAGCTTATGTTTTTCTCAAAACACATGAGTAAATGCAAGGCTGAAAAGTTATTTTACAATCCTCACTGCAGTCTGCTCTTAGGAACTCTCAATGTCAACAGCTCTGCAAAGTTAGCTGTACTTTTTGTTTTTTTTTCCTATTTTGTTCTAGAATAGAATCCACACGAAGGGAAGAAGACTGATGTTAGGAAAATTTAACACTAAGCAGCTATTTCTTTAACATTTTAGAATTAATGTTGCCAGATTTTTTTTGAACATTTTTACAAAAGCCAACATTAGTCCCTCTCTAGCTAAACTCAGTTCTGCTCGGCCATTTGGAAAAAGTGGCAATAGTACATTTCTTTACCCTTGAGGTCAAAACCACTTTAACTGGCATAGGAAACATCCTTCACCCTTAATGATTATGTAATTTCCTTAGATGAAACACTGGTATTTTTGTCTCTTGCATGTAATAGAATCAACAATTTAAGATATTATAAGATCCTGAAGTGTGAGATTTAAAAGCATAATAAAACTTGAATTGCCCTGTTTCATTACTCAAGTGAGAAATAAAAAATAATGTTCAGAGCAGACCCAAACTGAGGTCATTCAGCACTGGCTGAAACTTGTTTGCATAATACTCCTTTCCTGTCAAATTCATTCAGGCTCCTCTGTAGCTTATACAGGGGTGGGACTATGAAGTAAAGTGCAAAAATAAAATATTTCACCCAGGTAAGGAGCAGACTTCTGCCTGAGAGATCTAACTTTAGATCTCAGTATGTCAGCACTTTTTCTAACATCTTGTTTTAAAATGGAATGTAAAGACTACACAATTAATATTCCAAGTGGCTAAGCTGACCAGTTGGGATTCAAACTCCTCTATAACCACCCTTCTGTCATAACTGCTATATGAAATCATTAAAAATAAAGTGACAAATGTTACCATAGAGGTGAAATTACTTAAGGTACTAAATCTCTAGTGTTGTAAACAGCAGCTAAGTTATATCACTTCCTGACTGCCAAAATAAGATGTAATGGAAAGAACGTATGTATACAATTGTATTTAAAAATTAAAAATAACAAAACCTTTTAGTATCCAAATATGTCTGAGACTGTTCACTTCTGATGGGCAAGAATGAGAAATTTCAAAAACCAAAAAGTTATATCTGAAACCTGTTATAAATTTCATTTCAGAAGGGGAAAAAATTCTTTGCATGCATACCTCCTTATTTAAGGACATAAGAACTTGACCTAACAACTGGTAAAACAGTCCTATTTTGCTCATTAAATAACATCATTAGAAAAGCATAAAATTGGGCTGTCATTTGTCTAACTAACAACTATAGCACAAAGTTATTCCAGGTACCTACATCACTAAGATTAAGTCAATTTTATTTTTATGGATGCAGTAATTTTTCCCTCATGAATACTTACTGATAGGCATACTGAACTCTCAGAACAAAATTGGAACTGCATCTTTTGTTGCATTTGTGGTGAAAAATGCCAGTACTACATTTGCATTAATGAGGAGGGAGGTGGCTTCCTCATCAGTACTTTGTCACCTCTTATCGCCCCTTCCATTCTCTCCTCCTTGTTTCAGGCATCCTGGCATATTCAGTACACTGTACTTAAAGATGGTTCAGAAGGCAAAAATTATCTGACAATAAAGCAGATCACTTTCCAGAGTTGCATTTTCTAAACACAGAAAATAGTTCAAATAACAAGTATTGCTCACTTGATAGGGGCTTTTCCTTTGAAGACAATAAGGAGCTTCAAAAACTATTTCTTGACTAGAGTCCTAGTGGGAATTAATACAAATCTTTCAACCAGCAAATTGCTTGACTTGCTTAAGTTCAATAAGCAAATATTCAACAGGTATGGGCAAAAGCCTGACTTCAATCACAAACATTAACTCTGCCTAAAGAGAAGAGGCAGAGAACACCTACTTAAGCTTTCTTTTCAAACAGCTATGTAAGGACTTTTGATTGCTCTTTCTCGCTTTTTACAATCACAGCCTTGCTCAGAACAGGGAGCTTTACTTTGTCAACATACAAGCCAAAACACAAGGCCTCTAGGAACAACCTAGGGGGAGAAAGCAAAGTTATTCATTTTCAACATCTACTGTATGTTTAATCAAGAACACATTACAAAGACTGGTCTTCATCCAATTAGCCTCTTCATTACTGCTGGTTTTGAAAATGGCCAACAATATTCATTAGGTACTGTACCATTAACATTGCATTCAAAAAAAGAAAACATGGGAAACCAAATCCTTGCTCTCCTACTCTGCTGATAAGCTCTGGTATTGGCCAGAGTATGATAGTACAAAAAGAGTCTTGTTGTGATATAAAAGGCAATAAACACATCAATGGAATAATGTTCATGAGCAGCCAAAATGAAGAAGATTCCAAAGAGGTTGAGAACCCAGGATAAAGTGTGCAAGAAATTCCAGCTTCTTGGTGTATCTGGGAAAAGGACAGAAAGATCATTTTTAAACCACGTTCCTTCCAATGCCTCTCAGTCATATGCTTCTTATGTCGGTCTGTCTCACTCATTCTTCATAGGACTTGACACCCTTCCCACAGCCTTCTTTGCAGCCTGCCATCTAATATGCTTTGCAGCACTAAAGAGATACTTACATTCAGTGACAAAGAAATTCAGCATAGTTAGGACGACTGTGTGGCCACTGAACATGTAATCTCCACAAGTGTGAACGCCAGTCAGGGTCATACCAAAGCCACTCCAAATGGCAAAGGCCCGGTGTAATTTCTCCCATACGCTGCCATATACCTACAAAGAAAGCTATGAATTAGTGCTTCAAATGCTTATGGAGATGGACGCTTCCCAACATCCACTCCTACTGAAATTCAAATGCTAAATAACTTAAAAATAAGATCTAAGCAAAAGCAACCACAACCCCAGTCTAATTCCAGGCAAACCTCAAGAATGGGCAGCAAAATTGGTTATATTTTGAAATGTTTTGGTAATTAAATGAAATCACTATAACTCAAACACCTCTACTAGAAGTCCCTTTATGATGAAAAGGTTACTATAACCAAAAACATTCCCAAGTTTTTAATCCCATACCACAGTAGTAGTTGTTTGGCTGTTCTTGTCAATAAGAAATAGACTACCACTCAATATCTATTCTTCCCTTCTTCCCTGGTAACAGAATTTCAATTTTATTTGAGGCAGCAATGAACTCAGCCAAAAAATCCCATGTCTTAAACATTACACTATGACTAAAAATGACCAAAAGAAACAACCTCATTAGACATCACACTCTCATTAGAAATCTAACCTGCTGATTATACACTTTCCAGCTTTCCTTTCTGCCTCAGTTGAGGGTAGGAGAGGGAGAGGAACTTAAAACTGGAGAAAAGGAAAGAGAAGGTGCTAAGCAAATATGCACTGTTAGGTTCTTCTCTGATTTCTAATGAGAACAGGTTAGAGATGTCAGAGTAGTAAAAAAATCAGGCAGCGAAGAGAAGAGACCACTAGGAACATGTCTCAGCCAAGGACAGGAAACAAGCGACACTGGTCAACAGACAGCAATTATCACTCAATTACTCAAGTCTCCCTATCCTTTCCCATCTTAAATGTCCCAAATATTCTTCAGAAAAACCCAAACTGAAATACTACACAGCTGAATGAATAGGATGCTTTGAGGAAATAAGGTATAGAAAGTTGCTTTAAGCATTTCTTTCTTAAAGGTGAGTGATTTCTAAATTTCACAAAAAGGTATGTGCCTGGTTCTGTCCCCAGTCCTTCGTCTGGGACTATGACTTCAAGCAATTAATTTATTACAATGACAATACCTTATGGAGTTCATTATAAGGGATTTGATTGCTAGTTACTATCACTTTAACTTTCTATTTTTAATGATTGCTGCAAGTAATATAGGTCAATAAGTAGGTTATATTATAATTCAAAGTAATTAACAGAATTTAGGGCAGATTCAAATAGAAATGTCCTGATATACCTAGAAATAAAAAACAGGCATTAGAGACAGAAAAAGGTCTGTTCATACTGTAGAGAGATAGTATCTATTTTTGTAGCACATGTCACAGCCCTATGTACATCTACCCTACTCTTCAGTGGCTGTCCCACAATTAAATCCCCTAGATACAGGAAATCCTCTTTTTAGTATAATAAGCCTGTATTTTCTTTTTAAAAAATCTCTTCTAATCAATTAACATACGATCTGGGGGAAACCATTCTATTCCTACTTCACACAATGTATAGAAACAAATTCAAAATAGATTTAAGTAAATAAGACCACAAAAGTATTAGATATCATTTTTTCATGAATCAGAATAGCAGTGACTCAAAATATTGATAATAAACAGTGCTGGCAAGGGGTTGGGGAAATTAACATGTATACATTATTGGTAGTAGTGAAAAACTAGTCTTTTTTATAATCCTATCTTTTGTTTAAAAAGTATCTATATAAACTAAGTATGTGTGTAAGCATACTTAAAAAATAGCTTATGTGGCTACACATATAACTGTTAACAGTATTATTTATGGGGTGGAGTGAAATAAGGGAGAATGATATGAACATTTTACTTTCTAATTTATACATTTCTATATAATTTGAATTTTTATAATAGGCTTACACAACTTCATAATTAGAAAAAATTACTTTTCATTTTTGGAAAAAAAAAGGAAAAGAAAAGCTTTTATCTTAAAAATAAAATATTTCCTTTATACTAAATTCTAAATGTCATATCAACCTTTTCTGCTTTCTTACTGGTCAGTTTAAACACTCCTAATGCCTGGAAAAACTTTTGTCATCCTTCAGCTCAGGGGTATATTTTTCGCTCTTGATCTCCTCTGACTGCTTAATCTTCCCTTGTTGGTGTTTCAGTTATTTATATTGCAGTAGAAAAACTGACAATTTTGTCTTACACTTTACAAACAACATTAAAATAACAAAACAAAAAAAAAGTGTTAATACATATATTTGAATATCTGAGAACACAGAACTAAAGCATGGAGGTTTAGAAACATAGGACAATAAATTCTTTTGTCCAAATTTAATGAGTTACAATAGCGAATTTTCAGGGTCTCTCTCTCTCTCTTTTTAAAGTTAACTCATTATCCTTTTTGTTCCTCTCTGCATAATCTCTCCTTTCTGTTTACCCAGACGAGAAGATATGTCTACAGTGTACCAAAACAACAAGCTACAAAGTATAAAACAAAGACCAAAAAAAAAAAAAAAAAAATCAGCCATCAGTTTGTATATCCCAGAAAAAACAAAGTTTGGAATACTGGGTACTATATTTTAAATAGGAAATGGTCAAATTGCAACATTAAAAAAAAAATGGAGTGATGAGGAGAGTGAAGGGGCTACAGTCATGTTATATGAGGAACTAAAGACACTGAGGGTTGGCTAGCCTAGGAAAGGGAAAATGATAATTGAAAGAAACTTTATTTTTGTTAGCTCTACAGGGTAGAACTAGTATCAATGAATAGAAGTCACAGGAGGTAGATTCTGGCTCAAGACTGTTACCAAATTATTTCTGGAGGCTTATTACAGATATTGCAAATACTGAAAAGCACATTTTAATATTAGGCCTACTGCACATATGGTATCCCTAACCCACCAAGAACAAGAAGAAAGAATAATGAAGAAGGTAGCAGACTACCTTTCCAGTACACTGCAGGTGCTGTCCTGGCACGGAGAGGGAGGTCACAAACATGGTAAAGCAGCGAAGCAAGAACACAGTGCCCATCAGACTACAGAGCCTTCGCAGAAGTATTGACCTGTGAACACAGCAACCAAAAACGGGGAAAGATCTGAAGAAGACAAACCAAAAAACCCCAAACATCAAATGTCTACTTAAAGGGAGAATGAGAAGAAAAACCACTAGACTCTAGAAGAGGGCAGAATCTTAGAGACATCTAAAGCATCACTGTCCAGTAGAATTTTCTGCAGTCGTGAAAATACTCTATATCTGCACCATTCAATACGCTATCCACTAGCTACATGTGGTTCTTGAGCACTTGACATGTGGCCAGTAGGACCAAGTAAATGAATTTCAAATTTTATTTCATTTTAATTAATTTAAATAGCCACATGTGGCTTGAGCCTGCCATGTTGGACAGAGCAGACTTAAATTAGATTCAAAGGGCATCATTTCATTAATAAGAAAATATGGCTAAGAGAAAGTAAAAGTTATGTAGAAGAGAACTAAAACTAATACCTAGTCTGACTCTCAGCTTAATGTTGTCCTAAAATTCATAAATTGCTAATAAATTATTGATTTATGAGAAGTAAACACCTGTGGTTCTAGGGATTTTTTTTTTTGGCCCATTAATATACAGCGCTGTAAATTAGTTACTGATAGCTATCTAATACAAATTCTAACCTTTCCACTTATGCTATAAAATACAGTACCAAGTTTTACAGGCAGGAGTAGATCTCAAACAAATATTCTGAATAACATTCATTTGGCTAATCATGAACTGCGTTGTAATGTCACTATTTTTTTAATATCTCTCCAAAACAAACCATAAGATTCTTAACGGCAGGGACTACGCATTAGGCTTTTTCAAAATACTCCTTCTTGTCTCAAAAAAGCACTGAACACAAGGCTAGGTATATCTCAAACGTCAATGTGTACACTTTGGATGGAGCCAGGTATTTGAATTTTAACAAGCACCCCAGTTGTTTCAAATGAAAAAGGGGACATAAACCAAACCAAACCCGTTACCATGAGGTCGATTCTGACTCATAGCAACCCTACAAGGCAGAGTAGAACTGCCCCATAGGGTGTCCACGGCTGTAAATCTTTACGGAAGCAGGCTGCCACCTTTCTCCCGTGGAGCTGCTGGGTGGGTTCAAACTGCAGACTTTTTGGTTAGCAGTCAAGTGCTTTAACCACTGCACACCACCAAGGCTCTTAAGTGGACCACCATTTTTTGGTCATTTTATTTATTTTTTAATTCTATTGTGCTTTAGATGAAAGTTTACAACTCAGGTAAACTTCTCATTCAAAAATTTGTACACATATTGTTTTGTGATATTGGCTGCAAGCACTCTCCAGCTTTCTACCCTGGGTTTCCTGTGTCCATTCGTCCAGTTCCTGTCCCTTTCTCCCTTCTCAGCTTGTTTTTGGGCAGGAGTTGCCCATTTGGTCTCATATATTTGATCGAACTAAGAAGCATGTTCCTCATGTATGTTATTGTTTGTTTTATAGGCCTGTCTACTCTTTGTCTGAAAAGTGGGCTGCGGGAGTGGTTTCAGTTCTGAGTTAGCAGTGTCTGGGGGTCATAGTCTTCAGGGTTCCTCCAGTCTCTCTCACACCAGTAAGTCTGGTCTTTTTTTGTGAATTTGAATTTTGTTCTACATTTTCTCCTGCTCTGTCCGGAACTCTCTGTTGTGATCCCTGTCAGAGGGGTCGGTGGTGGTAGCTGGGCACCATCTAGTTCTTCTGGCCTCAGGCTGGTGGAAGCTCTGGTTCATGTGGTCCTTTAGTCCTCTGGGCTAATATTTTCCTTGTGTCTTTGATTTTCTTCATTCTCCTTTGCTCCAGACGGGATGGGGCCAATAGATATATCTTAGATGGCCACCTGCAAGCTTTTAAGACCCAGATGCTACCCACCAAAGTGGGATGTAGAACATTTTCTTTATGAACTGTTATGCCAATTGACCTAGATGTCCCCCAAGACTATCATGTCCCCAGCCCTCAGCCCCAGCAGCTTGGTCCCTCAAGGTGTCTAGGAAACTTCTACGATTTTGCCTTGGTCAAGTTGTACTGACTTCCCCTACATTGTGTGTTGTCTTTCACTTCACTGAAGTTGACACTTATTTCCCCTGCCCCTCCCTCCCTCGTAACCATCAAAGAATTTTTTTTTTTTCCATCTGTAAACCTTGTCTGGAGTTCTTATAGTAGTGGTCTCATGCAATATTTGTCCTTTTGCGATTGGCGTATTTCACTCACTATAATGCCCTCTAGATTCATCCATGTTGTGAGGCGTTTTGCAGATTCATCACTGTTCTTTATTGTTGCACAGTATTCCATTGTGTGTATGCACCATAATTTGTTTATTCAGTCATCTGTTGAAGGGCACTTAGGTTGTTTCCATCTTTTTACTATTGTGAATAGTGCTGTGATAAACATGGGTGTGCATATGTCTATTCATGTGACGGCTCTCATTTCTCTAGAATATATTCCTAGGAGTAGTATTGCTGGATCACATGGTATTTCTATTTTTAGCTTTTTAAGGAGGTGCCATACTGTTTTCCATGGTGGTTGTACCATTTTACATTTCCATCATTGCATAAGAGTTCCAATCTCCCCACAACCTCTCCAACATTTGTTATTTTCTGTTTTTTTGATGAGTGCCAGTAATGTTGGGGTGAGATGGCATCTCACCATACTTTTGATTTGCATTTCTCTAATGGCTAATGATTACAAGCATTTCCTCATGTGTCTGTTAGCCAACTGAATGTCTTCTTTGGTGAAGTGTCTGTTCATATACTTTGCCCATTTTTTAGCTGGATTATTTATCTTTTTGTTCCTGAGGTGTTGAAGCGTTTTGTAGATTTTGGAGATGAGACCTTGTCAGATATGTAGTAGCTAAAAATTTTTCCCAGTCAATAGGTTGTCTTTTCACTCTTTTGGTGAAGTCTTTTGATGAGTGTAAGGTTTAATTTTTAGGAGGTCCCAGTTACCTAGGTGTTTATGCATTGTTAGTTATGGTTTATACTCCACTTATGCCATGTATTAGGGCCCTAGCAGTTATCCCTATTTTTTCTTCCATGATCTTTACAGTTTTGGATTTTGTATTTAGGTCTTTGATCCATTTTGAGTTAGTTTTTGTGTATGGTGTGAGGTATGGATCTTGTTTCATTTTTTTTACAAATGGGCATCCAGTTTTGCCAGCACCATCTGTTAAAGAGACTGTCTTTTCCCCATTTAACAGACTTTGGCCCTTTTTAAAATATTAGCTGCTCATGGATGGATTTACATCTGGGTTGTCAACTCTGTTCCATTGGTTTGTGTCTGTTGTACCAGTACTAGGCTGTTTTGACTACCGTAGCTGTATAATAGGTTCCTTCATTGGTTAAAGAATGCTGTTGGAATTTGGAGCGGGATTGCATTTTATCTGTAGATCGCTTTGGGGAGTACTGACATTTTCACAATGTTGAGTCTTTGCATCCATGAACATGGTATGTTTTTCCACTTATGCAGGTCTCTTTCGGTTTCTTGCAGTAGTGTTTTGTAGTTTTCTTTGTACAGGTCTTTTATGTCCCTGGTTAGATTTATTCTTAAGTATTTTATCTTTTTGGGGGCTATTGTCAATGGTATTGATTTGGTGATTTCCTTTTCAAAGTTCTATTCATTGGTACAGATCATCATTTAAAAAATATATATATTTGATTTTGTTTTAGGTGAAAGTTCACACAGCAAATTAGGTTCCCATTTAACAATTTTTACACAAATTTTTCCATGAGATTGGTTATAATTTTCACAGTGTGCCAGCAATCTCATTATTTCCATTTTGTTTGTTCTGTTTCCATTGATCTAGCTTCCCTGCCCCTCCTCGCCTTCTCATCTTTGCATATGGGAGCACACCAGTCACAGATGATATTGTTTGTTTTTTATAAGCCAATCCATTATTTGGCTGAAAGGTGACAATTACGAATCGCTTCAGTTCCAAGTTTAAAGGGTATCTTAGGGTGATAGTCTTGGGGGTTCCTCTAGTCAATATTGGTCCAGTAAGTCCGGCCTTTTTTTTTTTTTTTTAATTGTACTGAACTCTTTTTAATGACAATATGTAATTTATTGTGAAGTATCAATAATGGTAAAGGAAGCTGTGAGGATTTTTGTTGTTATTTATTATCCAAACAAACAAAAAAACCGTTGCCCTTGAGTTGATTCTGATTCATAGCAGCCCTATAGGAAAATCTGGCCTGTTTTTTTTTAGGAATTTGAATTTTGTTCTATATTTTTCTCCCATTCTATCTGGGACATTTTATTGTGTCTCTGGTCAGAATGGTCGGTATTGGCAGCTGGGCACCATCTAGTTCTTCTGGTTATAGACCACAATTTGAGAAACATGTTCTTAGACTAATTAAACATCAACACTTACATTTAACTGGCCACTGCTATGCTTTACTAAACCTACCAAGGTTTGCTACAGATGGTAAATACTTTCCTGTTTTGAAGAGTGAATAAATTCAGATCCATGGGGTCTTGTGAGGCAAAGTTAAATCAGAAAGCAATAGTGATATATGTGTTTCTAAATCACCTCTGGTTTTAAGCAATCCAGAGTTAAAAACATTACTCCAAAACAGGAGAGGATGAGGTTCAATATGGCTTAAAAGTGAGACAACAGTAGCAATCATCAACCTTTCTTTTCACCTTCAAATCACTGAAATAACTGCTGCTTAGGAACTAAACCATCTCTGTGGTTTACCACAACAACTCCCTGGTGAGGAGAAAGAATCAAAAATTTAAGAAAGTGCCATTATTCCTCTGCAGTGATCCAGAGACAACAGATAGTTAATACAATATCCACAAACTTTAGAGTTCCTTAAACTTTTTCCTCACTATGCTTTATTTTTGCCTTATGTCAAGTAATTTTCCCCACTAAAGTAGAAAAGGAGCCTCCTCTAATACTTCCTTTCTTTTTTTAAAATTTAAACAAGTCTTCCCTTTATATTTCTTGATGAAAGTACCAAAGAAACATTTTCCCTACACAGCAACTTCCTATACCACTTGAAATAAAGCACACTGAAGTAGATGTGCATGATATCAAAATAATATCTTTTTTAATGGCCCCTTCCAAACAGAACAATTTCTTCCATCCATACATTTGATCAAAGACTGTCCTTGGAGGAGTTTCCACTACAGAAAATGACATCTCTTGTTTGTTTCTAAAGAAAGATAAGTCTAGGCTGTCAATGGCTGGTTCATGGCTCTTCATCATCATCTCTGATCTGTCCCTGCAAAATACATTCAGAACATTACTAAATATATAGATATTATCTTAGGCTGACTCTTTTGTTGAGCAAACCCAAAATATTTTCTTTTGTCAATAACTGTAGTGTCACACTGGACAGAGGAGGAAATTAAGGAAACTGCACAGGGTAAGATAAGGTTTGATAAAAAGAGTCAAAATACTTCATCTTTTAAAGGAGTAAATGAGGTACCTGTGCTTGTGAAGAAGAAGAACCAGGAGCCAAATATAGCACAGAATCATGCCACATACTTCTGTCATAGCAAAGGCCCACGGGATTCTAGGAACACTGAAACAGGAAAAAAAAAAATTAAGTTTCTGAACTGAAGATTCACTTAAATGAATCTACCCCTTTCAATAAAATATTCTTCTAATCATTATCTTAAAATTGTTTTTTAGAATTTTTACCTCTTTTAGGAGATGATATTTTAAGAACTTGGGGAAAAAAAAAGTTTTATAAAGTACCCCATTTATCAGAGGCTGTTTGTTGTCTGTGATTCTCAGTCATGGTTCTCTGTAAAGACGCAACAACTATTCTCTCTCTCCCTATAGCATGGCAGACCTGGATACAGGACTGCCTAAAAGACAATGAGAAAAAGGTTCACTTTTTTTTTTTTTTTTTTGAACATTTTATTGTGCTTTAGGTTAAAGTTTACATAGCAATTTAGCTTTCTATTCCACAATTCATACAAATTGTTCTGTGACATTGGTTGCAATCCCTGCAATGTGTCAGCACCCTCCCCATTTCCACCCTGGGTTCCCCGTTTCCATTAGTCTGGTTTCCCTGCCCCTCCTTGCTTTATCTTTGCTTTTGGCAAATGTTGCCCTTTTGGTCTTGTATAGCTGATTGTTCTAAAGAGCACAATTCTCATCGGTGTTGTTTATTTTATAGGCCTTTCTATTATTTGACTGAAAGGTGGGGTCCGGGAGTGGCTTTAATTCCAAGTTAGAAGGGTGTGTTAGGGTAACAGTCTCCAGGGGTTCCTCCAGTCTCTATCAGTCTGGTCTTTTTTATGAATTTGACTTTTGTTCTACATTTTTCACCCATTCTAACTAAAGGTTCACTTCTTGCATGATGTGCTCATGTCAGAACCCAGACAATCAGAGCTTGAACTCAACTTCTCTCTTCAGTATATTTGTTTTATTTTAAAGGCAGAGTTTGTTTTAGAGGTAGTAAATAGAGATTTTTTTTTTAAACTCTCTCTGTACTTTGTTTTGTATCCTGTTTTCTTCTACCATTTCCACTGGTCCCTCTTCTCCCCTCACTAAATCCACAGCTTCTGTGGTTCACCACTAGATTAAAAGACATGTCACGTTTCTAAGAGAAAGAAAGTGAGAGGGAGAAAGAGAGAGAGATGGAAATGAAATAGGCCAAACAGGTCATTACTGGGTGGTAGGATTACTGGTGGTTTTATTTTTACTCTTTGTACGTTTCTACTAAAAATTTTTATACAATGAGCATGTGTTAATTTTATAACTAAGAAAATAAAATTATTTTTTAAAAGAAAACATGAGATCTGAAAGAAAGGAAAGACATTAACAGAGTCTACTCCAAACCTTATTCAGAGTTAACTGAGGAGTCAATCATTTTCACTCAGAGACTCATTTTTTACCTATGATCCCAGAAAGAAAGATTCATCTTATGTATTTTTAACCTATCGCTGCCTTATTTATCTGGCATTACTGGGGAGAAGGTTATTTTACATCACATAAATTTTCAGATAAAAGAACGATTCCTTTCAATGCAAGAAACACTTTTTAAAAACAACTATATATTCGAACAGCTGATCTTTTGGTTAGCAGCGGAGCTCTTACCACTTCACCACCAGGGCTCCATATATATACACAGTTAAGTAAAAAAAATTAGCAAAGCTTATTATGTAAATAAGTCTTCAATCCCCATCTAAACCTAACCCTAATTCTTGCTCCCCAGAGGCAATGACTTTTACTCTTCTAGCTGTTTTATCAGGCATTAAATCTTTTAGTCACACCCTCCCAACACACACAGATCCCCCACACTCTCCTATCCTCTTAATATTGTTATTTCACAATTTTGTTTAAAATAATCTTTGACTTTTACTACTGTAAGTTTGTAAATATCATTCACAGTTGAATCAACAGGGAACTATGATTAAATTCCTTTCCTGTACAACTTCTTAAAATTCTCTGGGGTAATATCGCTCTCTTTTTATTAGTTTGCTCTGTTTTCTATGTACATATCACCAATTCATTCTCAAACTGTTTTATCAATTTTGATTTTTCCTTGGAGGAAATCTCTCCTAGAGCTCTTCTCCCTCTTGTTCCAATTTAGAATGGCTGCATTTTCTAGGTCTCCTGCATGACTATGTCTTGGAATAAAAACCCTCATCTTGGGAACTCCCTCATCTTGGGAACTCCCTATGCCTGTTTTCTATATTGGGTCCTTTGCTTCTTGAATTCCACGTCCTCCTTTTTCTCAGTTTACTCCCTAGTTTTGATGGTGCATATCTTCCAATTGTTTTCTGAGTAAGAATGGCTAGAAAATAGATGTTTTTAATGTCAGATTTACTGAAGTTTAATACATGTAGAGAAAAATTCACCCTTTTTAGGTGTATAGTTCCATGAGTTTTCACAAACTTATTCAGCCGTTTAACTACCACTATAATAAAGGTATGGAACATTTTCATCATGCCAAAAATATCCCTTGTGCCCTTTTTTAGTTAATCCCCTCTCCCATCTCCAACCCTGGGGCAACCACTGATCTGATTTCCTTACAGGTTTGTCTTCCAGAATGTCATATAAATGAAATCATACGTATGTAGCCTTTTGTATCTGGCTTCTTTCACTCAGCACAGTGCATACGGTATTCATCCATGTTTTTCCATGTAAAATTCTTTATTCAGTTTCTTTATCCATTTCCTGGTTGATGGATATTTTGGGCTATTTCCAGTTTTTGGTGATTATGAATAAAGGCCACATATAGATCTTGCATGGACATATGTTTTTCATTTCTCTTGGGTAAATACCAAGGAGCGGACTCAACTGTTAGGTACTAATGTTAAGTCTATGTGTAACTTCTTAAGAAACTACCAAACTCTTTTCAAAGCAGTTGTACCATTTTTTACACTCCCACTACCAGTGAATGAGAATATTAGTTGCTCTGAATCCTTGTCAGCATTTGGTATTGTCAGTTTTTAAAATTTTAGCCATTTTAATAGTTACGGGGGAGGGAGACCATTTT
Organism: Trichechus manatus latirostris; assembly: GCF_000243295.1. Lineage (NCBI taxonomy): Eukaryota > Metazoa > Chordata > Mammalia > Sirenia > Trichechidae > Trichechus > Trichechus manatus. Next base: position 5,296,135 of record NW_004444042.1, read on the forward strand.
TTGAGACTTGTAAATATAAAAAGATCTTTAATCTAGTTTTAAATCTAATTGTTTTCTGGATAGAGAATTCTAGGTTAGACATGTTCCATTGTCTTCTAAAACTTCCACTATTGCTGAGAAGTTTGATGCTATCTGGACTTCTGATCTTTTGTATGTTACTTGTTTTGTCTCTTAAGAAGCTTTTAGGATCTTTTGTCTATACCCTGTGTTCTGAATTTTCACTATTATAGGTCATTTTTCATTCTCATACAGGAAGCTCAGTAGGCCTGTTTTAATCTGGGAAGTCATGTCCTCTGGTTTTGGAAAAATTCCTGTACTATATCTTAGACAGTATCTTCCCCTCCATTTTCTCTCCGTACTCTTTCTGGAACTTCTGTTTGTTGATTGTTGGGCCAACTGAATAGATCTTACCTTTTTTCCTCTACTTTTCATCTCTTTATTCTACTTCCTGGGCAATTTCATCAAATTTATGTTTCAATTATCCTGCTGGATTTTAATTTCTACTTTTTTATTTTCCAAAGGCTTTTTTTCTCTGAGTTTTCCTGTTTTATAGCCTCCTGTTCCTGTCTCATAGAACATCTATATTATCTCTCTGAGGATATTAATATTTTTTTAAAGTGTTCTTCTGCTCCCTAGGTTATTTGTGTTTCCCCAGATTTTTCCTTTTTTCTATGTTAGTCTGTTTTCCTCAAATGTCTAATGATTCTTGACTGATAATTCATATTTGACAGTGAAGTATTAAAAAAGATAATTTGATATTGTGTGCATGGGCGGAGCTTATCAAATTGTGGGTTTTACTGTAGAGTGATTGGGCAGAGGCCTGGTTGATTAGTTGGAAATACCCTCCCAACTACAGGATCTACAATCCTTTTTTCTTGGGCAGGTTTTCCCAGGAGAAGAATCTGTTCTTCTGCTTGGAAAACAGGGGAAATGTCTGGCTACAACATCCTCTGAGCTAAGTGGAGGAAGGGAACTGGAAGTGTCAGTTATCAGTACATAGACTTTCAGTTAATCCCCTTACAAACATATTGAAAACATACAGCACCTTTGTTCTCATCTTGGCATGGTGTTCCTTGAGTCTAGAGTCCCTTGCATTCAACTTCTCTGGAGATATACTACTAGTCTTCTGCTGGGGTAGATCAGGGGAACTAGAGTTCTAAAAGCTTCTTAAAGAGATTTCCAATCAGTTCTCCATATTTAGCTCGTATCTCTACCTGGCCTTGAGAGATACTTCGTGAGCTTTTCTGGAGTTCTGCAATACAAATAAACTTATCTCTTCAGTACTGTCACCCCCGACTCCCAATCTCACAATAGGCACTTAGTTATCTACTTTCGTTATTATCATTGTTTTTGCCTTTATGTGATGATTATAGGAGATCCTCCCCTCCTTTACTGTCATTTTAGTGGTGTTGACAGGAAACTGTCAAATGTGTATTCAATCACTCATATTTATTTAGATGCAGAGCTTTCTAAAATGAATTATGCACCTATATGTCTTCTTTGCTTTGGTGATTCAGAGTTATCACTGTGAACACTGATTATTACACAGTACAGAGGAATGATCTCAGGGACTACTGAGAAATGAAGGGCAGTTAAATCCCAGATTGATGTTGTTTTTCCATTATTTATGTTTGCTTTTTTTTTTTTTTTTTTAAAGTGTTTCTGTTTCCTCCCTTGCTATTATGGTTATCAGCTATCCCTTTTTACTGTTGGAGATGGGCCTACTTCCAGAAGCATCCCTATTCCCTTCTAATTTTTCATAATCTGCTGAAGCTCTTGGAATTGCGTCAAATAAGCTTCAGAAAAAGACCATGAAACAAAGATCAGTATGAAACTAATTCATTAGAAAATGCTCCCAAGAAAAAACCATAGGGTAACTGGGGATATGGGACCAGGAAGGCAAGGAAGCCAAGTAGGGGTGAGGGTGAGAAATCAAGCAAAGTCCTGTGGGGAACTCAGGAAAGGTTAACTTTGGCTCAATTGTGTGGGGAACTTGGGAGACAGTGTAGGTCAGATCTCAATGCTGTCCCAATAGGAGGAAAAGAAATGAAATATTTATATCCCATCTTTCTTCTTAGTCATTGGTTAAAGGCTGCTACTGGAGGGATGTACATTTCCAAGGATTTTTGGATCTGTATTCAAGCAGGCAAAGTATGTTCCATCAGTCCATGAGTAGCCTTCCAACAAAGAGACGCATCTGCTGGCTGTTGGGAGTATCAGTGTGCAAGAAAATGGAAACGAGATCCAAGGGGATATGGGAAAAGCACTGACAGTACCTGTTGCCATTCTCCTATGAATAAAGTTTAGATGCTATAAAAGCATGGGGTTTTGTAGTGGGTGGCACTGTAGATAAACAAGTTAGGTAAAATTTGGGTTCAAATCCTAATTGCAAATTGAAAACGTATGTCCACATACAACCTTGTATGTATATGTTCATAGCAGCATTATTTATAATAGCCAAAAAACGGAACCAATCCAAACATATATCAACTGATGAAGGGATTAAAAAAAGTGGTATATCCACACAACAGAATATTATTTGGCAATAAAACGGAACAAAGTATTGATACATGCTACAACACAGATGAACCTTGAAAATATTATGCTAAGTGAAAGAAGATAGACACAAAAGGCTACATATGGTATGGTTCTATTCATATGAAATGTCCAGAATAAGTAAATCCCCAGAAAATTAGTTGATTAGTGGTTGCCAGGGACTGGGGGGAGGAGGAATGGAGTGTGACTATTAAAGCGTATAAGGTTTCTTTTTGAGATGATGAAAATGTTCTGGGATAAGTGGTGCTAGTTGCACGACTCTGTGAATATACTAAAAACCACTGAACTGTACACTTAAAAATAAGAACCTCATTGTTCTTCCAGACCATTTTCCCTCCTTTCCTGTTACATTACACCTTGCTACAGTCATCTACAGAACTTTACCATCCAATTTCTCATTTCTTGAAAATTTTCGCTTCCGATTCACTGTCACTCTCTCCAACACGTCTCCTGTTATAATCTGTGTTCTTCTCACTCATTTTTTTTACTTCTCTTCTCTACCTATGATCTTGCCCTTTTACCCTATACCCCTTGGTTAGAAACAGAATCTTGTCATTACCAAGGTCTTTCCTCTTTATCTCAATTTTAAGAATCCTACTCTAACCAACACTTCTTGTCATTCTAGTTTACTCCTTCTAGTACCCCAACTTTAATAATTCTGATATTCAAAATCCATTGATCCTATAATGTTTTCACTGTTCTTCATCTACGTCATATCCTCACTTCCTTCTTTATTTGCATAAGAGCCCATGGCCCGTCATTATAATCATTCCCTTGCCTCTCTTTTTCATCATACTAAACAAAGCCCCAGACCTGCTAAAATCCAATTCTCCACCTATCCCATACCTGTATCTGTGTAGCTGAATGAAGCTGGTAAAAACATACAACAGCAACATGACTACTAACCTCAGGGAGGCCCTCAGTGCTGCCACTACATTACACAAGTCTATTCACTCTCCTGGAGCCCTGGTGGTGCAGTGGTTAAGAGCTACAGCTGCTAACCAAAAGGCTGGCAGTTCGAATCCACCAGCCATTCCTTGGAAACCCTATGGGGTAGTTCTACTCTGTTCAACGGGGTCACTATGAGTCGAAATCGACTTGACGGCAATGGGTTTTTTGGGTTTTATTCACTCTTCTACTCTACTTGATGACTATTTTTCACTTCACCCTTTCTCCTCAAGCCTCTAACACCTTCTCCTCATTCTCAATCTCTATTCACAGAGAAAATAAAAACAATCAGAAGAGCACTTTATTGTGCTCTACTATCACATCTATCAACCTTCTAACTTTGTTTCCATATTCCTTCCCTTCCCTTTTGTTATTATGAATAGTCCATGTGCCTAAGACCAGACTCTCCCATTCACTAGTACCAGCTGCCATATGGCGACCCCATGTGTACAGAGTAGAACTGCGCTCCATAGGGTTTTCAGAACTGTGACCTTTCAGAAGCGGACCACCAGGCCTTTCTTCTGAAGCGCCTCTAGGTAGGTATGAACCACCATCCTTTTGGTTAGGAGCTGAGTGCTTAGCCATTTGTGCCACCCAAGGACTTTCCCCATCCACTAGATTCTATTTCTTTCATTTACTCAAAGACATAGCTTTGGCAATTGTGCCCTTTCTTTCCTCTAAATGTTATTCTGTGTCCTGCCTCCCTTTACTGGTCATTCCTATCATTAATACAACAAACATGCTATAATATAGTCCATCTAAAACAAAACCCTCTTGACCTCATATCCCCCTCCCGCTACTGCTCCATTTCTCTGCTGTCCTTACAGGACAACTCGTAAGACTACCTTGTTTCCAATTTCTCTCTTCCCTTTCCCTCTTCCTTTTCTTTCTCTCCTCTCCCTGCCCTACAGAAAAGTATTAACCCAAAGAAAAACTGAAAGAATAAGCACTTTGGATTCTGCATCTAAATCTATAAATTATTTACAACTAACATTTCCTTACATTTGCTTTATTTCATTCTTTTTATAGATATATACACATACAGACATACTTTTTTGGGGAGGGAGGTGGAGTAAAACCATTTGAAAGCAAATTGTAGATATTATGACACTTTTCCCCTAAATACTTCAACACGTATCTCGTAAGAACAAGGATATTCTCCTCATAACCTAATACGCTATTATACCCAAGAAACTGTAATACTGATTTAGTAGCATCATTTAATACACAGTCCATATTGAAATGTTCTTAATTGTCCCACAATTGTTCTTTATAGCAGTATTTTTTTTTCTTGCTACAGGATTCAATTAAAGCTTATGCATTGCTCTTGGTTGTTATGTCTCTTCAATCTCCCTTACAATCCTCCCGGCCTGGCTTCCGTCTGTCATGACACATTTTTAGAGAGTCCAGATTAGCTCTCTTTTAGAATGTTCCATGTTTTGAATGCCTGATTATTTCCTCATTATTAGATTCAAGCTGAATGTTTTTGGCAAGAATATTACATAGGTGATTTTGTTAATGTTAGTTTATCACTCTGGTGACGCTAAATTTGATCATTTGGTTAAAATGATGCTTGCCAGATCTTGTCATTATGAAAGTATCTTTTTCTCTCTATAATTATTATGTAAGATGATACTCTGACTTCATATGAATATCCTGCTCCCTAAAGGCCTTTTACCTAATCGATTTTAACATCCACTAATGATTTACTGGAATCAATTATTACATTGGAGGTTACAAAACAGTAACTTTTTTAATTCTATCATTCCATTCACATTTATTTTCTGATATTCTTTCTGAAGAGTTTTCCTGACCCCATCCTTTTTGCTTGAGTATCACTATAGACTCATAGTCTTTTTTAAAAAAAAATTCAATATCATAATCCATTATCATCTTTTTTTTTTTTTTTTAATGTTTCAAATGTCCTAATTTGACCAATGGGAGCCCCTTTAAAACAGCCTTTATGTTCTTTCAACATTTCCATTGGTTTTGTGCACTTCCTTTCTTTCTGGCACAAGAGCTGTTTCTGGCTCATTTTCTACTTTCCTTGCCCCCAGATTACAATCAACCATTTTTCCAAGTCTGGTTCCTTTTAGTGGGGAATGGTATTTAGAAAATATGATCTGGACGCTCAAGGTGCTCGTTGGTGTTTTTCCTGAAAATGACTTCCTATCAGTTCATAAAAATCGTCATTCTTTTTTATGATTAAACAGTACTTCACTATGTAGATGTACCACAGCATATTCAACCAGTCTCCCACAGATGAACATTTAGATTATTTCCAATATTTCTAACTATTACAAATAATGCCACAAATAACGTTATGTGTATGTCATTTTATACTGGTTGAGATATACCTTCAGGTAATGTCCAGTAAATCTCACATTCTCTCTTGAACCTATTACAATCAGGTTTTTGCCTGTATTAACTCTTGTCAGATCACTGATGACCAACATGTTGCTAAATCCAATGGTCAGTTCTCATCTTACTTGACTTCTCAGAAGCATTTAATACAGCAAATTATCATTTCTGCCTTCTTAAAAGACTTTTTAAACTTGACTTCCAGGATACTACTCTCTCTCTGCCCTGACCTTCTCACAGTCTTCTTTGCTGGTTTCTCCTTACTTCACTGACCTCTAAATGTTAGAATGCTCTCGGACTCAATCTTCAATCCTCTTCTGTTTCCTTCAGGAGTGTTCCCTAGGAGACATTACTTACGCTGACAACTCCCAAATTTCAGCCCAGATCTCTCTCGGAACTCTAAGTCATATTTTCATCTCTTACCTGACGTTGTGTTTTGAATGTGTAAAAGGTATCTCAAAGTTCACATGTCCAAAACCAAACCCTTAATATTCTCTCCAAGTGAGCTCCTTCCACAGTCTTCCCATCTCTGCTAATGGCAACTCCGTCCTTCCAGATCCACAGGCTAAAAGTATTGGAATTATCCTTGACTTCTCTCTTTCTCTTATATTTCGCATCCAAATCCATCAGCAAATCCTGTTGGCTCTACTTCCAAAATATATACAGAATCTGACTCCTTCATACCACCTGTACCATTACTACTCTCCTCCTAGCCACCATCATCTTTCTAAATGAATTTAAATAGATTGTTACCTAATCCCTGCTTCCTCACCCCACTCTCTTGGGTATTCTCAATACAACAACCTTAGATCACTCCACTCTTCCGCTCATATTTCCAATGGCTTCCCTTTTACTCAGAATGAAAACTAAAATTCCTACAATCCCTATGCAGTCTGGCCTCCTATCTCTCCTCTGACCTTATCTCCAACTGTTTTCCCCATCTCTCACTTGATGTTCTTTAACATGCCAAGCCTGCAGGGCAATTGAGGATTTTTGCACTTTGATGTTACCTTTGCCTACAATACTCTTTCCCCAGATATCCACAAGATATCTTCTTCACTTCTTTAGGGTCTTCTGTTTTAGTTTGGGAAGTGGTATAGAACAGGGGAGGAGATAGAGGATCTAACAGCTTCTTAAACAGCTTTTATTCAATTTTCTAAAATAAGGAGTTATTTTAGCATCACCCCTTCACCTTCAGTATTCAAAGCTTTAAAAATCAGCAGTATAAATCTGCTTGGTTCTCAGTTTTCCCCACTTCTGTTTTAGAATTAGGTTACTTTAGGTCTTCTAGTTACCACTTGTAGCTCTGGTGGTGCAGTCATTAAGGGTCGTTAAGAGCTTGGCTGCAAACCAAAAGGTTGGCAGTTTGAATCCACCAGCCGCTCCTTGGAAACCCTATGGGTCAGTTCTACTCTGGGTTGCTGTAAGTCGGAATCGACTTGACGGCAACGAGTCTGGTGGGTTTTTTTTTTAGTTACCACTCATTCATCTGTTTTCAAACTTCCAAATGTGTGTTGCTGTTTTCTTCTCTTTTATGTGTCGTCCCTGTGGGCTTACAACACTTAAAAAAAAAAACCAACCTATTTACTATAGTTTCAGTGGGGGCTTGAGAGGGAGTAAAACATGATATGTAGGCCATTCTGCCATCTTAACCTAGAAATTTTAATTCATTTTTTTCCATAATTTTTTTTACTGTACTTTAGATGAAGGTTTACTGAGCAAATTTGTTTCTCAATACACATATTGTTTTCTGACATTGGTTGTCAACACTCTCCCCTTCTTGACCTTGGGTTCCCCATTACCAGCTTTCCTGTCCCCTCCTGCCTTCTCATCCTTGCCCCTGGGCTGGTGTGCCCATTTAGTCTTGTTTTGTTTTATTGGCCTGTCTCATCCTTGGCTGAACCTCAGGAGTAACTTCAGTACTGAGATAAAAGGGTGTCCATGGGTCATATCCTCAGGGTTTCTCTAGTCTCTGTCAGATCAGTTAAGTCTGGTCTTTTTTTGTAAGTTAGTGATTCATTTCATTTTTTAAATACATAAGAAGGGCAAAAAGTTTTATAAAAGTAAACAAGGAAGTACTACAAACTTTAAAAAAATAAAAAAAAATTACAAACACAAAAATTAGTAGTTCTGAGTATTTGTTCTATTGTAATTTTTTATTTATTATACATCTACTATATTCTTGTATATGTATTCAGTAAAAGAACAACAGAATACTATTATTTTATCAGTTGGTATTATTTGTGATAATTCTAATTCATTTAATGACACAGGAGACCTCTCTATATTTTCTGAAAAGTGGAACCTTGTTCATTATTTAAGAAAAAAAAGTTTCATTTATTACAAACAATATACCAGGAAATTCTTTTAAAATCTGTAGTTACAAAGGAGTGATATCTATAGAAAAATAAAATAAGCAGTGGTCTTTCCCACTCACCTAGGCTTAAGGTCTAATTTACCCTAAGTGAGGAAGGTTATTTCAAAGCATATCTTTATATATCACCAGATAACGCCAATGAAGAGTATACATCAACAATGATAAACAACATAATTATGATAAGTATATTATTATCACTACTATATTATGGCAACTTTCTACAAACTTATCAACTAGGAACAAAACTTACCTGTCTAAGAATATATCTGGGAGTGGTGGATAGGTTTGCATGTCAGGTACTCGCTCATGGACTATAACCATAATGAAGGATGTAAATCCAAATACTATAAAAACATATATACAACTCAGTATGGTCTTCCAGTACTCTGGGTCCAATCTTCGAACAGAATGTTTGTTTTTACCATTCATGTACTGGAACTGATCAGAATTCAAGTCAGTGATGGGTCCATCACAGTCATGTGAAGGATCGCCATTACAGAGCCACTCTGAACCCTGAAGAGCACTGATGAAAGGGGTCATGGAACCCATGGGGCTATCACTGTTGTAGTCCATCTCTTCTAAAACATCAATATGTACTTTCTGCAATTTGCGAACTGAGAGCATTAACCTTTTAATGTCCCCTAAGACTTTGATTTCCAGAGGAGGAGACCGGAGATCATATTCAGTCAGTGTTAGCAATGTGATTCCATCAAGTCGGTGCTTATTGCATAAGATGTCCACATACTCAAAAAAGCCTTCATCTTTCAGCCAAACAGCTACATGCTTGGTAGTCCAGCGGCGAATGCACAGTTGATTAGGACCTGCCATTTCCTCTTCCACTGCCTGCCAAGGGAAAAAGAAAAACAAAACAGAAATTTACCTGCACTGACCTACTGGCTTCTAAAAGAGAGTGAAAGAAACAAAAAATATTCAGTATGAGTGGTTTTTAATAATAATAAATTTATATATATAATATATAACTCTAATAAAAGAATAAAGATAATGGACCAAACATTTTTACAGGAAGAGATTTTACAAATGGCTTTTCTACAGCACATCAGTCATGACTTCATTAGAAAAAACCTACTGTGGGGAACAATTGAGAAAAATCCCATCTTAATACTTAATACTAAAAATGAGATGTCTAGATTTGTTATATGCAAAAAAAAAAATCAAATTTCTGAAACCCTCATGTTCATGGAAAAAACATCCCCTCGCCCCCAGAAAACCCGCAAAGGCAGATAACTATCATTCCAGAAAACCCCTTAAACTAAGCATATTTCTACCTACTATACATATTAATGATTTCTGTAACAGATACAAAACCATTAAAACTAGATAAAATTTGAACCTAAACAGAGCAATTCTTTCTGTAGCTTCAGTATTCTATTATAGAACTGAGTAAGACATTTCATTCTTAAACTTTCATTTGGATTTTAGTAATAAACTTTTAGAAAGAAAACTGTCATTTCAATGTGCCCATAAATTTGAGTTCTCAAACTTTATACTGCAGTTATAAAGGGCCAGTAATGTGTTATGCTTCAAAAAATACTAACATCTTTTACTACTTTGATCCCATACAACTGTTTATGCTCTTTTTCCATTTTAAAACTTTTAGTTACTTAGGTCTATATAAGGCTTACAAAGTATATCTGATACGTGGGAGACAAAGGCCTACATGGAAAAAATCTATTTTCCTAAAGTACTTTTTCAACTACTAAAGTCTGGGTTTTCTGACATTTTTCAGGTCTTTAAAGACCATATTTCCTTCTCAGATGATTTTTAAAAAACATTTGAGGCAAAAGTTAAAACATAAAAAAGAAAAAGAATAAAGAATGATACAACAAATACCCATGTGCCAACTACCCAGCTGGAAAAAAATCAAACAGTTCCAATTCAAATATTCCGTTTCTTGATCTAGGTATTAGTTATATGGGTGTGTGTGTTTACATTTTGTGAAAATTCATCAAGCTGCATACTATGATCTACGCTTTTCTCTATTTATGTTAAACTTTATAAAATTTTGCTTTAAGAAGCAAAACAAAATGTCACCTATACAAATGAATGCCCTTCCCTGATAGTATTCCTTTTCTCTCCTCCTGATTTTGGTGTTTATCCTTCCCTATAACATGTATTTTTGACTATGAAAAACCTATGTTTCCTTATGCTGAGGAAAATAAAAAGCTAATACTGCTCTGCATTCTTCCCCTATCCACATAAACTCTTGGCATGAAGACTTGTAATTCATCCACAAATGAATGCCATGTAAATGTCAGTTAATCATTCTGTATTTATTGCTTAATTACTAAACAGCAACCTTAGTTTTCAGAAGGCTTAAATCATATTGTTTCCCCCCAAACAGACACAATTTTTAATATTATCAACCCTCAATATTTTTTGGTCTTAGAAAATTAACATCACATCCATTTACAAGTAGTCTATATTTTTTAAAGGCTATCTAATTCTTATATACTATACAGCTACAAAAACTCTTTTGAAACTTGTTAGCTATAGTATATTATCACCATCCAAAGGCCAAGTAATTATGATTTATTCATTTTAATACATGGAATTTACACACATTGATGTACATTTCATATCATATTATATAGAAAATGTCATTAAAAATATGATTTTGTTATGTTTTAGTTTATATGCATAGCCAGATGGTTTCACCCTACTCACTATATACATAATTTCTTTTCTCAAGGTATGATCTGACTAAATTACTTCATCCTTGGATATCCAATAAGCATATGCTAAAAACTACAGCAGTTATGATATAGCAAATCTTTGAAAAAGGCTCATCTCATACAAAACTATTTCTTCTGTCATTTTATTTCGATTCTGCTACCTTTCCTCTTTTTCTAACACCTTACCACTAACGGGTTCCAAGTCACTCCCATCCTTGTAGCATTATTCTTCAGTATAGTTTCATCTCCTACACTGCTCAGAATGATTCTTCTCCTCTTTTATTTCTTATTTTGTCTTAGCTAACCAGTTCTTCACGCCCTCAACCATGATAACAAAAGTCAGGCTTTGATGCTGCTGAAAAAATGAGTTATCATACATGGAAGCCTCCTGGAAGTCTTTGAGCCCACTGAGGCAATGCCCTGAAAATCTGACTCATTCTCTGTGTCATCAGGTCAGGACATGTCATTTAATTATATGCTACTACATACAGTTAGAGGCCCATCTTAAATTGTTATTTAGCTAACATTGTGAAAACCTGCATTAAAGAAGTATATTAAAAGATGATAAAAGGCTTTGGGGTCAATTTAATTTTTATGTTGTGCTATGGTAATCACAGGGAACAGCAGACTATGAACAAAGGGCTTCATATAAATTTATTTATCATATCAATCAATAAAACGAAGAAATTAGGTTAATAAATATATAAGAACACTTTCAGCTTTAACCAACAATCGATACGGATCAATTGCCAGTTACAGGGACTTTTGCTTCTGGTCAACATGGAGTAACAGGGACCAGATTTACTCACCCACCTGAAACAACTAAAAAATGGACAAAATATACCAAAAAAAAAAGTTCCAAGATACCAGACATCAAGTAATGAAGGAGAATAATCCCTGAGAGACAGAAAATAAATAGTGAGCACTACAACTGCTCCAGTTTATTGGCTTCAGAGTGTTTCCAAGCCACAAGGGGATGCAGGAGAGGACTGAGTTAAGGAGATGGAGCCGAGATTCTAGGGGGATAAAGGAGGCTAGTGTTCATGGAACAGAATACTGGAGAGGAGAAAGATGCACAGAGAACTCCAGACATCTGCTGAAGATCTCCTTTGACTATTCAGCTGAACACCAATCAGCGCACGTGTGTGAGGAAACTAACAGAGGCTAAGAGCTACCCAAAATGATTAGAGAACAGTATCCAGCACTCACAAAAGGCTGAGAAAGTGCCTATATCAAACAGCCAGATGGAAAAGTCTCATGGTTCATGGGCCATTGGGTAGATCAGGCTTCAGTAATGGGGCAAAATTAACTCTAAAGCAGTGTTCTCAACTGGGGGCAATTTTGCCCCTTCAGGGGACATATGACAATGTTTGGTGACATTTTAGATAGTCACAACTTGGAGGAGGGGGTTGTGCTACTGTCACCTATACAGTAGAGGTGAGGGATACTGCTAAAAATTCTAGAATGCACAAGACAGCCACTGACAGCATAGAATTATCCGGCCAAAAATGTCAACAGTGCTGCTATTCAGAAACCCTGCCTTAGACTAAACACTTCTCTGGTCCCACCTAACAAATCTTTTTTTTTTTTTTTTTTAATTTTTTGTACTTTAGATGAAGGTTTACAGAAAAAATAGTTTCTCATTAAACAGTCAGTGCACATACTGTTTTATGACATTGGTTAACAACCGCACGACATATCACCACTCTCCCTTCTCAATCTTGGAGGACCTTTTTTTTTCTGGTGAAAATATGCATAGCCAAAGATACACCATTTCAAAAATTTCTACATGTACAATTCAGTGACATCAATTACTTTCTTCCAGTTGTGCTGCTATTCTCACTATCCTTTTCCAAATTATTCCATCACCATTATCTTCAACTCACTGTCCCCTAGGCTTCCCATCAAACCT
>NW_004444042.1:5309081-5359360 GCF_000243295.1 Trichechus manatus latirostris
TTCCAAATTATTCCATCACCATTATCTTCAACTCACTGTCCCCTAGGCTTCCCATCAAACCTTTTGAGTTGCTGTTATCAATTTGATCTCACAAAGATAATTCTTTTTTTTTTTTTTTGTACTTTAGATGAAGGTTTACAGAACAAATCGTTTCTCATTGAACAGTTCGTACACATATTGCCCTATGACAATGGTTAACAACCCCACAACATGTCAACACTGTCCTTTCTCAACCTTGGGTTCCCTATCACCAGCTTTCCTGTTCCCTCTCGCATTCTAGTCCTTGTCCCTGGACTGCTGTGCCTCATTAGTCCCATTTTGTTTTACAGGGCTGTCCAATCCCCAGTTGAACAGTGAACCTCGGGAGTGACTTCACCACTGGGCTAAAAGGGTGTCCAAGGGCCATATTCACAGGGTTTCTCCAGTCTCTGTCAGGCCAGTAAGTCTAGTCTTTTTTTGTGAGTTAGAATTTTGTTCTACATCCTTCTCCAGCTCTGTCCAGGACCCTCTGTTGTGATCCTGGCCAGAGCAGTCAGTGGTGGTAGCTGGGTACCACCTAGCTGTACTGGACTCAGTCTGGTGGGGCCCTTGGTCTTAAAAGTAAGAACCAACAGGATCAAACTGTTTTCAAGTAAGCTAACTGTGTACCACAACAAAGCTCAAGAATATTAATAGGAATACAAAAACATTTGGCACCCAACCCATAAAATTCACACTGTCTGGCATCCAATCCAACACCTTTTTAGCTCAGTAATCAAGTCACTTCCGACGTTCACTGTTCAGACTCATAAAACAAAACCAGACATGGGGCACAACAGTCCAGGGATAAGGACTAGAAGGCAGGAGGGGACAGGAAAGCTAGTAATAGGGAACCCATGGTTGAGAAGGGACAGTGGGAACCCATGGTTGAGAAGGGACAGTGTTGACATGTCGTGGGGTTGTTAACCATTGTCATAAAACAATATGTGTACTGTTTAACGAGAAACTATTTGTTCTGTAAACCTTCATCTAAAGTACAATAAAAAAAGTTTAAAAAAATTAATATTACCTATAATAAAGAGAGACTCAATCAATCAAAATAGATTCAGAACACCAATAACAGAATTAGCAGCAAGGAAATTAAGACAGTTATGATAACTGTTATTACTTAGGTTCAGAAAGTTAAACAGAAACATGGAAACATTAAAAAAAAAAAACAAGATCCAAATCAAACTTTCAAGGAAGAAAATTACAGTATCTGTAATGAAAAATACACAGAATGGAATTAAGGGCTGGTCAAGTATCATGAAAGATAAGAGTATTGAACTTGAAGACTTAACAATAGGAAATATTCAAAATGAAACACAGAAAGAAAAGAGAATTTTTTTAAATGAAAAGAATATCAGTGAAAGGTGGGACAATTTTAAGCAGCCTAATACATGAGTAATTGGAGTCCCCAAAGAAGAGAAGAATATTTGAAATAACAATGGCCAAAATTTTTCCAAATTGGTGAAAATTATAAATACACAAATCTAAGAAACCCAATGAACTTGAAACAAGAAACATAAAGAAAACACCAAGGCATATCATAATCAAATTGTTCAAAACCAGCAACAATGAAAAACCTTAAAAGTGATTACAAAAAACTGACACTTACATAGAGGAACAAAGATAAGAATGATAGCAGATTTCTTACTGGGAACAACATAAGCAGAAGGAAAATACTACCATATGAAAATATAAAATCTACAAAAAGATATGAAGAGCACTGGAAACGGTAACTACATAGGTAAATACATAAAAACTCTTCATTACTGAAATTCATTTAAAAGACAATTAACTGTTTAAACAAAAATAATAACTTGTTATTGTTGTTGTTAGTTGCACTTGAGTCAATTCCAACTCATGTTAACCCCATGTATCAGAGCAGAACTGCTCCATAGGATTTTCAAGGCTGTGACCTTTCAGAAGCAGATCGCCATGTCTGTCTCCTGAGGTGCCTCTGGGTGAATTCAAACTGCCAAATTTTCAGCTAGTAGTCGAGGGCTTAACCATTTACCCAACCCAGGGACCTAATAACAACATAAGGTAGGGTTTATGACATTTGTAAAAGTAAAATATATGTCAGAAATAACACAAGGTTGGGAAAAACAGACATACGCTATTATAAGGTTCTTATACTACATATGAAGAATGAAATATCTTTTTTAGTTAGACTGTGATAAGTTAAAGATTTATATACAGCTTATAACACCCTAAAGCAACTACTCAAATAACACAATGAAAAGTAACAGCTAATAAGCCAACAAGTGAGATAAAATTAACCAATAAAATAACTGAACAATAAAAAATATTCAATCCAAAAGAAGGCAGGAAAAAAAAAAAGGAACAAGGAACAAATAGGACAAATAGAAAACAAAAAGAAAGGCGACAGACTTAAGCATGATTATATTAATAGTCACATTAAATATAAATGTTCTAAATACCCCAATTAAAAGGTAGAGACTGTCAAATTGGATAAAAAATACGCTATCTACAAGAAATACACTTTAAATATAAAGATACGAAGACGCTGGTTAAAAGGATGGGAAAAGATAATACCATGCTAACACTATTCAAAATAGCTATATTAATATCAGAACAAGTAGATTTCGGAGTAGAGAATATAACCAGTGATAAATCTGGTCATTTCATAATGATAAAGGGGTTAATTCATCAAGAAGACATAGCAATCATACATAAGTATGCACCAAACAACAGAGCTGCAAAATAAGTGAAGCAAAACTGATAGCCCTGCAAGGAGAAATAGAAAAAATTCACAACTACAGTCAGAGATTTTAATCCTTTCTCAATAACTGATAGAACAAGTAAACAGTACTTCAATAAGGAAACAGATAATTTGAATAATGTAATCAACCAACTTGAAGAAATTAACATTTATAGAACACTCTACCAAACAACAGTAGAATATACATTCTATTCAAGTGAACACTGACCAAGAAAGATCATATTATAGGCCATAAAACAAGTCTCAGTAAACTAGTAAGATTCAAGTCATACGAAGTATGTTCCCTGACCATAATGGAATTAAATTAGAAATCAATATCAGAAAGATCTCTAGAAAATTTCCCAAATACAGTAAAACCTGCAAAAGCCCAAACCTGTGTAAGGTGGAAACCTGTCAGAGAAGGTAAACTTGAATATTTTCTACTAAAACAAGTGATAGAAAAGTGGTAAGACTGCACCCTGTTGAAGGTGGAAAACTTGCAAAACCTGGAAAAACAAGGCAACTAAATAATATACTTCTACATAACTCACAGATTGAAGAAGAAGTCAAAAAGAGAATTAAGTATGTTGATTTAAATGAAAATGAAAACATTTTAAAACTTACAGGATACTGCTAAAGCAGTACTTAGGGAATATTTATAGAAAAGAAGAAAAAAAGAAAGACCTGGTCAATGACCTTGGCTTTTACCTTAAGTTAGAAAAAGAGAAAATTAAACCCACAGTAAGTAGAAGAAAGGAAATAATATCAGAGCAGAAATCATTAACAAAGAAAACAGACAAACAATACCAGCCACCTCTTATCTTCAAAGCCAGCAACTACTGTGTTAAATCTCCTTCATGCTTGGAATCTCTTTCACCAGGAAAAGCCCAGTCCCTTTAAAGCTCTGGCCTGATCAGGTCAGGTCCACCAAGGATAATCTTCCTTTCTTAGCCAACTGTGCCATATAACATAACCTAATCATAGGAATGTTATCCCATCATATTTACAGGTCTCTCCCATTATACAAGGGCATGCGTCATTGGGGATCATCTTAGAATTCTGCTTACTACACTACCCTAATCAAGACAAAGTGGTATTGATATAAAGATAAATCAACGGAACAGAATCAAGTGGTGGGAGGAGGGACCCAAACCAGCTGCCATCAAGCCAATTCTGACTCCTGGTGACCCCATATATGTCAGAGTAGAACTGTGCTCCACAGAGTTTTCAATAGCCAAGTTTTTTCAGAAGTTGATCTCTAGGTCCTTCTGGGTATATTTGAACCTGGTACCTCTGGGTGTACTTGAACTTCCAACCTTTCAGTTAGCAGCTGAGCGCGTTAACCATTTACACCACCCAGGGACTACCACACATATATGGATATCTGATTTTCTACAAATGTGCAAAGACAATTTAGTCTTTTCATCAAATGGTGCTAGAACAAACAGATATCCATACAAAAAAAACATTAATCCATACCTCTCACCACATAAGAAATTAACTCAAAATAGATCAGAGACCTAATATAAAACCTAAAAGTATAAAATTTCTAAAAGAAAAACAGAAGATAACCTTTCTGACCTTTGGTTAGATAAATATTGCTTCAATAGCACAATCCATAAAAAAACAAATTAATAAGTTGGACTGTATCTGTCTAGGTAGGAGACTTTTCATGGTTTTAGCCTGCAAATTTCTACATTGTTGGAATCCTTTATACTAAGATATTTGTATACTAAAGACAAAAATATGTAGAAGCAATATTTTTACTGAAGAACATTAAAAAATAAAAATAATCTAAAAATTATCCCCCAGAAACTTATTGCTTGTAATTTGTTACACTTCTCTCACACAACATACTCATAATTTTCTATAAAGAGAAACTATACCATATAATTTGGTGTCTTCATTTTACTTATTATTGTATGAGTCCTGAGTAATGTCACTAAATATCCTTTGAAAATATAGTTTTGAAACTAACACTCTATTGTATGGTGATACAATAATTTGTCCATTTCCCCATTGCTGGCAATTGTTCACAATTTTATTACTATTACAAATAGTACCACAGTGCCTTAGGTTAGATTTCTAGAAGTGGAATAAGTGTGTCAAAGAATGTGAGGTGCTATTTAAATACTAACTCGCAGGTATATCATTAAAGCTTGATTCACATTAAAAAGCATTTCAAATAAAGCTTGGTACTAGTTCAAAATACTAATTGTGTGCATAAAGGAAACATTTCGATTTAAGATAAAATTTAAAGGAAGGTTATTCTGAAATCTTGAGCAATTAAGAAACTGCTTAAATATCAAAGGTCAATACTGTATTATCAAGGAACGGAGAGAACAGTTCACTCCTGAAGAATCTGGCTATCAACAGGCATTTTAAAAAAAAAAAAAAAAAAAAAACCATTGCCGCTCAGTCGATTGTGACTCACAGCAACCCTGTATGGCAGAGCATAACTGCCCCATAGGGTTTCTAAGGCCGTAAATCTTTAAACGAGCAGACTGCCATATCTTTTTTCCGTGGAACAGCTGGTAGGTTCAAACCACTGACCTTTCGGTTAGCAGCCAAGCACTTAACTAATGTGCCACCAGGCTCCTTACAATAGGCATTAGTCAAACTTAGTTCCAATCTGTAGATAACGGATAAACAAACAAAAGCAGCTGATTGTTTTGTACAATGTGGAGCAAAAGATACTTTATCTTTTTGGTGAACTCTGGTCAGAATTTTTGAAAACTATAAGAAAATGCAGTGTTCAGCACTAGTCAACTCTATTAGTAAATCTGTTTCTTTCCCATTAAATTTAGCTCACACTAATTAAGAGATTTCAGCAGCCTAACAGCAAAAGAGTTCAATTTATATTTTCTATGATGTTCTCATCACTATATCTGATGAACTGAAAAAAAAACTTAAAATAACATAAAAGCCTTAAATCTGGTATTCCTTAACATTAGCGTAAAAAAACCCATTGAAACCCTGGTGGTGTAGTGGTTAAGTGCTACAGCTGCTAACCAAAAGGTCAGCAGTTCAAATCCACCAGGCACTCCTTGGAAACTCTGGGGCAGCTCTACTCTGTCATATAGGGTCTCTACGAGTTGGAATTGAATTGATGGCAACAGGTTTTTTAATTGCCATGGAGTCTACATTAGCATAGGTACTCTTTATCATTGAGTCTTTAATAAATCCATTAGAGTGACCCAAATCTCTTCACAATCACATAAATAACTCAGTTGTATTCTACCACATTAAAACTGCAAGTACTGTATGTTAACTTTAACAAACTAAGCACAATCAGCCCATAACTGCAAAAGGAGAAAACTGTCAATAAACCTTTCCCTGTTCTGCCTAGTTGGAGCTATATGCTTCGTCCCACCCTACCTCTGTGACTCGAGGGCACCTAAGAACAACCTCTGTGACAGACCAGCTGCAGGACAATCTGGCCACTACTGGAAATGGTGCATTATCATCTATGCATCACCACTGACTCAGTGTCGGTGGTAGATATGATGAACTGGTACTCAGCATCCTTCCTGATATCCCTTTATTTGTTTTCTCCTACTACAGTGGCTAGAAAGCTACATCAATCTACAAATTAAAGAAAAAGGGGGAAAATAAGACTCTATCTAGGGGGTAAAACATATCTAGCATCTAGGGCAGCAGGAGAGCTCAGTGGGTTTTATTAGGTTATTTTTGTTTTTATTTTATTCATTTATTTTTAGCTCCTCTTTTTTATTATTGTGCTTTAGATGAAGGTTTACAGAGCAAATTAGTTTCTCATTAAACAATTAATACACATATTGTTTTCTGACATTGGTTGCAAACCCCACGTCAACACTCTCCCCTTATCAACCTTAGGTTCCCCATTACCAGCTTTCCTGTCCTCTCCTGCCTTCTCATCCTTGACCCTGGGCTGGTGTGACCATTTAGTCCTGTTTTGTTTTATGAGCCTGTTTAATCTTTGGCTGAAGGGTGAACCTCAAGAGTGACTTCAGTACTGAGTTAAAAGGGTGTCCAGGGGCCATACTCTCAGGGTTTCTCCCGTCTCTGTCAGACCAGTAAATCTGGTCTTTTTTTGTGCGTTAGAATTTTGTTCTACATTTTTCACCAGCTCTGTCCAGGACCCTCTATTGTGATCCCTGTTAGAGCAGTCAGCGGTGGTAGCTGGGCACCATCTAGCTGTGCTGGACTCAGTCTAGTGGAGGCTGTGTTAGTTGTGGTCCACAACTTTCCCTTGTGTCTTTGGTTTTCTTCATTCTCCGTTCCTCCAGAGGGGGTGGGACCAGTGGAGTATCTTAGATGGCTGCTCACAAGCTTTTAAGACCCCAGACGCTACTCACTAATGTAGGATGTAGAATATTTTCCTCCTTTCTTTTTTTTTTTTTTTGTACAATGATTTAATTCTTTTGTACAATAATTCAGCATTATTTGAAATAGAAAAGTTTGGAAGCCTTTTAAATGTCCATTGATGTGGAATCAGTTTAACAAAAAGAGTATTTTCCTTATAAACTATGTTATGTCAATTGAACTAGATGTCCCCAGAGGCCATGGTCCTCAGCCCTCAGCTCAGTAATTTGGTCCCTCAGGGAGTTTGGATATGTCTATAAGGCTTTCACGATCTTGCCTTGGTCAAGTTGTGCTGACTTCCCCGTACTATGTACTGTCTTACCCCTTACCAAATTACCACTTATCTATTGTCTAGTTAGTGCTTTTCCCTCCCCACCCGTCTCCTCCTTCTTAACCATCAAAGATTATTTCTTTTTGTGTGTAAACCTTTTCATGAGTTTTTTATAATAGTGGTCTCATACCTATTTGTCCTTCTGTGATTGACTTATTTCACTCAGCATAATGCCCTTCAGATTCATCCATGTTATGACATGCTTCACAGACTCATCATTGTTTTTTATCATTGCATAATACTCCACTGTGTGTATGTACCATAGTTTGTTCATCCATTCATCTGTTGATGGGCACTTAGGTTGGTTCCATCTTTTTGCCATCGTGAATAATGCTGCAATGAACACGGTACGCATACGTCTATTCGTGTGACAGCTCTTATTTCTCTAGGATATATTCCTAGGAATGGGATTGCTGGATTGTATGGTAACTCTATTTCTAGCTTTCTAAGGAAGTATTTCGTTTTTAGAGAAGATGATAGGAGATGGAATTGAAGAGCCTTCCCTAAAATATCAATAAACCAAGTAGCATAGTCATTTTTAATTACTACGGCCTGTATGTTTAGTACACAGTAAGTTCTCAATAAGCATTTATTAAATGAATATGTAAAAAAGAAAGCAGCAATCAAAATAATTTAATAATTCACTCAATTCTGTAATGCCCTAATGTTTTCCTTAAAATATTTTTATTTTAACCCTTTACTTACTATATACCTAAGGCTAAAAACAAACCATTTTTCTACTACCCGTAAGGCTATAAGACTTCCTTTTTCTACATAGATGACAAATTCAATTCTGAAGATGTCAATGAGACTAGCTAATCATTTTAAATTTAAAGAAGCCCAAAATAGGATAAATGAGTATTTTCATAATACGATGAAAAGTACACTGAAAACAAGATCCAGACGATTGTTGGGTAATCTGTAATACAGAATATGAATATGGAGGAAAACAGGGCTTCTTTATTATAATAAGTGTCAACTTTTGTTAAAAGATCCTTTTGCAGATAGAAATAATGCATTTTCCTCAAAATCTTTCTGAAAATCTGTGCTAAATACTTAGGTTCCAAAACCAGGTATATGCGTGTATTAATAATGCAATCAAACCGCTGAGTAAAAAGCAAGTCTTTCTACCTCAGGCTTAGAACTATTCATTTCCCTTAAACTTTGTAACCACCACCAGGTTACCAGCTCAGTATTCCTATGTACCACTCCTAATCAATAATCTTCTTCCTCCCTGCATGGGTAACCATGAACCTAACTTTGTGATAATCCCTTGTTTCTTTTATAGTTTTGTTATGTAAGCATGCATCCATAAACAGTACAGTTTTGTCTATTTTTGCATTTTATATGAACAGAATAATACTGTACACGTTCTTTTAGTCTTATGCAAAGTAGACTGCAGAATTCATTTATTATTAAAAAAAAATCTGAACCAGATTAATCTTGGAAAAAGTTTAGAGAGGCTGTTAAATTGATGAAACAGACTTACGATTCAAAATAATACAGGAAATGTTAAAAAGTCATTTAATTTGTCCATGAAGACAGACACAGTGTATATCACCTACGAAGACTTAACTTGACAAAATGGGAAAGAAAGTATATTCACCCAGAACAAACAGAGCCATTATCATATCCTTTAAAGAAAGGAGACAAAAGTACATAATGTTCCTTGGAGTGAACTAGTTAATCCTTTTGGAACTCTAAGTCTCAGAAGGACTGTTTATTTAACTTCTGTATGATGAGTACAATGATATGCCCAGGATTATCAGCTATCCCATCAACACCTATTGTAGGAATACAGCAGGCAAGATGTGCAGGTACAAGATATTTTGTGTCTGCAGAGTTCTGTTCCTTAAAAATAATGTTTATGTCCTAACTTACAAACTCCTTAAGTTATGAACTGTGTTTAGTGCATTTTCAAGAAGTAACAACAATAATTACATTAGCTGACACTTATGGTACTTACACCAGGAACTGTTCTAAGTGTTTTGCTTATATTCTCTCAAATAATCCTCACAGCATCCATATAGAGTAGGTACTATTATCTTTCTCAATTTACAGGTGAGACAACTGATACAGACAGATTAAGTAACTTGCCCAAGATCACACAGCTAGTAAGTAGTACAGTCCAGTTTTCAACCCAAGCAATCTCATTTCACAGTCCATGTTCTTACCTACACTACACTGTCTTATGCAAGCTTAAGGGCTCTTGTACTTCTGTAAGAGCTGAATCTGGTAAATATGACATATTTTCTAGTTATCAGCGGAGGAACTTATCAAAGGCCTTCAGTTACATTAGATAAACATTACACTAATTAGACTTCCTAATAATGGAAGTTCTCTGAATCACAAACTTTATACCGTTCAGTGTTAAACATTTACTAAGTGTCTCTTATAAACAGATGCCAGATACTAAACTAGGCACTGGGATTACGAACAGTCTTAAGATTCCTCATATGTTACATTGTTCACCTAGTAAAGATCTATTGTGTATATATTATATGCAGGATATTGCACTAGGTAACGTGGCACTTACCTAGGTGCATCTCACACAGATTCTGCCCTCAATAATTTTATAGTCTCGTATTCTAGAAAAGGGATATTAAAGAGTCATTTAAAAAGGTAAAAAGAATTACAGCTGCTAGTTCTTTACGTACACTAACTCACTCAATCCTCATAACAACATTAATAAAGTGGTTACATAACTTGGTAAGAAACTGGAAAGTTAAGGGAGTTGGAAAGAGAGATTATTTCCAGTTGGTGAGATCAGAGAAAAGTTCTTGGAAGTGACATTTGAGCTGTACCTTAAAGGATAGGTGAAATTCTGTGGACAGAGATGGAGAAACACAAAGTACACTAGCAGAGGAAATTGCATGAATGAAGGTATGAAGGCAGGACACAACAGAGAACCATTATTCATAGAGTGTAGGTTGAAAATATAAATTGGGGCCAGATGACGGAAACCTTTAATTGTCAATTAAAGACAATCTGTAGACAATGGGGAGCCACTGGGGATTTCTGACCAGGAGAATGACAAAATCAGAATGTGCTTTAAAAAGAATAATTGTCTGAAGTATGTAAAACAGATTGTGAGGGTTGCAGCCAGAATGCAAAGTAATGACTGACCTAATTAAGTAGAGGCACTGAAAGGAAGGATGAAGGAAATACTACAGCAGATGAAAAGATACCACTGATTAGAGGGGACAAGGGAGATTTACTCTTCACTACATATACTCATTTACACTCTTTAAACTTTCTGACAGGTACATCTGTTCTCTGGTTTGTTTTTTATGTTTTTTCTACATATATTCCACATTGGATACTGGAGAGGCCAACAACCCGGAAATGCCAACGGGTGCAAGGAAAAAAAAAGAACCCTAAGAAAAGCCTGTTCTCGCCAGCTAAAGGACCAGGAAAGAGGCAGCCTAGCAAGGTACAAAACTTTTAGACAAAAACTGCTCTATTCCAGACAAACAACATATAAAAAACTGTGGCCCCATCTTTATCCTCATCCCCACCAACAAAGGCCAAGTGGAGAGCCTAGATTTCTACCACTGTTAGGCTGTAACAAGGCACCCAGCACCTCTGCTCCTGCCGAGGTGGTGTCAGAGAAGGCCTAGTAAGGAGCCAGGGCTGTCATCAATGCCAGGCAGTAACTAGTCCCTCCTCCTCCTCCCACATGGCGTCAGTAGAGACCATGTGGAGAGGCTGGACTTCTACCTCCACCTAGCAGTGAAGAGGCACCCTCCCCCTCACTGCTGAGGTGCTGTTAGAGGAGGCCTAGTGGAGAGTTAGGACTATTATTACCACTGCTCAGTGGGAAAAAAGCTTCCCTCCCTACAGACCACATGGGGAGCAAGAACAAGGTGCCTCTACCCTTCTTAGTCAGGTTGGCATCAGTGGAGGCCTAGTGGGGTGTCTGAACTCTTGTCCCCACCCAGCTGTAATAAGGACCCTCTCCCCTCTGGGTGTCAATGGCAGCTGAGTGGAAAACCTAAACTTCTACCTCTACCTGGTAGTAAAGAGACAGCTCCCCCCTTTATCTACCAGAGCAGTGTCAAAGGATGCTTGCTAAAACACCAGATTTAACCGAGATCTAGAGTCTTACAACATAATACCCAAAATGTTGAGGTTCTAAGAGAAAATCACTTATCATACCAAGAATCAGGAAGATCTCAAACCAAATGAAAAAAGATGATCAACAGATACCAACAATGAAATAACACAGATATCAGAATTATTTGACAATGATTTTAAAGCAGTCATAATCAAATTGCTTCAACAAGCAATTATAAACACATTTAAAATAAATGAAAAAAAAAAGTCTGTAAAGAAATGGAAGACATTAAATGGAATTTTTTATAAGTAGAAAATATAATAACCAAAATAAAAAACTAGAGGGGTTGCCTCAACAGCAGAATTGAGAGGACAGAAGAATCAGTGAACTTGAAGACAGAATATAGAAATTACCCAATCTGAACAACACAGAGAAAACAGATGGGGGTGGGGGGTGGGGAAGCAGAGACTCAGGGACATGTGGAACCATACAAAAGTTCTAACACTCATGTCATCTGAGTCCCAGAAGGAGAGGAGAAAGATGGTAGGGCTGAAAAAGCATTTGAAGAAATAACAGATAAAAATTTCCTAAATTTGGCAAAACATATAAACTTACACATTGAAGAAGCTAAGTGAATCCTAAACAGGATAACCCCAAAGAAATCCATGTCAATATACATCATAGTCACAACTGTAAAATTTGACAGAATGAAAAAATTGAAAGCAGCCAGAGAGAAATAACACATTACTTGTAGGAAAAATCAATTCAAATGATGGTCAATTTCTCAACCAAAACCACTGAGGTCAAAAAGAAGTAACACAACATTTTCAAGTGCTGAAAGAAACTGCCAACCCAGAATCCTATATGCAGCAAAAATATCCTTCAGGAATGAAGGAGAAATCAAGACATCCTGTGATGAAGTAATAAAATTTGTCACCAGCAGAGCTACCCTAAAAGAATGACTAAAGGAAGTTCTTTAAACAGAAAAGAAATGATGAATTAGGGAACATCAAAAAGAAATAACACGGTAAACAAAAATACGAGTAAAGACAATAAGCTTTCCTTTTCTTCAAGTTTTCTAGGTTATGTTTGATATAGTTGAGACTAAAATTTTAACGTTTCTCTCAATGTTTATAGAAAAAATATTTAAGATAATTACCTGATAAATAGGAGAGGATAAAGGGCTAGTAATCCCTGGATGGTGCAAACAGTTAACGTGCTTGGCTGCTAACCTAAAGGTTGGAAGTTCAAGTCCACACAGAAGCGCCTTAGAAGAAAGGCCTGGTGATCTACTTCTGAAAAATCAGCTACTGAAAACTCTTTGGAGCACAGTTCTACTGTGACACACATGGGGTCACCATAAGTAGAAAATGACTCGATAGCAACTGTTTTTTTTAAGACACTTCACTCAAACTGGTAAAATGTCAATCAACAGACACCAACGAGATAACACAGATATCAGAATTATCTAACAATGTTTTTAAAGCATCCATAATAAAACTGCTTCAACAAGCAATTAAGAACATGCTTGAAACAAATGGAAAAAAAGCTTAAAGTCTGTAAAGAAATGGAAGATATATAAAAAAGAAACCAATGGAAATTTTTAGAACTAGGAAGTACACTAACCAAAATAAAAAACCAGTAGCCTTTGAAAAGGTATGTACAGTCATCCCTCGGTATGCACAGGGGATTGGTTCCAGGACCCCTGTGAATACCAAAATCTGAAGATGCTCAAGTTCCTTATATAAAATGGCACAGTATTTGCATATAACCTATGCACAACCTCTCGTAGACTTTAAATCACCTCTAAAAACAAAAACAAAAACCTCTGCCATTGAGTCAATTCTGACTCATAGTGACCCTACAGCACAGAGTAGAACTGTCCCACAGGGTTTCCAAGGAGCACCTGGTGGATTCGAACTGCTGACCTTTTGGTTAGCAGTTGTAGTGTTCAACCACTGTACCACCAGAGCTCCACCTCTAGATTACTTATAATACCTAATACAAAGCAAATGCTATGCAAATAGTTGTTTCATCACAACTGAAGACTTGCTCTGGATGGCAGTCGTTCTCTTCTATGAGTTTCTTGAGCTCTTCTGGGAATGCTGATTTTGCCTCGGAATCAGCTCATGTTCATTCATTCTCTCCTGATCTTCAAGTTCCTGAAGATGTAGTGCTCTACCATCCCTTACTAGCCTTAAACTCCTTCCTCTCACTCTCTTCAGCTCCCTCACACTTAGCCTCTGAGGGACTGCTTTAATCACCTAATTGCTTTTTAGGAGCCATTTTTTCACAGAAACAAAGGATGCACACGAGTAGCGAATGAGATACGAGGCGAACAATGTTCAAACAAGTGCTGGAGAGAGACTGAGGATCTGTGAAATGGTGAGAGGCAACAATATATGCCTACATATCATTTCATTCACGTGGATTCAGCATAGTGCTTGGTGCGTGACAAATTCAAGTTTTGTTTTTTGGAACTTTCTTTTTTCCCGAATATTTTCAATCCGTGGTTGGTTCAATATGTGGATACGGAACTTGTGGATACAGAGGGTCGACTGTATATACAATACCTGGAACAGCCACTGAAAAGCTATACAAAGACAGAGACCAAAGTGGTTACTGGGGTGGCAAGGACGGTGGAAGGGGGAGTCATAGTTTAGGAAGCACTGATCTTCTGCTTATGGTGATGGAAAATTTGGCAATGGATATTGATGATGGTTATACAACTTCATTAATTTATGTCCCTACATTGTACGAGTGAAAAATGTTAAGGCAAACCAAAAGCTATACAAAGAGATATGCTAAAAAACACTACAGATAAATAAAAATGAAATTCTAAAAAATATTCAAGTAACCCACAGGAAGGCAAGAAAAAATAAACGGAGAAAACAAACACACAAAATAAAAAAGTAAAATGGTACACTTAAGTCTTAATATTCAATAATTTCATTAATTGTAAACGGCTTAAATACTCCAAATAAGACAGAGATTGGCAGAGTGGATTAAAAAAAGAGAACCAATTATATGCTGTCTACAAGAAACTCACTTCGAATGTAATAATATAAATCCAAAAAGACCAAACCTGGCTGTCAAGTTGGTTCTGACTCATGGAGACCTCATGTGTTACAGAGTAGAGCTGTTCTATAGGGTTTTATTGGCTGTAATCTTTATGAAAGCTATTCACCAGGTTTTTCTTCTGTGGTATGGCTAGGTGGGTTTGTAGTTAGTAGGTTAGTAGTCAAGCGCAAACTGCTTGTGCCACCTAGGGACCTTAACATAAGTTGAAAGTGAAAGGATGGAAAAAAGTATGCCTTGCAAACATTAACCAAAAGATATCAGACAAACTAGACTTCAGAGCAAAGAAAATTACAGGGAACATTACATAATGTTAAAAAGACCAATTTACCAAGAAGACATAGCAACTCTAAATGTGTATTCACCAAACAAAAGAGCTGCAAAATATATGAAGTAAAACTGATAGAACTAAAAGTAGAAATAAACAAATCCACAATGATAGTAGGAGACTTCAACACCTCTCTCCCAATAACTGACAGAACAACTAGACAGAAAATCAGCAAGGACACAGACAAACTCAACACCACCAAAAACCAACAGAATCTAGTTGACATTTACAGAACACTCTACCCAACAACATCAGAATGCAACAGCAGAATTCCTTTCAAGTACCCAAAAAACATACACCAAGATAGACCATATCCTGGGTCATAAAAACAAACCTCAACAAATTTAAAAGAACTAAGATCATACAGAATGTGTTCTCTGACCACAATGGAATCAAACTAGAAATCAGTAATAGAAAGATAAGAAAATCTCCAAATACTTGGAGAATAAACAACACACTTTTACATAACATATGAGTCAAAGAGGAAGTCTCAAAGCGGGGAGGGGAGGGGAGGAGAATACACTGAACTTAATGAAAATGAAAAGACAGCATACCAAACTTTGAGAGATACAGTTAAAATAGTGCTGAGAGGGTTATTTATAACACTAAATGCTTTTTATACTAAAAAGAGGAAGAAATTCAATCAAGAATCTAAGCTCCTACCTCAAGAAACTAGAAAAAGAAGATCAAAATAAACCCAATGCAAGTTCTGTAGAAGGAAGAAATAAAAAAGATGAGAACAGAAATCAACCAAATAGAAAACAAAGATGACAGGAAAAACAAACAAAAAAAAAAGCTGGTTCATTGAAAAGATAAGTAAAATCCACAAACCTCTAACAAAACTGACAAAGTATAAAAGAGAAGACACAAATTACTAACATTAGAAATGAAACAGAGGATATCACTACAGACCCTCCAGACATCAAAAAGTCAATAAGGGAATACCACAAAAAAATTCTATAATCATAAATTTAGAAGAAATTTAGAAGAAATGGACCACATCCTCAAAAAACATTGTTATGGATTAAAAAGTGTCCCCTCAAAATATGTGTTGGAATCCTAACCGCTAAACCTGTAGCTGTAACCCTGTTTAGAAATAGGGTTTTCTTTGTTACATTAATTAGATTGTACCTGAGTAGGGCAGGTCCTAAATCTAATCACTTCTGAGTTTTAAAAAGAACAGATCAGACAGGAAATACAAGGAAGGTATTGACATAACTGGGATCCTGGTTTGGACTTCTAACCTTCAGAACTGTGAAAAAATAAAATTTCTATTCTTTAGAGCTACCCACTTGTGATTTCTGTTACAACAGCACTAGGAAACTAAGACAAACACAAAACACCACAAATTCCCAATTTGAAATAGATAATTTGAGTAACACTATAACTATTAATTAAATTGAATTCATAATTTAAAAAATCCCCTCCCAGTTGGCAACCAATGTCACAAAACAATATGTGTATTAATTGTTTATTGAGAAGGTAGTTTGCTCTGTAAACTTTCATCTAAAATACAATTAAAAAAAAAAAAGGAAAAAACAAAACAAGACTTAATAGGGACACCAGCCCACGGACAAAGACAAGAAGGCAGGAGGGGACAAGAAAGCTCGTGATGGGGAACCCAAGGTCAAGAAGGGGAGAGTGTTGGCATGCCATGGGGTTGGTAACCAACGTCACTAAACAATATGTGTATTAATTATTTAATGATAAACTAGTTTGCTCTGTAAACCTTCATCTAAAGTATGATAAAAAAATTAAAGTCCGGAAATAAAAAAAAAAATTAAAAAAACCCTCCCCCAAAAAAGTCCAGGCCCAGATGGTTTCAGTGGAGAACACTACCAAATTCTTTAAAGAAGAATTAACACCTTCCACATGCAGAAAAATGAAACATGCCTCACACCATACAGAAAAACAAATTCAAAATGGATTAAGGACCTAAATGTGCAAACCAAAACCATGAAATTCTCAGAAGAAAATGCAAGGGCAACACTGTCAAGCCTAGCTTTTGACAATGGATTATCTATTATAACAAAAGCACAAAGAGCAAAAGACAAAATACATAAATGGGATCGCATAAAAATTGGACCTCTGGTGGTGCAGTAGGTAAAGAGCTCAGCTGCTAACCATAAGGTTGGCAGTTTGAACCCACTAGCTGCTCTACTGGAGAAAGATGTGGCAGTCTGCTTCTGTAAAGATTTACAGCCTTGGAAACCTTACAGAGTGGCTATGAGTCGGAATTGACTACAGGGACACAATGGGAGGTAGAGCCAAGATGGCAGAGTAGTCAGACACTTCCAGCAGCCCCTCTTACAACAAAGACCCAAAAAAACAAGTGAATCAACTATATATGGCAATCTAGGAGCCCTAAACATCAAATGCAAAGTTGAGGAATTGGACAGAGTGGCAGGGGGAGGGAGAGATGGTTCAGAAGCAGCGAGGAGTTGTCAGACCTGACCCGGCAGGAGCCAGCATCCTGTGGCTGGACAGGCATGCGCAGTGAGGTGGGCAGTGGCGTTCAGGACACGTTTTCCACGTCGGGAGAGAATGAGTGGAGGAGAGTCTGCTCAGGCCTCCAGAGCCAGTGAAAAGCAGCGCTCAATTGGCAAAGGGTAAGTACATGCGTTTAACCTATCTCGTGGATCAAAAAACACCGTTTGGGAAGAACCTCTCTCCCATTTACCTGCTCCCTCCTTGCTCTGCACTGGGTCCGAGGCCAGCTTCAGTGATTCAGTCACACGCCCTGAGCCATTCTCCTGGTCTTGGAGACGGAACAAATGAACAAGCAGGAAAAAATAATCTGCCAGCTCCCCTAAGCTGGGAACTCAGGGTAGGTACAGCTCCTTTGCCTAGGCACAGGTATAAGGGGTCCACGGACCATGAATGTCTTTCACCTCTGCATAGACCTGTATGGGCCCATTTCAACAGCGTAGGCCCTCATTAGCACAGTACAACAGGGTATATACCTGAAGCCTAACCTCACTGTATCAGCTATACAGTGGAGTGGCAGGTTCGTGACATTTGACACTGCTCTGCCCATTAAGCAGGGTCCTCACCTACCCACATCAGGGGCCTGAGGACTGGTGGCTCCACCCATACCACCTAGCCACCAGTGACAGGGGTCCAAGAATAAGTGGTGCCTCCCAGTCCTTACAGTCAACAGCACTGGGTACCCACAGTCTGGCTGCAAAACCCACCCACCTATGCACTCTAGGCAACAGGGACACGCCTTCCTACCAGACACCTGGGCAGCTTTCAGCCCCCTGCCTTGCTCACCCATGACCCCCTACTGCAGCCAGATACCTGTGCCTACTCTAATCACCCGTGCCCATGCAGAACTGTACGTGAGAGCTTGCACCACACACTTGGTGACCAACTATCTGGATGCTTGAGCTGAATCCATATAAGAAAAGTAAACAGACTCCTAGGCTCACATACCTAGTAACAGATCTAACCATCTGGTAAAAGGACATTAGAGCTTCAAAGGCTCCAATAATCAAACTAGCTCACATGAGCAGCCTATTTGGGCATATCAAAACAAAACAAAACAAGAAGCTAGGACACAGTAAGCAAACATTAAATAAATAAGTATAACTTACTGATGGCTCGGAAACAAGAGTCAATATAAAATCACATAAAGAGGCAGACTATGATGGCTTCAGCAAGCTTCCAAAACAAAGAATCAAGAAATTTTCCAGAGAAAGAGAACTTCTTGGAATTACCATAGGTAGAATACAAAAGATTAGTATACAGAACTCTCCAAGATATCAGGAAGGAGATCTTGCAAAATGCAGAACAAGCCAAGGAACACAAAGACAAAACAATAGAGGAACTTAAGAAGATTACAGAAGAGCACAATCACAAATTCAACAGGCTGCAAGAATCCATAGAGAGACAGCAAACAGAAATCCAGAAGATGAACAATAAAAATTTCAGAATTAGACAACTAAACAGAAAGTCACAGAAGCAGAATTGAGGCAACGGAAGTCAGAATTAGTGAGACTGAAGATAAAGCACTCGACACCAACTTATCTGAGAAAAAATCAGATAAAAGAATTTTAAAAAATGAAGAAACCCTAAGAACTATGTGGGACTCTATCAAGAGAAATAACCTATGAGTGACTGGAGTACCAGAACAGGAGGGATACCAGAAAATACAGAGAACTGTTGAAGATTTTTTGGCAGAAAACTTCCATGATACCATGAAAGATGAGAAGATTATCTATCCAAGATGCTCACTGAACCCCACACAAGGTAGATCCCAAAAGAAAGTCACCAAGACATATTATAATCAAATTTGCCAAAATCAAAGATAAAGAGAGAATTTTAAGAGCAGCTAGGGATAAACGAAAAGTCACCTACAAAGGAGAGTCAATAAGAATAAGCTCGGACTTCTCAGCAGAAACCATACAGGCAAGAAGGCAATGGGATGACATATATAAAGCCTTGAAGGAAAAAAACTGCCAGCCAAGAATTATATATCCAGTAAAACTACCTCTCAAATATGATGGTGAAATTAGGGCATTTCCAGATAAACAGAAGTTTAGGGAATTTGCAAAAACCAAACCAAAATCACAAGGAATACTAAAGGGAGTCCTCCGGTTAGAAAATCAGTAACATCAGATAACAACCCAAGACTAGAACACAGAACACAGCAACCAGAAATAAACCCAGATAGGGAATTCATGAAAATAAAATCTAAAATGCTGAAAATAGGGAAACAGAGACATCAATATGTAAAAGATGACAACATTAAAACAAAAAAGAGGGACTAAAAAATGTAGTCATAGATCTTTCATATGGAGAGGAAGTCAAGGTGATATAAAAAAATAAAAGACTGGTTTAAACTTAGAAAAATAGGGGTAAATATTTAGGTAACCACAAAGGAAACTAACAATCCTACACATGAAAATAAAAAACAAAAAGACTCAACAAATACAAAATTAACAACAATGAAAAATATGAAAAGAAAAACTACTTGGCACAGAAAATTAAGTGGAATAAAGAAACTGTCAACAACACAAAAGACATCAAAATGACAGCACTAAACGCATACCTATCAATAATTACGCTGAATGTAAATGGACTAAATGCACCAATAAAGAGACAGAGAGTGACAGAATGGATAAAAACACACGATCCGTCTATATGCTGCTTACAAGAGACACACCTTCGACTTAAAGACACAAACAAAAACTCAAGGATGGAATTGACTCGACAGCAGTAGTGGGTCATAAAAATGAAAAACTTTTGTTTTTCAAAAGATTTTACCAAAAAAGTGAAGACAAGCTACTGACTGGGAGAACATCTTAGGAAACCATATATCCAGTAAAGATCAAATAACCAAAATAGATACAAAACTTCAACAACTTAACAACATGGATGGTGCTCAGCTGCCATTAGTGAAAAACAAAAAAAGACAAATAACCCAATTATAAAATGGGCAAAGGACTTCAATTGACATTTCACCAAAGAGGACAATCAAATAGCCATCAAACACATGAAAAGATGCTCAATGTCATTAGCCATCAGAGAGATGCAAACCAAAACCACAATGAGATACCACTGCACTCCCACTAGGACGGTTAGGAGCCCTGGTGGCGCAGTGGTTAAGAGCTTGGCTGCTAACCAAAAGGCTGGCAATTCAAATCCACCAGCCTCTCCTTGGAAACCCTGTAGGGGCAGTTCTACTCTGTCCTATAGGGTCACTATGAGGCAGAATCAACTCAACGGTGTTGAGTTTGGTTTTTCTGTTTGTTTTGTTTTTTTAGGATGGCTAAGATAAACAAAAAAATAACAAATGTTGGCAAGGATGTGGAAAAATTGGAACACTCATCCATTGCTAGTTATGAATGCAAAATGGTACAGCCATTGTGGAAAACAGTGTGGCGGTTCCTCAAAAAACTAAAAATAGAACTACCATATGACCCAGCAATACCATTCCTAGGTAGATACTCAAAAGACTTGAAAGCAGAGACTCAGAGACTTGTACGCCAATGTTCACTGCAGCACTACTCACAATAGCCAAGAGGTGAAAGCAAAGTAAATGACCATCAACAGATGAAACGATAAAGTGGTACACAGATACAATGGAATACTACTCAGCCAGTAGGAAAAATAAAGTCTTGATGCATGTTATAATGTGGATGGAGCTTGAAGATATTATGCTGGATGAAATAAATCAATCACAAAAGATAACTGTTGAATGAGATAGCTTATATAAAAAGACAAGAACAGGCAAATGTATAGGGACCAAAGTTTATGACTGGTTAACTGGTGAGAAAGGGAGTTATTGCTTATGGAGTACCGAGTTTCCGTTTACAGTGATGCAAGAATCACATTCATTAAGGGTAGGGCTGCACAGCCAATTATTGTAAGTGCTATTAATAAGTAGTACACCTGTAAAAAGTTGCATTGGCAAAAGCTGTGTGATAGATATATTTACAACAACCCCCAAAAAAACAAAAAAAACAGTAGCTGCTGAGGCTGCTTACATACAACCAATCACCTCATGGAATTTAGTTTCTTAGTTTGGAAGTTTAGGGTCATGGTTTCAGAGGACATCCCAGTTGATTTGCCTAATAACATGTTTAGTACTCCTGTTCTACATCCTAGTTTGCTGCGTAGTGCCTGGGGTCTTAAAAGCTTGCAAGTGGCCATCCAAGACAAAGCAATTAGTCTCTATTCACCTGGAGCAACAGAGGAAGAAGGAGAGTCAGGAACAGGAGGAGAAAATGGAATGTGTGGCAAATTGCCTCCATGAACAACTGCCTCCTTTGCCATAAGAGCAGAAGAACTGGATGGTGCCCAGCTACCACTACTGAACATTTTGATCAAAGATTCTATAGAAGAATCCTTATCAAAAGGAGGAAATGCAGAAGAGAATTTCCAATTATCATGGACTCCTGACTTTCTGGAACCACGAAGGCTGGATAAGCCCCTGAAACCACTGCCCTGACATAATTGTTAAACCTTAAACCAAAAGTATCCCCTGAAGTCTTTTTAAAACCAAACAATAGTTTAGCTTAACTAGTTTAAAAAAAAAAAAAAAAAGTCTGCCTTGAGCATCATCTTTTTTAAGAAATACCTATGTGGCATCAAACTGACAACAGCAACTCGAAAGATTAGATAGGAAGTTTAGGGGGCAGTGAGTTTATGTTAATCAAGGAGAAACAACTCAGAAAAGGCGGGTGAGAATGGTTGCACAACTCGAAGAATGTAATCAAAGTCACTGAATTATACATGTAGAAATTGTTGAACTGGTGTATGTTTTGCTGTGTATATTCTCAACAACAACAAAATAAATAAAATTTTAAAAAAGGAGAATTAACACCGATTCTACACAATCTCTTCCAGAAAATAAAAGAGGAAGAAACACTTCCTAATTCACTTTATGAAGCTTGTATTATCCTGATACCAAAACCAGACAAGGACAGTGCAAAAAAAAGAAAACTACACACAAATATCCTTCATGAATACAGATGCAAAAAAAAAAAAAAAAAACCCTAACAAAATATTAGCAATTAGAATTCAGCAATATAGAAAAAAAATTACACACCATGCTCAAGTGAGGTTTATTCTAGGGATATGAGGCTGGGTCAATATTAGACAATAATCAATGTAACCTACCGTGTTAACAAGCAAAAGAAGAAAAACCACATGATCATATAAATTGAAACAGAAAAAGGATTTGAAAAATTTCAACACCTATTCATGATAAACCCTGTCAGAAAACTAGGTACACAAAGGAAATTCTCAATTTGAGACAGAACATCTATAAAAAACATACTAACATATTTAATGGTGAAAGAATGAATGCTTTCCCTCTAAGATCAGGAACAAGGCAAGGACATTGTTATGAATTGAATCGCGTCCCCCAAAAATGTGTGTCAACTTGGCTAGGGCATGATTCCCAGTATTGTGTGGTTGCCCTCTCTTTTGTGATCTGGTATCATTTTCCTATGTGTTGTAAATCCTAATCTCTGCCTGTGGTTAATGAGGCAAGATTAGGTTATGTTAAAGAGGATTAGGGTGAGATGTAACACCCTTATTCAGGTCACAGCCCTGATCCAATGTGATGTAAGGGGAGTTTCTGTGGGGTGTGGCCTGTATCACCTTTTATCTTACAAGAGATAAAAGGAAAGAGAAGCAGCAGAGAGATGGGGACCTCATACCACCAAGAAGCGCC
This sequence comes from Trichechus manatus latirostris, assembly GCF_000243295.1. Classification (NCBI taxonomy): domain Eukaryota; kingdom Metazoa; phylum Chordata; class Mammalia; order Sirenia; family Trichechidae; genus Trichechus; species Trichechus manatus. The sequence continues at coordinate 5,332,151 of NW_004444042.1, forward strand.
AGGACCCAGGGTCCCTGCACTAAGAAGCTCCAAGACCGGGGAAAACTGGCGACATGGACCTTCCCCCAGAACTGACAGAGACGTGATGACCTGAATTCGGACCTCTAGCCTTCTAGACTGTGAGAGAATAAACTTTTGTTTGTTAAATTCATCCACTTGTGGTGTTGGTTATAGCAGACTAGATAACTAAGACAGACGTCCACCCTCAACAATGCTATTCAACATAGTACTGAAAGTTCTAACCAGCTCAATAAGGCAAGTAAAGAAATAAAAGGCAAACATATTGGAAATGAAGAAAAAAAAATATTCCCTATCTACTCTAAGTGGAAAACCCCAAGAAATTTATTAAAAAAATAAACAAAAAAACAACTCCGAGAACTATGAGTTCAGCAAACTCACAGGGCACAAAATTAACATACAAAATCAACTGTTTTTCTATCTACTAGCAATGAACACGGACACTGAAATTAAAAACATAATATCATTTACAACTGTTAAAAAAATACTTTGGTGTATATCTTACAAAACACATACAGAATCTGTATAATTATGAAACCCTGATAAAAGAAATCAAAGGCAGCCTAAATAAATGGAGGAGATATTCCATGTTTATGGATTGGCAGACTCAAAAATAGTACACTAATTGCCTCCATGAACAAATGCGTCATTTGCCATGAGAACAGAAGAACTGGATGGTGCCCAGCTATCATTACTGAACATTTTGATCAAAGACTTCATAGACGAATCCTGATCAAAAAGGGGAAACAGAGAAGAGAATTTCCAATTCTCATGGACTCCAGACTTCCTGGAGCCAGGGAGGTTGGATAAACCCCTGAAACTACCACCCAGCAGTAATCTTTAAACCTTAAACCAAAAATATCTCCTGAAGTCTTCTTAAAACCGAACAACAGTTTAGCTTAACTAGTAAAAAGTGTCTGCCTTGAGCATTATGCTTTTTTAAGAACTATCTATATGGCATCAAATTGACAACAGTAACTTGAAAGATTAGATAGGAACCTTAGGGGAGAGTGAATTTATGTTAATGCGAGAGGAACAACTCAGAAAAGGAGGGTGAGAATGGTTACACAATTTGAAGAATGTTATCAATGTTACTAACTGGTACATGTATAAACTGTTGAACTGGAATATGTTTTGCTATGTATATTCTCAACAAAAACAAAATTAAAAAAAAAAAAAAGTACAGATGTCAACTCCCCCCAAATTGATATACAGGCTTAACATTATTCCTATCAAAATACTGCCAACATTTTTTTTTTTTTTGCAGATATACACAAGATTATTCTAAAATTTACATAAAAAGGCCAAGGAACTAAAGTAGCTAAAACAATTCTGAACAAGAATAAAGTGGGCCAAATCACTCAACCTAATCTCAGGACTTATTATATAGCTGCAGCAATTAAGACTATGCAGTACTGGTAGAACTGCGGACACAGAGATCCATGGAACAGAACAAAGAACCCAGAAATAGCCCCCATAGAAGTACAGCCAACTGATTTTTAACAAAGGTGCAAAAGCAATTCAGTGGAAGTTAGTTGAAAAGTAGTGCTGGAACAACTGGATATCCATAGGCAAAGAAATAAACCTTGACCAAATCTCACACCTTAGACAAAAATCAATTCAAAGCGGATCATAGATTTAAATGTAAAACTACAAAACTTGTAAACAATAACACAGGAGGGTTTGGTAAAGAATTCTTAGACATGACACTTAAAAGCACAATTCATTAAATAAAATAAACAAAAATCCATAAATTAGACGTCATTGAAATTTTAAAACTGCAGAAGACCCTGTGAAGAGAACACAAAGACAGCCTACAGACTAGGCGAAAATATTTGCAAAACACATACCTGAGAAAGGACTCATATCTACAATATATAAAGAACTCCAAAGCTCAACAGTAAAAAACAAAAACCTAATTACACAATGTGCAAAGACATGAAGAAGCATATCATCAAAGAGGATATACAAACGGCAAATAAGCACATGAAAAGATGTTCAACATTGCTGTTGTTAGTTGCCACTGAGTTAGCTCTACCTCATGGCAATCTTAATATAACATAATGAAACACCGCCCAGTCCTGTGCCATCTTCATGATCATTGGTAAGTCTGAGTCCACTGTAGTGGCTGCTGTGTAGTGTCTTCCAACCTAGGGGGCTCATCTTCCAACACTATATTGGACAATATTTGGTTTTCATTGGCTAACTGTTGGAAGTAGATCACCAGGCCTTTCTTCCTAGTCTTGAAGCTCTCCACTGAAACCTGTGACCATGGGTGACCCTGCAGGTATTTGAAATACCAGTGGCATAGCTTCCAGAATCACAACAACATGCACGCCAGCAAAGTACAGCGAACTGACAGGGAAATGCAAATTAAGACTATGACAGGGTATCACTATACACCTAGTGTGTTGTTGTTAGCTGCTGTTGAGCCAGATTCCAACTCATGACAACCCCAAGCACAACGGGATTGGACCATTGTGATCCATAGGACTTCCACTGGCTAATTTTTCAGAAGTAGATCACCAGGCCTTTCTTCCCAGTCTGTCTTAGTTGGACACTTTGCTGAAACCTATTCAGCATTATCGCAACACTCAAGCTCCACTGACAATGCATGCTGGCTGAGATTGAGGTGCACTGCCCAGGAATCAAACCTAGGTTTTTGAGATTTGTGAGATGGTAAGAATGCGACTGCTGAATTGCCACTGGCCCCATACATCTATTAGAATAGCTAAAAAAAAAAAAGTGACAATAAAAAATGCTGGCGAGGATACAGAGAAACTGGATCTCTCATACAAAGCTGTAAAATTGTACTGCCATGCTGGAAAATAGCAAATATTGGTTTGAAAATATTTTCTCTGTAGGTTGTCTCTGTGTTCTCTTCACAGAGTCTTCTGCAGAGTTTTCAATTCTGATGAAGTCCAATTTATCGATTTTTTTTTTAATGGATTGTGCTTTTGGGTATTTAAGAATTCTTCACTAAGCCCTAAGCCTTGAGGATTTCTTCCTATGATATCATTGACAAGTTTTGTAGTTTTACATTTATTGATTTTTATATAAGGTGTAAGATTTGGTCAAAGTTTTTTTTTTTGCCTATGGATATCCAGTAGTTCCAGCACTATTTTTCAACTATCCTCCGCTAAATTGCTTGTCAGTTTCTTAAAAAACTAAACATATACTTACCATATGATCCAGCAATTATACTCCTGGGCATTTATCCCAGAGAAATGAAAACTATGTTTACACAAAAGCCTATATACAGATGTTCATAGCAGCATTACTTGTAATAGCTAAAACCTGTAAAAAATCAAAATATCCCATAATACGTGAATAAACTGTGGTATATACATACCATGGAATACGACTCAGCAGTTAAAAGGAACAAATCATTGATATACACAATAACTTGTATGAGTCTCAAGCACATTATGCTGAGTGAAAAAAAGCTAACCTCACAAGTCACAGGCTGTCTGATTCCATTTATATAAATTCTCAAAATGACAAAATCATATAGATTAGTGGTTGCTGGGATTAGAGATGTGTGTGTGTGTGTGTGTGTGTGTGTGTGTGGGGGGTGATGGTGGTAAGCTATAAAAGGGTAAGATGACGGAAATCTTCGTAGTGATGAAATAGTTCTGTATCTTGATTGTGACAATGGTTACACAACTCTATACATGATAAAATGACGTGGAACTATATACACATAAATCAAACTAATGCCAATTTCCTGGCTTTGATACTGTACTATGATTATATAAAATATAACCATTTTGGGAAACTGAATGAAGGGTACATGGGACCTTTCTGAACTATCTTTGCAACTTCCTGTGATATATAGTTATTTCAAAATTAGAAGTTTTAAAAATTAAAAAAAGAGTAGAACATCCTTAAAAATATATGTATACACATTTTAAATACATGAGAGATCAAACTATTAATAGTTATTCCTTAGGTGGACTCTTTCACTCTCTACATTAAATATTTCTAAAATTTCTTTGTTTTATACAATAAGCATCTAATATTTGCTCATCAGAGGGCAAAGTTTTTTTGTTTTTTTTTTAAGAAAATGAAAACAATATTATTTCTCACCTTTTGAAGAACATCACTTAAATAGACAGGGATTGAAACTTAAAAAACTCAATTAAAATCAATTATTAACCCATGTATACATACACACATTAAATAGAAGGTAAGAAATTGCAAGGCAACCAGGAAGACCAAGATGTCCAAGACAAGACTTGATCATAGATCCAGCTCCATCACCCATTAACAGTGTGACTTTGAAAAATGACTTAATCTTTATACTTTAAGAGATCAACTGATTATGAACAGAAAGTACTTCAATCTGAAACCATTAAACACATCATGTTTTGTAAATCAAAATGACAGAATTCTTACTATGTTAGAATTGGAAGTGACCTGAGACATCTTGTACAATTTCTTCAACTTCAGCTGAAGAAACTAAGGACAGAGTTAAAACCGTTTCAGACAGCTTTTTTGCAACAGAATCTGATATCAAACCCAGAAAGCATAGTAATGAAGACTGCTGGCCCTGGAATCAGACTACCTAGGTTCAAATACTGAATTTACCACTTAGAGCTATATGATCAACCTCCTTAGGTCTCAGTGTCCTTATCTGTAAAATGGGGGAGAATACTAGTTCCTACTTCATAGGCTTGTTGTGAGGATTACATGGAATAATACATGTAATGCATTTACAACAATGCCGGGAAAATACAAAGTGCTCAGTTAATGAAGCAAGTACTGCCGTCATCATCAACTCTTTCTGCTACACAATGCTGCCCTAGGTCTGAAATTAAATCATCAAGACAGTCATCTATCAACAGTCAAATCCATTAGGCAAGATAAACTCCTAACTCTTGAATCTTTGGGTTAATGCAAAATAAATATGAATATATGAAAATAATTGATTAAATCTTATAAAAGTTTTGCTCAAGATCTAATCACAGCAAAACAACAATGTAATCAACTAACAAACTGAGGAATAAAATAACAAGACAAAAGTGATTCCAGTTAGCCAATGCAGAATACTATATTTCATCATGTTCCTCACATAATTCTTACATTATTTAATATCACATTTAACTAAGTAAAAGTATTTCGACAGGGGCACACAACTCTCAACAAGTATGTCATAGGTTGATGCAACTGATTATTGTTGACACCTAAAAGCACATATGTCCTTTAGCAATTTGGGAAGGAAATGGGAAACTTCCCAAAGTGACAGGCACCAATAACTAGAAAGACATAAACTATTCCACTGGGGTTAATTATACCAACACTCAAGAGACTAAAATGGCTTCTAATTTATCAATAGGCAACATTTAGAATGCACAAGACGTACCAACAAAACGAAACCTTTACTCTCTGTTTAACTTTATAGAACCAATGTCCATATTCAGATGGTAGGTATAGTGATTTAAATATGCTGGATTTTTCTTGTAGTTTCACTTGATTGAGTGATGGCTTGACTGTGTGTGTGTGTGTGTGTGTGTGTGTGTGTCTGTGTGTGTGTGTGTATTTTCAATACTCCAAAATACTAGAGTAGAGCTGTCTGAAACAATTGTCCTTTATCTCTAAATTCTGTGGTTGTCTTTGAAAGTCATATATTTAAATGCCCATAGAGGAATTTAGAACTGATGAAACTTGATTCATAAATACAAAGTATGCTGTTTCTGTAAGTTATTACCTATTTGTAAAAAAATTGTAGGTATTGTTTCCAAGGGATATAAAAAACCTAAAAGATAAATCCATATCCCAAGGCAAAAAGGAGGGAACAGATAAAAAAATTATAACAAGTTAGTGTTAATATTTTTCTTAGGACAACTATACATTATAGCTGCATTCATGCTAAAATAGGCCTAAATCCAATTTTACCTAATAATGCTTATCTAATATGTACACAACAGAGACAAATTACACTAGTTTACAGATCCATAAACCAGAACATAAAAGCAATTCTTATGAAAGCAAAAAGCCTAAACTTCAATGTAAGAAAACAAGAATTACTTTGGGCATTTATGGCCAAACTTTGTGATCAATAGTTTTGCAGTTTATAGTACTTGGGTCTATCCAGCTTTTTACTCAACCCATTTTTTATTCTTACTCCTAAATGGAAACCTTTTCCATGAGCAAACAAAAAACAACTATTTTCTCCTTACATATATCAAAAAATATTTTACTTTTTCTTAGTAAGCACAGGGCATTGTTTCCAAAACATCTATGAAATCTGCTATAATTACAAAACTCAGGGCAAGGAACAATTTCAAAGACCCTGAACCATTTTATTTTTGAAACTCTCTAGCAGTGATTTTCTACTGTCTTCTTATGTCCCATTTCTGGCCACTTCTGAGCAGCAGAATTTGGGGCAGCATATTTGAAGAAATTAAAGTGCCTCCTCAGTTACATCATCATTCTTTTGGCTGCCCTTCAGTTTTAGGGCATTTTTTGTTGCCCTGACCATGCACTCTTATATGCTATTCAAAAAAATTGTCACTTATACCAAACATCACAAACTTTTTATGGCTCCAATTTGTCTTTAAGCCTCTTACTGCAAGTTGCAGCTAATTCTATACCACATCCAGAAATGTCCCAGCTTAATGAGTAAGAATCAGACAGGTATCACTATTTAGTTTACATCCTCGTTATAACAAAAATTAATTTTTATATAACCATCAAAATTTAGTGGTAAGTTTAGTAAAAGGTTCTTGACATGGCTGCATGTCAGAACAAACCAGTACAGAAGTCAAATATGTAAAATTCTAAGTCTTACTCAATCACTACAATATATTTGGGCAGGCTAGATGTTTAATATCTTTATTTTTAAATATGCTACATACCAAAATCAAATCAACATAATGAAAAATGAGAAACTGGCTCAAGACTTCAAACCCCATTACAATACTGGATTCAGACCCAAATTTTAATGCATGGTTTTGACAATCTATGACTTTGATGCCAATATTATACTGATAAACCTGACATCAATTTAATTTAATCTCGAAGTTCCAAACTGTAAAAAAAATTTGCAGGCATTTCCAATAACTCAGCGGGACATGGTTTAACCTACAAGAAGACCCTAAATCAGCAGAACCCATGGTTCTCATCTCCTACTAGAATTTATCAGTCAAGAATTTCAAGAGACCAGAAAAAGTGTGTGTCAGGGATTGAATTTTGTCCCCCAAAAGTATCTGTCAACTTGGCTAGGTCATGATTCCCAGTATCATATAACTGTCTACCATTTTATCGTCTGATGTGATTGCCCTATGTGTTGTAAACTCTTATCACTATGATATAATAAAATGGACTAGAAGCAGTTATACTGATGAGGTCTACAAGACTAGATAGTGTCTTAAGCCAGTCTCTTTTGAGATACAAAAGAGAGAAGCGAGCAGAGACACATGGGAACCTCATACCACAAAGAAAGCAGTGCTGGGAGCAGAGCGTGTCCTTTGGACCTGAGGTTCCTGCACAGAGAAGCTCCCAGACCAAGAGAAGATTGATGACACAGACCTTCCTCCAGAGCCGACGGAGAAAGCCTTCCCCTGGAGCTGATGCCCTGAATTTGTACTTGTAGCCTATGGGACTGCGAGAGAATAAACTTCTCTTTGTTAAAGTCATCCACTTGTGGTATTTCTGTTATAGCGGCACCAGTGTGTCAAGATAATAGATACTTACATTATCACCTCTCTTGTTCTCTGCCACAATTCATAAACCTAATTAAGCCCACCATAAAAACTCAAGACAAACTGCCACGCAATAACACTCTTACAGAATATGCCAAAAACATCCAAACCCACTGCTGTCAAGTCAATTCTGACTACTAACCTAAAGGTCAGCTGTTTGAATCCACTCAGCAGTGCCACAGAAGAAAGATCTAATGGTCTGCTTTGGTAGAGATTACAGCCAAGCCCATGAAACAGTTCTACTCTGTAACACATGGGATCACCATGATGACTCTTCTGTAGTACATATCATAAAACAATGTTGTATGGTGAAACACTGTTTGTGGTGAAGCTATTATAACTAAGTTCTCCTGGTTTCCATCACCCTAAGCAAGAGCCAAAATAACAAACATTATGTTACATTATGTACGTGATTATATTAGTGGGAGGACCCAGTAGAAAGTGAAGTAACAGAGCATTTAAATATGCAAGTTGTTATATCACTAAACTCAACCAGAACATTAAGTTTAAGATTTGGTGATGATGGTACTGCATATATGGGAGAAGAGGGTGTGGGCATATTCACATCACAGGTCTGTCACAAATCCAGATCTACACTTTCAGATGGCAAATTACCAGGCAGTGACAGAGACAACATGTAAACACTTATTTGTCCTCCAAGTGTGCCTGGCCCATGTGCTCCTATTTTTAGTTAACCTCCTGATTTCCCAAGGCCAAGAAAAGCACAAGACAAAAACAATCACTGTCATGATGACACCTTTGTCAAGTGCTCTTTCTGTGTTTGCCCTATTACCCCTCAATGTGTTACAACATACCCTTAGAGAAGAGAAACAAAACAAAAATTAAACCCCCCCAAAAAGTTTCAAGAGTTCCAAAAGCCACATGCAAACAAAAAGTAAAGACAAAGCATTTTGTAAACAATTAACACAACCTTATTTGCAAACATGAGGAGCCCTGGTGGCACAGTGATTAAGTACTTGCCCGCTAACCGAAAAGTCAGCAGTTTGAACCCACCAGCCACTCCACAGGAGAAAAATGTGTCAGTCAGCTTCTGTGAAGATTTATAGCCTTGGAAACCTTACTGGGCAGTTCTACTCTGTCCTACAGGGTCACTATGAGTTGGAATTGACTTGATGGCAGTGGGTTTGGTTTTTGGGTTTTATCTGCAAACATACGAATACGTAAGAGAAAAGTGAAAACAATTAGGTCCCCTCCCAATCTTTGCAAAAAATAAAATATTTAATCTGAGCATGAGTTGGTGTAGTCTCCCTTTGTAACCTAAATCCAGTAGAAGAATTACAATTAGCTCATACTGTATTTTCCACCAAATACCATAATCTTTCAAAACAACTTCATAGGTAATTTAGCAAAATAATGCAGTTGCATTCATATCTTACAGAAGTCAACTTGATGCCCAAAAAGTATCAAAGCTATAGAAGTTTTAAATGTAAAAGTGAATTCAACCTTCATTAACAATACGCCATCTCATGAAGAATGAAGGAGGTAAAATCTGAAGACAGGAAAGATTTCCATCCGAGTTAAAAGCCATGCTAATTACGTTCAACTATCAACACCATATGTTATACCAGGCCTGGAATTAAAAACATTGAAAGAATAGCTAGCTATTATGGCCAAAGACAAAACAAAAATAGTAATAATAATAATTCATTAGAACATCTAATGCAATAGTTTCTCAAAAACAATGTTCAAATTTTAATTATCAGAAAAGCCATGAAAATATCTTTAAATCAGCTGTGGCAAAGATCTGAAGAAGCATCCAGGATCTAATGATAAGCAAAATAAAAATGTTTACAAGCAGTTGTACAATGTGAATAACAGTCTTTGCAGAATGAGGAGAGTACCACTGAAATAAAAATTAATTTATCTAAATACGCCTGCATCTTCTGTCATTGCGGTCATAAAGGCTGTTCTGGAGTAATATAGATCTTTTTAGCCTTAAAGAAATTGCTCTAACATAAAAGTGATTTCCTTTAAAACTGAGTGGCTGTGAGAACCGTCAAAGGGAAACAAAAAATAAAATAACTATTAGGCATGCTAATACATAAATTATACAATTCCATCTAATAGCTTCAAAGAAATAATTACTAGTCCACTTAGCATTTGAAGGGATGACAGTCTATACACATAAGGTAATTTAAAAGCTTGTTGCAATCAGCAAATTACCATCTCATGAACTTTAAACAATAGATATCAGCTTACAGTAGAAAATAAGTGTTTTGAAATGGCCAACAACTTTGCAATCAGATAAATAGAAAAACAATATAAGAAACATGAGGCTAAAGTCAAAACAACATAAAAGAGGAAATTAATTTTATTTCTACTGAAGTGAATACAGACACTGCAATCATTATTTTTCTGGCACAATTATGTTTTTGGTACTTTGTTTTCTATAAAAAGCATCTGTCCCAGTTCTGTTAGCTGTCAACAACAAGCATGCTCTATCCTTATTTTTCTAGATCACTTTACTAAAAATATTATTCATACACTATCTGTAAAACTGCATTTGAATATTGGCCCTGCATATCTGTCAAAAAATCCTAGTCAAATTTTCAAGAGATAACTTGAGTTATCTGTGAGAGGTAGATCTGTTAGGCCCTTGAACTGTGGTGATTCCACATCTAGTTTTATGTGCCTTCTTAACCCAGCAACTTGCACTGACCATATTTTTAAACTGTGGTAAATACATGTGTCACCTCGAGCTGTCAAAGTGGAACCAATCAATACTGAGCATCTGTAACATTCAAGTGTCCAAAGTTTTGTTACCACTTTAATTTTTGAAGCTTAAAGGTAATGTATTACATCTTTTTTTTTAAGATCTATAATTTGTCTGGTATTTAAAATAAACTAATTTAAGAAACAAGTACCCCCCCCAAAAAAAACATGAAAAAGAAAAACTACACTGCTACTATTAGAAGAAATCTTTATTTTCAGAATAAAATAAATACCTTGTCCGAACATCACTTCCTTTCCGCTACTTCCTCTAATCCTTCAGCAAATCAGTGATCAACACCGCCCCTCCAACCCCAGATTCGGGAAAAGATCCACTGTCCACATACCAGAAAGCCCTAAAATCCAAGAACACTACTCCAGTGATCTTTGAAAGACACCTGTGAAAATGCCAAAGCCCTAAATTAGATCCCCAAGGGCTTCTTTTCTTTCTTGATCACATTTCTCATTTTCAGTGCTTCACTCAACCCTTTAGGCCAGACAACTCCCCACCCAATAGCCCCTAGCCTCTCCAGTCAAACCTAAATTCTGCCCTCCATTGCCACCACCCCCACCCTGGTGAGGTATCTAGACAGCCCAGAGCACCGTCAGTCCCTGCCCCGTTCCCTCTCCATCGCCATGAGGTTAACACCCACCCTGGCCCTGCTCCTCCGAACCCTCACCCCCACTGCCAAACCCCAGAGCATCTCTTCCTCCGGTTCCACACCGTGGGACCTTTTCGATCTTCTCCCCTCACCATCCTGCCTTCAAAAGCCTCTAACCTCTTGCCTCTTCTAGGCCACACATCCTTCAATCTTCCACTTCCTCTCGCCCCTCAGCCTCTATTTACCGTAACCTCAGCCTCTGGTCATCGTCACGCCCTCAGGCCCCTCGGCTCCACAACCTCCATTCCCCTCAGATTCCATTCTACAGCTGATTCCACAGGCTCCCCCAACCGTCCCCCCGTGCCCTTTCCGGATCCCAGTCCCTTGGCAGCAGCCGTGGCTCCATGCCTGCTCTCCACGCACCCATGGCTGCAGAGGCCCACCCCAAACTCCCCTCTCCTCAGCTCCCACTCACCCCCGCGGTCGGAGCCCGGCTCCCCGGCCCCACCTCCGAGCCGGCGTCCGAGACGCCGTCGGACTCCGGCGCCCGACGGGCCTCGCCGGAGTGAAAGCTCTCCAGCGGCGGGGGCGGAGCCCTGGGCGGGGAGCTGTAATGGAGGCGGGGGCGGTGGCGGCTGCGCGCAGGCATCTCTTCGGCACCCGTCACAGCCGCACCAGCAGCAGAAGGAACCCAAACCGGAAATGCTTCGAGAGGCGGGGTCCTACCGACGGGAGGTGGGGTCCTACAGGCATAGGGGCGGAGTCAAAGCCGGAAAAGACGCGGGGCTCAAGATGGGCCGAGAAGAGAACGGAAAAGGGAAACCCAGCAGGGAAACCTCAGAGCGCATGCGTCCGGCCAAAGGCCAAAGTGGGAGGAGTTAGTGGCGAGAGGGCAGCCTCCATGGGATTGTTAACGTTTATTGCCTCTTCAGTCTGACGGGCCAGATAACACGAGCTGTATAAAACCTAGAGCCTTGGTGGCGCAGTGGTTAAGAGTTCGGCTGTTAACCAAAAGGTCGGCAGTTCAGCTGCACCAGCTGCTCCAGGTGCTCCTTGGAAACCCTATGGGGGCAGTTTTACCCTGTTCTGTAGGGTCGCTGTGAGTTGGAATCGACTCAATGGCAACAGGTTGGGTTGGGTTTGGAAGCCCTGGTGGCGTAGCGGTTAAGAGCTACAGCTGCTACCCAAAAGGTTGGCAGTTCGAATACACCAGGCATTCCTTGGAAACCCTATGGGGCAGTTCTACCCTATCCTGTAGGGTCGCTGCGAGTCGAAATCGACTAGATGGCAAGAGGTTAGGTTATATAAAATCTTATTTAAGTTTTGTGACAACTCTAAAACCGGTTGCCATTGAGTTGATTCCAACTCATGACGACCCCGTGTCAGTAGAGCTGTGCTCCACAGGGTTTTCAATGGCTGATTTTTCAGAAGTAGATCTCCAGGCCTTTCTTCAAGGCGTCTCTGGGTGGACTCAGACCTCCAACCTTTTGGTTAGCAGCTGAGCGCATTAACGGCACCACCCAGGAACTCCTGCGACAACTCTACGAGGTAGATATTATGACACAGAAGAGCCAAGAAACTTGCCTGAGGTGCCACAGTTAATATGTGCCAAAGCCAGTATTCGGACCGACTCTAACTTCAGAACCTATGCTCTTCTCACGCCCCTATACTACCCTGAGGGAAGGCCCCCCCACCCAACACAGACCTCAAGTTAGTATAAACCAAGTCCAAAGCCAGCTTTGTCCTGGACTCTCCAGCCCTTCCTTGGCCCTGCCTCCTCACATATTCCAGGGTAACCTCAGGGAGTCTGGTGGGGATGGGTGCAGGTTGTGTGAAGGATATGAGTGCAGACTGCTTCCATAGTATGCCCTGGTGTGGCCTTTCTCCCCAAGCTGGACTTTGGGGCACATGGAAGCCCTTCCCATTACAGCTCATACCCCTCCCAGCTCTGTCACCACCTTCATGAAGTTACCTGGGAGAGGCCAAGACAACTCATCAGCTGAAAACCGGCCCTGGCAGAAGGTCAGAGACCTCTCTCAGTTTCTATTCTGGGGCCAAAAGCCCTTATAGGCTGAGAAGTCTCCTTCCACCCCTCTAAATGTTTCTGATCACAGTTAATTAAGCCTTTTGGCTCTTCAGAAAGTCTAGGACTATGTTTACCTCCTTTTCCCCTTTGACGTACAAGGCCCCTTTCAGCCTTCTCTTTTGAGAATTCAGCCATCTTCACTACATGGCCATTGTTCAGACCTTTCCCCATGAACCTTATGGGCACCCTCTAGATGAGATCCTCTATGCCTCCTCTCCTTTCCTTCTGTTGTACACAGGGTCGCTATGAGTCGGAACTGACGACGCAGCACCTAACAACAACAACATGCCTCCTTTCCATGTTTCCTGACTCTATAACTCAGGAAACTGCCCCTGAGCCCCATCATCCAGACATAGGACTGCTACCCAGTTTGTGGCCCACTCAGAAGTGCAAAGGTATTTTTTTACGATTGACCTGTGGAGCCAGCCACGTCTTTCTTCTCCACCCTGGATCTCTACTTTAACTCAGGCCTCAGAACCAGACAGTCTTATGCAGGGCTCTAAATTTATTAATTCAACAAATGTTTCTTAAGCACCTACTATGTGTTTGATGCAGCATATCCTTTGTTTCACTTCATTCTCACAACAGTTGTCTGAGATGGGTTAATTATCTGGACAGATGAAGAAACTGAGGTTGAGAGAGGTAGAGTGACTCGCAGAGTCTCTCTGATTTCACGTTCTCACAATGTCTGGGGGCAGTGAGGGAGTTGACCTGGGGAGGTAAAGGTTCTGTCCTCTCTGGAGGCCCCTGTGACTTGCTGAGTCACTGTCCTCTCCCACCTGTTCCTGCCAGTCTCTGAGGAGGAGAAATGACACTGGAGAGGCAGAGAGGAGTGACAGCAGAGGCAGAGGGGTGGTGGGCTGGCCCATGGCTGAGGCCTCGCTCCCGGAGCTGGGGAGAGACACCAAAGCTGCACCTTGCTCCAGTGTCCTGGAGCTGGAGGAGCTCTTGAGGGAGGGGAAGGTCTCTTGCAGCCGAGTGGACGAAGTCTGGCCCAACCTTTTCATAGGAGATGCGTGAGTGACAGCTGGTGGAGGGGATGGGGAAAAGGAGAGATAGTTCTTGGCTCTTTAGCAGGGATGGGGGTGGAGTGGGAACTAGGAGAAATAGTTCTGCTCTGAGCATCCTAGGCCAGGGACTTTCTCCACGACCCCCTGTTCTGTGGACAGTGCAGTGACCAGGCTCGGCCACCAGCGGGGGACAGGGCAGGGACTTTACCTGCCTGAAAGAGGGGTGCTTCCCAGGGGCCCTTGAAGTTTTTTAGTATATCTGGGACAACTGGTGAGCCTGAGGAGGCAGAGGGCTGAGGAATGGTGATTTTGGGTATGAGATGGGGTAGACAGAGAGCCCCTCTTCCTGGTCCTATCCTCCCTTATCTGGTCCCAGAGTGGGTGGGGAAACCTGACTGAATGTGAATCAGATTAGAAGCAGGTATGAAGTGGTGGCCAGAAGAGGCCGGATGTGTGTGGGAGGAGATGAGCAGGAAAGGAGGGGCAGCTGGGTCCCAGGGCTGAAGCAATCCTTTCCTTCTGCCCTGGCCAAGGCAGGAGCAGATCACCTCAGAAACCAAAGAGGGTCTAAAGGTAACCCCCTGCACTACCAACCCTCCCACCAGAAAGGACTGGGGCAGGGCTGTGGGCTGCAGACCCCAGCTGGAGCTTCCTGGGCTCCGTCCCTCTGAAGCAGAGGTCCAGGCAAAGCCTTGTTCCTGGACCCCATGGCCCAGCCAACATCCAGCCCCCTTCCTGCCCTTCCCAGGGCCACGGCAAATAATCGCTTTGAGCTGTGGAAGCTGGGCATCACTCACGTGCTGAACGCCGCCCATGGGGGCCTCTACTGCCAGGGTGGTCCTGACTTCTATGGCAGCAGTGTGAGCTACCTAGGGGTGCCAGCCCACGACCTCCCGGACTTCGACATCAGTGCCTACTTCTCCTCTGCAGCTGACTTCATCCACCGTGCCCTCAGCACACCTGGGGGTAAGACTTGGTGTCCTTCCTGATTCCATCCTGCTCAGTCAGGAGGGATGCCCAGTTTCCCCTCAATCATCAGTGCCTTCCGATTGCTGGTTTTTAAACCGGCCAGGTATTTTTTTTTTTTTAAATCCTTTGCTTGGTGTTCCAACCCCATGGCTTCACAGAAGGCGAAACCAAGGCCTAGAATACAAGGTCATGTTAATACAAGGCCATGAGTTAGGAGCAGCACTGGGGCTGGAAGCCAGGTCTCCCAAATAGCAAAAGAGTTCTTTCTATGCATCGCTCAGCTTTCAGAAATCCATTTGGTACCTGGATGTCTCGCTTCTGCACTCAAAGGACTTTCAGATGGAAAAAAAAATCAAATACCTAAGGTACAACAAAAGACCTTGGGAAAGCCGGAGTTCATTCTGAGAGAGAGCTGTACCCCTTGCTCCATGACCCTGGGCAACTACTGCCCTTATCTGGACTTCAGTTTCCTCACCTATGTGATGGGAATGACAAGACTGTGTCTCATAGCACTTTTTAACATTGCAAACCCTTTAACATTCATCCATTCACTCACCAGCTATTTACTGGGAGTCTGTCACGTGCTAGGCCCTGAGCTAGATACTAGAATCCAGACTTAAGCAAGGCAGGGCCCCTGCCTCATGGAACTGTTACACATCTGATAGAAAGACAGTGAAACTGTGAAGCGTTGTGAGTGCTACAGTGGGCAAAAGTGAAGAGTAGGGCACTCAGCCCACTCCGACGATCAGAGAGGTGGGGGATGCTTCTCCACAACAGTACTCTCTGGGCCACATGCAAAGGTGGTGAGCTGTTCTGTGAGTCAGGCGATACTATGAGGTAGTCAGGGAAGCCCATGTGAGGAAACGTTTCAGCTGAGACCTGATGAATGACTTGAACTTAGACCAAGAGCAGGGGGAAAGGTTTTTTTTTTTTTCTTTTCTTTTTATTGTGCTTTAAGTGAAAATTTACAATTCAAGTTAGTTTCTCATACAGAATTTTATACACACATTGTTACATGACCTTAGTTGCTCTCCTTATACTGTGACAGCACACTCCTCCTTTGCACCCTGGATTTCCTGTGGCCATTCAACCAGCTCCTGACCCTCTCTGCCTTCTCATCTCACCTCCGGACAGGAGCTGCTCATTTAGTCTCCTGTAGCTACTTGAGCTAAGAAGCACACTCTTCATGAGTATCATTTTATGTCTTATAGTCCAGTCTAATCCTTGTTTGAAGAGTTGGCCTTGGGAATGGTTTTAGTTTTGGGCTAACGGAGAGTCCGGGGGCCATGTCTTCCAGGGTCTCTCTAGTCTCAGTCAAACCATTAAGTCTGGTCTTTTTACTAGAATTTGAGTTCTGTACCCCACTTTTCTCCTGCTCCGTCAGGGACTCTCTGTTGTGTTTCCTGTCGGGGAGGTTTTTCAGGTAGTTGGAATAGCATGTGCTAAGGCTGGAGGCCATAGACCATGACAGCTTCAAGGAACTGAAAGCTACCCCGTGTTCCTAGAGCTAAGAGTTAGGGTGGGATCACCTGAGATGAGATGTGGGGTCAGCCGGGGAAGCTCTTGGAGGGCCTTGTAAGTCATGTGAGTTGGGACTCCATCCCAAAACAGATGTTGGTCTACCCATTTGACAGATCAGGAAACAGAGGCCCATAAAGGCTGGGTGACTTGCCCAGGGTCACAGATTATGCCCAAGGCAGACAAGGGAAAGGAATTTGGGTTTCCACCCCAGCCCCTGGGAGGGCCTTCTGGTGGGGAAGGGTCTTTCACTAGGATGTCTTCCTCAGCCAAGGTCCTGGTGCACTGTGTGGTGGGTGTGAGCCGCTCCGCCACGCTGGTCCTGGCCTACCTCATGCTGCACCAGCAGCTGTCCCTGCGCCAGGCGGTGATCACTGTGCGGCAGCACCGATGGGTCTTCCCCAACCGAGGCTTCCTCCGCCAGCTCTGCCAACTGGACCAGCAGTTGTGGGGTGCAGGCCAGAACTGAGGGGCCAGGTGAGGGCTGGGCAGGGGGTTGGGGGGTAAGCGGGCAAGGCTGGGTGCAGTTAAAGTGAGAAGTCAGGTGAGGGGCTGGGCAGGGGACATGGGATGGGACCAGTTCAGGGATTGGTTGGCAGGGCTGTGTGTGGCTAGAAATGAGGGTTGAAGGGGCCCAGGCCCACTCCCCAAGATGCTGGGATCCCCTCACCAACCCAAGGTCTCACCAGGACCTGACTTATGCAATATTCCTGTAGGCTCTCCTCTCCCACAGCTCCACCAGAGTCTCAGACCCCAGGGAGAGTGGAAAGGCTAAGAAGGAAGGGGGTGGAAAGTATAAAACGGAAGAGCTCGTGAGGCCTCCTACCTCATTCTAAGGCTGGCTTGTTCTGCCTCCTCAGCCGAAAGGCTGCGGGAGCTCACCTGAACCACACCAAGGTCAGAACTGGCACCTGTGGCTGTCTTGACCTTCCCACACCTCTGCTAAGCCTGTAACCTCTGCATCTCCTTCCCCTCAGTTCCAGACCCAGCTACAGTCTCTGGACGAAAATTTGGCTGCAGTTGGAGTTCCAGGCTTAGCTAATTCTCATCCAGCCATGCTCCACCATTCCCACAATGGGGAAGGAGGACAGGTTCCCGAATGTGCTTCTGCCATCAGCCATGACCTCTAAAGCCCTGCTCGATGCAAGAGTTCTCCCGTGTCTCTCCTGTACTTGCACCATTCAGTTCTCTGCCGTGTTCCCAGCACCCAGACCCTACCCACCTCCCAATTACTCTTCTGATCTCAGAGATCTTCAGAGGACCGTCCCTATCCTTCCTCCCTCTCTGGTTCTGGGCACCCCTTTAGGACATAAAGGTCTTCCTGAAGTCTACCCAAACTCCTCCCTGCTCATTCACCCCCTGCTTTCTTGTTCTGTGTTCAGGGCAGCTGGAGAAATAGCCCACGGTCCTCAAGTTGCACAGAGGGAGCAGATCCACAATACCTCCTCTCCCCAACCCGACCCCTCCTGCTGGAGGCCTCACTGTCCCCAGTAGAAGATGGTGGGTTTCTCAGGCTTGTGATTGTTGCTAGCTGCTGTCAAGTCAGCCCCCAACTCATGGCAAACCCATGCACGACGGGATCAGACTATTGTGATCCACAGGGTTTTCACTGGCTGATTTTTGGAAGTAGATCGCCAGGCCTTTCTTTCTAGTCTGCCTTAGTCTGGAAACTCCACTGAAAGGTACCAGCCCACAAATGGTCACCAAGGTGCTGGTTCAAATTCTCTTACATCAGCCTTCTGCTTTCCTCTAGCATGTTTGGGAGGAGGAAGAGGTGACTGTGGGTGCACCAGGCTTGGGAGGGAAGCTGCAAAGTACCCACTGCCCTTCTCCCAGGTTCAGTCTGTCTTTGTCGGGCCCCAACAGCATGGCCTTCCTCACAGCCACATCCTCCCTAAGGGCCATCAGCTGGGGGTGAGGCCTCCAGACTGCTCTCTGCTTTCCCCACCCCACCTCCAACTCCTGCTACCCACCCTCATCCTTGCCTCACTCTCCTCAATCCTGTCTTTGCCTGTGCCCTACCCACTGGTTCAGGGTGACTGCCAACTGGGGGCTGGGGGAGACTGGCTGGGGCCCCTCTGGATGGGGCAAACCAGGACTGGCCTAGGCTCCCCTGGGAGCTGCAAGAACTTCTCTTCTTACCCCAAGGGCCTCCCATGGATGAATCCCCATTCTCCACCCCCTCCATGGGAGCTGTTTTGTCTCTGAATGCATAGCTAGCCCAACCAAAGGGGAGACACTTCAGCAATATTGAGTCCTTCCCACACGCTGTCTGAGGATGAACATCTTGGGGAGGGGGGTTAGGGCAGGTGTGGGGGCTAGGTTTAGAGTTTGAGGGTCAGTGTGATAGGAGAAAAGTGGGTTATAGCTGGGGTTGGGATTAGGCTTGGGGCTAAGCTGGGTGGGAAACATTTGTGGGGAGCTCTGCAGGTATGAGGGCCAGAGGCGGACAGGAATGGCAAGTTCCCAGCCTTCTCTCTCTCCTCTAGACAGGTTTCAGGAAGCTGGCAGAGCAACAGATCTCTGGTCATGCTCAATCACCCCACTTCCTTGGGCTGGGATCCTTAGATACCCAGTATCTGACCTCAGCATCTTTGCCCATGAGGCAGCTGACTTTAGGGAAGTCAGCTGGGCAGGGCTGCAGCATTGCACAATTCCTGGGGCTGCCATTCACCAAATGGTGTATGCGACTGGAGACCCTAGGAGTTGTGCAGTGCACAGCTTGTGCCACTGTACACAGTAGCCCTGGGGCTGGCGATTCTGAGATGATGGTGCTGTGGGAGAGGTCATCTCTCTCCATGAACCTGGGCCCCAAACCTGCCTCCTCATCGCTTCCCAGCACCTGTACCCACTACATACAGGGCTCAAGGTAGAAACAGGTTTAGTGGCAGCTCTTGCCTGTACCCTGGTGAGTCCCAGCCCATCTGGGCCTTGGTTTACCTACCTGCAACACGGACCTCATCTCTCCCCCAGAGCCGGCCGTTACTCTCTGCCACGGGGCTCTGCCACTTTGCCACCCTGGTGCTGGCCCTGCTGGTGCTTCTGGAGCCTCTGGGACAGGTGGATACCCGGAAGACGGTAAAAGCCTGGTGCGAAGTCCACCCTAGAGCCTGCTACTCTGTCTTCTTCCTGATGCCCCCACCCCCTCAGGTGGGAGTGGGCCGTCCTCTCAGCCAAGCCTTGAGGTTCCGTGGCCAGGGATCCCAGGTTCCCTGGGGAGCCAGGGAAGAGAGAGGGAGATGGATTCTAAGTGTCCATGACAGCCCCTGGCCACAAGCTGCCTCCCCCAGCTCTCCCCAGGGCTCAGGGAGCCCAGTGGGGGATGAGTCCTAGCTCGCTGGAGTTGATCAGACTCCAGAGACTCCAGTGTAAGTGTGGTTGTGGGTATGTCTCTGTGTGTGTCCATTATCTGGGACTAAAAGTGAGAAGTATCAAGGTATGGGGTGTGTGAGGAGGGTCTCCAGGTGGTCAGGGGGAGCTTTAATAGGCCCAAATCCAACGTCCCTAACTGATCCCAGCCTTAGGAGGGACCTTGGAGACCAACTCTCTGGCCTCAAGGGACAGTGAGGCCTGGGCCAGGGATATCCCATCCTGCCTTTTGCAGGAGTGGCTCCTGGACACACAACTTCTTATTGCAGGACAGAGCTGGGCCTCCAGCCTCGGGGCCCAAGGTCTAAAGAACCGCTCTGTACCCCACTTATACCTTTGTCTGTTTGTCTGCCTGTGCTCCTTCCCTTAGCCTGAGTCTTCCAGTTCTTAAGCCTGGGCCAATCCCATAATCCTGAGTCCCCAACTAAGGGCACCCGGACCTGGGTTCTGATGTTGACAACACCACCAGCTTGCTGTGGGATTTTGGCTAGTCTCTTTCCATCTCTGGCCACAGTGTCCTCCTGCATAGAAGACCCCTCCAGCTTTAACTTTCTGACCTTGCTCCACATCACCCCTGAAGGCCAAAGGAGATTTACAAATAGTTTATTTGCTCTTCCTTCTCCCTGTCTCACTATAAACATGCATAAATACCGCAGGCAGACCCCTGCCATGCTGCCTGTCCTCCCAGCAGGGCCTGGAGGGGAAGGCACCTGGCCGGGCTTGGCACTGACCATGCCATGGGACCAGCGGGCGAGTTGGGAGTGGCAGGGGGAGGTCAGCAGGGGGAGCAGCACATCATGCTTTATAATTAAACTCACATCAAAAAATAGAAACAGCATCAAGTGTGCAGAGACAGGCGGCTGGAAACCAGCAGCACAAACTGCCCGCCAGAGAAGACCACGGCCTGGGTCAGACTCCCCCACAGGTAGGTGAATGCCTCTATTTCAGGGGGGCCACCGAGCATGCTGGGTAATGAGGGTCAGGACACCCATGCCTGTGTTGGGGGTAGGGTGTGGGTGGAGAGGGCTAGGAGACTGACTGGGTCAGAGATAAAGGCGGAGAGAAAGCATAGTAGAGTCACAAAGACCTGGTTTGAATCCTACCTCCCATATGTTTTGGCTATGTGACCTTGGGCATGTTGCTTAACCTCTCTGAGCCTCTGTTTCCTCATCTGTAAAATGGTGATGATGATATCACTTACAGGAACCATGATGGCGCAATGGTTAAGTGCACAGCTGCTAGTCAAAAGGTTGACCGTTTGAACCCACCCAGTGGTTCCATGGGAGAAAGATCTGGTGATCTGCTTCTGTAAGATTACATCCTAGGAAACCCTTTCGGACAGTTCTACTCTATCCCATTGGGTCGCTATGATAACCCCACAGGTGGGTAAAAATTGACCTGACAGCACCCAGCAACAACAGTATTACCTATACCATTATGGCACTGTGAGGATTTAATGAAAAAATGTAAGCACCAAGTTCTGTGCCTGGTATACAGTACATTCTTAATAAATGGTAGGTATAATAATAATTATTGCTGGGCAGAGAATGAAATGTCAAGAGATTAAAAAGAGATAAGAGACTGAGCCTCACAGCACCTTGGGGAAGTTACCCACTGCCCAGGATATGGCTGAGGCTTGAAGGAGTAACAGAGATAGCAATAATGACAGTGGCAGTAAGATGCGCCGTTTATTGAGCATCTCCCACAAGGCAGACCCTGTGGCAGGTGCTTTCCATTTATTATCTCACAGGCTTCTCACAGCAGCCCCACTGAGGACACTGGCTCAGAGAAGACCACACAGGTACCAATAACAGACCTGAGAATCCCACCTAGTCTGCTGACTCCCAGGCCAGCACTCTGTGTGCAGGGGGTGTGGGAGGCCATGGAGGAGCCTGAACTTCCTGTGAGAGGGCGGGAGACAGGTAAACGCGGAGAGCAACGTAGATAGGAGAGATACAGACAAAAACAGAAAAAAGTGTCTGGGCTTGTAAACAGCAGCAACACAAGAGCAGCAAAGCCACTGCCCACAGAGTCAGTGGCTAAGCTTATGGGAGGAGAAGTGGGAAGGAGGCAAGAAGGAGCCCAGGGACAGAATGAGGGGTGGATGGGTTGGGAGAAGAGCCCAGCTGGCCCTGTCCCTGCTGAGCACTGGGCCTGTTCTTCACCCCCTGCTTTTGCAGAGGAGATATGGGAAGGACTGCCAGGAAGGGCCCCCACAGCCTAGGTATGGGGGTGTCAGAAACCAGGGAAGCCCGCTGTAGCCACTGAATCCCTTTCCCTGGCTGTGTCTGGAGCCTCAAGGATGTCACTGGGCTGGCAGCTGGGCCCGACTCTGCCCCACGATGCAGACTGAGCCCCCAGTAGGATAGAGCAGACAGGTGGGGTACACCATGAGCACCAGGAGTGAGGCTCTAGGTGGGACATGGCAAATTGTTGTTGTTGTGTGCCATCGAGTCGATTCTGACTCACAGCAACCCAATATGACAGAGTAGAACTGCCCCATAGGGTTTCCTAGGCTGTGATCTTTACGCGAGCAGATTACCAGGTCTTTTTTCTCCTTGAGTGGCTGGTAGGTTCAAATCACCAACCTTTTTGTTAGCAGCAGGCGCTTAACCTTTGAGCTACCAGAGCTCCTTCAGAACCTGACAAGAGGTACTCCTAAATCCAAAGAAAAGCCCCCATTCTCCAGACCTGGGCTAGGGTCCCCTAGGAGGCTGAGACTTGGGATGTGGCCTAGCAATCTGCAGTCCCTGACCTCTCAGCTGGCTTCTCTTCCTCCCAGGACCCCCAGGAAGAGCCTCCAGAGTCTAGCTTTGTCTCAGTCTGAGCCCGGGAACTCGGCTGCTTGATCCCAGCCACGCAGTGCTGAGAG
Source organism: Trichechus manatus latirostris (assembly GCF_000243295.1). Classification (NCBI taxonomy): domain Eukaryota; kingdom Metazoa; phylum Chordata; class Mammalia; order Sirenia; family Trichechidae; genus Trichechus; species Trichechus manatus. Next base: position 5,355,031 of record NW_004444042.1, read on the forward strand.
GCACCCACTGGCCACCAGGGGGCGGCCTTACCCCACGCCAGGCTCAGCTGGCCGAGCCCCAGCCTGTTTGCCTGACTTCCCAAAGTCCCATCTGGCTGGCCTGGGGCTCTTGCAGCCCCAGCTGGTGGCTCCAGATCAGTGTATAAGTTGGGCTCCCCTCAAGCCTGGGGGCTTCCGCCACCCCAACACACATACGCTGCTCTCTGCCCAGTAGCTACTGCTTACCCAGCCACTCCTCTCTCATTCTCAGGTCAGACACTCAGATAATCCTCAAAGTCAGGCAAGGCGGGGATCCTTAGCCTGATACAGGGACCTGTGGCCCAGAGCGGAACACAAACTTGCTGAAGAAGGTGTCATAGTAGAGCCCAAACCAGAGCCGGGCTCTCCTGCCTCCCCTAAAGTTCTCTTTTCACCACTGCAGGTAGCCTCCCAACTTTGGGCATTTATGGGGCCAAGAGCCTTCAATCCCAAAGAGACGCCAAGCATAAAGAGGGTCTGGGGGCTTGGTAAGGCCAGCTGCTTCAGCCCACAGTGGCCTAGGTCTGCTCTCAGGCCCCACCCCCACAGGCTCCAAGGAGAGCACCTGGAATTCTACCCGCTTCACAGCATTTGTGTTCTGGACGGAACCTGCCCCAGCCCTATTCTGCTCACATGCTGAGTCCTGCCCTCATGCCCACTCCCCCACTCCTGGCCCCAGACCATGCCCTAGGTAGGTGCAGGCCACTCAGCCTGCCCTGAGAGGTCACGGTGGGAGATGAGGGGAAAAGCCAGGTCTTCACTTCCGCCCTACCCACCAGCCGTCCACTGGGTGAGCTTGGCCAAGCCAGTGGCCTCCTGGGTGCCCGTTTCTCTTCCTGTTCCAGGCACCCCCTACCAAAAAGAAAAAGCGCTGGTCCCAATTTGCACCTTCTCTAGCTACTGGTTGAGGGGACCAGGGGTAGTTGGCCAAAATGGGCACTCCTTCCCATCACAGCACCAGGGTCAGGTCCTGGTGCCACTCACCCCCCAGCTCTGCAGGGTCCCGGATTCCCTCAGCCAGCTGACTCTTGACACAACCAACCTGCCCCGGGGGAGGCCTGACCTGCAGCACTGGGGGTAAGGAGGAAAACCCCTGGGCCTATGGACAGATGTGTCACTCAGCAATGCCAGGCTCCCCTGCGGAGACAGATGGGTCCCCAAAGATGGTAATGGAAAGACTTGGGGATGTGATTGAAAGAGCACAGAACTGGATTTAAACCCCAGCCTTGCCACTTATTAGCCATATATATGGCTTGGAGCGTCACTTAAAAACAATTCTCTCTGACTGTCAGTTTCCTCCTGTGTAAAATGGAGACTATGATGTCTACACCTCACACGTAATGGAGAGATTAAATGGGTTAATGTTTGTGAGGCACCAGGCATGTAAAAGGAGTTAGATCATTCTGTATTGAAATGCTAACAAAGTCAGCACCCTGCGATGGGCCCTGCCCTCACCCTGAGACGGGCCTGTGCTCCAAGCACCTGGAACTGGAAGAGCAGGGAGGCCTGAGGGCCAGCCCTCGAAGTAGAAGGGGAGGGGGCTTGAGATGAGCTGCCCTCTGGGGGCCACAGCTATTTGGGGTCTCCATCCAAAGTTACAAATGACCAGCGACTTAAGGGTTAGGGTCTGTCCAAACTAGTGCCACAAACAGGGAACTCCAGGGCCCCTTGGCCATAGTCTGAGACATCAGTAGCCCCAGCAAAGGGAAGAAGTCTGCCCAGCTCCAGAGAGGTGATGAGGGGTTGATTCCCTTGCGCCCTGGGGAGGTTCTAGGCCTCAGTCCCAGCTGAGCTGGTTAATAACCTCATCTGAAATAGCTGAGAGCCCTACTGCAGCACCCCTGCGGCACCTGAGCACTGCACCTCCACGGGTCTGCCCCCAGCCTGAACTACCTTGGGGAGCCTGCCCCTGCCACTGTGGTGTCTGCTGTCTTCCAGGATGGACTCAGTGCAGAAGCAGGACCTCCGGAGGCCCAAGATCCACGGGGCAGCCCGGGTGGCCCCCTACCAGCCGCCCACTCTGGCCTCACTGCAGCGTTTGCTGTGGGCCCACCGGGCTGCCACACTGACCCACATCAATGAGGTCTGGCCCAACCTCTTCCTGGGAGATGCGTAAGTAAAGCCCGTGGGGAAAGGGGGACAAGAGCCTCTACCAGAGCCCTGTAGCCTCTGGGGGACAGAGGTGGCACCCCTCTTTGCTTCCCACCATCTCTTTCCATGTTTCTTTCCTTTATTATTAGTGTTACTTTTAATTGTGAACTGTAACACCCATTAAAAAAGTGCATGGGAAAACAAGTGCATAGGGCATAAATGTACAGTTTCACCACTCAGGTCAAGAAATAGGACATTACTTGTGCCCCAGAAACCCCTGCTGAACCCTTCTCACCAAAACCCTCTTCTTTCTCCCTGTAGGTAATCTTATCCTAACTGTTGAAATAATCATGTCTTTGTTTTTCTCTATAGTTTCCCAGGACACATGTACTAGAATGTCTCTAGGGCATATACAGAGAGAGTAGAATTGAGTCATTTTTTCTAAAATCTTTCTTGAAACTTAGAAAATATGGAACAATATGGATTTTATAAAATATTCTTAATATCTAGAAAATATAGATCAATATATTGCTAACAATATAACAAATGTTATTCCCTCATACACAGATAACCAATAATAAAATCCTTGTGAACTTTAAAATATGCATATACACACAGATATGCTTTTTGAAAAAAATGATATTACTTTATACAGGCATACCTCATTTGATTGTGCTTTGCTTTACTGTGCTTCCCAGATATTGCGTTCTTTACAAATTGAAGGTTTGTGGAAACCCTGTATACAGCAAGTCTATCGGCACAATTTTTCCAACAGCATGTGCTCACTTCATGTCTCTGTGTCACATTTTGGTAATTCTCACAATATTTCAAACTTTTTCATTATTATTGTATCTGTTATGGTGATCTGTGATCAGTGATCTTTGATGTTACTATTGTAATTGTTTTGGGGTGCCACAAACCATGCTCATGTATGATGGCAAACTTAATCAATAAATGTTATGTGTGTTCTGACTGTTCCACCGACCAGCCATTCCCCCATCTCTCTCCCTCTCCTTGGGCCTTCCTATTCCCTGAGACATGACAATATTGAAATTAGGCCAATTAATAACCCAACAATGGCCTCTAAGTGTTCAAGTGAAAGGAAGAGTTGCGTGTCTCTCACTTTAAATCAAAAGCTAGAAATGATTAAGCTTAGTGAGGAAGACATGTCAAGAGCCAAGACAGGCCAAAAGCTAGACCTCTTGCGCCAAATGGTTAGCCAAGTTGTGAATGCAAAGCAAAAGTTCTTGAAGGAAATTAAAAGTGCTACCCCAGTGAACACATGGTCAGAAAGAGAAACAGCCTTATTGCTGATATGGAGAAAGTTCTAGTGGTCTGGATAGAAGAGCAAACCAGCCACAACATTCCTTTAAGCCAAAACCTAATCCAGAGCAAGGCTCTAACTCTCTTCAATTCTGTGAAGGCTGAGAGGGGTGACGAAACTGCAGAAGAAAAGTCTGAAGCTAGCAGAAGTTGATTCATGAGGTTTAAGGAAAGAAGCCATCTCCGTAACATAAAAGTGCAAGGTGAAGCAGCAAGTGCTGATGTAGAAACTGCAGCAAGTTATCCAGAAGATCTAGCTAAGATAATTGATGAAGGTGGCTACACTAAACAACAGATTTTCAATGTAGACGAAACAGCCTTATATTGGAAAAAGATGCCATCTAGGACTTTCATAGCTAGAGAGGAAAAGTCAATGCCTGCCTTCACAGGTTCAAAGGATAGGCTGACTCTCTTGTTAGGGGCTAATGCATCTAGTGAGTTTAAGTTGAAGCCAATGCTCATTTACCATTCCGAAAATCCTAGGGCCCTTAAGAATTATGCTAAATCTACTCTGCCTGTGTTCTATAAATGGAACAAAGCCTGGATGACAGCACATCTGTTTACCACATGGTTTACTGAATATTTTAAGCCCACTGTTGAGACCTACTGCTCAGAAAAAAGATTCAAAACATTACTGCTCATCAACAATGCACCTCGTCACCCAAGAGCTCTGATGGAGATGTATAAGGAGATTAATATTGTTTTCATGCCTGCTATCGCAACATACATTCTGCAGCAAATGGATCAAGGAGTAATTTTGACTTTCAAGTCTTATTATTCAAGAAATACATTTTGTAAGGTTATAGCTGCCACAGATAATGATTTCTCTGATGGATCTGGGCAGAGTAAATTGAAAACCTTCTGGAAAGATTCACCATTCTAGATGCCATTAAGAACA